>NC_045432.1:16686591-17286591 GCF_902635505.1 Sarcophilus harrisii | reverse complement strand
CCAACAAATTAGTAGATAAAAAACAAATGTGTTTGTTCTGATCTCCTTTTGGGGCAGATAGGTAGGACACCTAGGCCTTGAGTCAAGAATTCCTGAGTTCAAATCCAACTCCTGACATTTACTAGTTGTATACTTTGGTCAAATTATTTAACCCTGTTTGTCTGCACTTCTTCCTTTGTAAAATGAGCTGGAGAAGGAAATGGCAAATCACTCTAGTGTCTTTGCCAAGAAAGACCTGAATGGTGAAGAGCTGGATGATGAATGAACGACAGCACAAGTGATTCCCTGTTATGTCTATATAAAGTAGCTACCTTTTGCTTTAGCTTTGTTGCTATTTTAGTCAAAGCTTCACATCTTTTACAAGATACAAAAAAGCCACTCAAATTTAGTTTATACTTTAAGATATTTAACATGTATTGGTCAACCTGCTGTGGGGTGGGGAGGGGATGGGGGAAGGAGGGGAAAAATTAGAACAAAAGGTTTGGCAATTGTCAATGCTGTAAAATTACCCATGCATGTAACTTGTAAATAAAAAGCTATAATAATTTTTAAAAAAGAAGGTAGAAAAAAACCCCACTTGATAGATTGGGTCAACATTGGACCAACATTGGACGTATACAGTAGTAAAAGATTCTTTTTTTGAAAAAAAAAAAAGACAAAAGTATCACTACCTCTGGAAACAGAAACTTACTCTTCTCCAACCTCTTAGTCCCTTAAGAAAGTAGATTAAGGTGATAACTACCAACATTCCCCCTACCAAGTTCACTTCTGGATATGGATGTAGTAGATAAGATGTTCTCTTGCTTGCAGGACATGGGATCTTATTAAAGGACAGGTCAATTCTCCAAGAGCCTCCACAGCTGTGGATCATAGCATCTGAAGGAGTTGAAGGGCAGCCTTTGCTGACACAGGTATTGTGGACTGGAAATGAGATAAATTGGAGGCAGAGGGAAGAGGAGAGAGGTCAGACAAGGGAATGGCCTCTCAGTCTCCTTGTATCATCCTCTCACAAGAGGAGATCCATTCTGGGTTGGATCTCCAGCGGCCACTATCAGGTGGCTCCTGTGTATTCCAACAGGATCTCAGTGACCAGGTGAGCATAAATCTTACTGAGGGGATATAACATGTACAGAGTACAATGTAATAAAAAGTAATTTAGACAGAGAGAAACATCACATGATAAAATAATAGAGCAATAAAAGGCTGGAAAATCAGGTTGAAATATATCATAAAAGTTCTTGAATGCCAAAGTAAGATGAAAACAAGGAGTTCATATTTTGTCCTTTATAGTCACTAACTTTCTTTTTTAAGGGAATTTTGAGTGACTGGATTGGATAGTTTTTGTCATCAGCCTAAAGGATTGGTAGGAAAGGAGAGAAATAGGAGACAAGGACAACAGTCAGGAGGCTTTTATAATAGTCTAGGTGAGGTGATCACTGATTCAGACCTGAGCTGGAGGGGGGGTGGTGCCAGTGGGAGTGAATAGAGAGGAGAGGATGGTTACAAAAGATATTATTCTGGGAGAATTAACAGATCCAGGGAGTTTATTAGATGTGGAATTGAATTAAGTCATTGTAATAAGGTTTAGGGAGAACATTATTAGCTCGACTTTCCAGCTAATTTTGAATATTATTCGATATACTTATTTATACCTTATTCAGTTATCCTCTAAACACTAGAAAAATAGGTTATTTCCAGTTTTAAATATCCTCTTACATACTGATCTTTGCTCTGATATTTGTAGGATGAAGGTCCAGAAATAGAACATCTGAATCAAGAGGCAGGATTGATTTACTGAATATTGCCACACTGCCTAGCCAAACGTTTGCAAAAGTCTGCGAATCCACTAACAAGGTAACCATGTCCAGCAAAGTCAGACAGAGAAGCATCTGGTGTACTGGGGTTCTGATTCAACTCAACAAACTGAATGGAAAAAAACATGTGTGCAATATTCACTTCAAGGAATTAGGTAATAGCTCTATCTAGTGGTCAGCTTTGGGATAGGGGAGTCATTGAAAATCTCTTAACTATGAAGACAGTGTGGATTAATGCATATTTTCACCTTTTTTTTTTTCTAATGATTTTTCCTTTTGCTCTGATTTTTCTCTCCCAACATGACTTATATAATGAAAATCCTAACCTTAAAAAAAGAAAAGGGGCAAAAAAAGAAAGGAAAGAAAATGATCTCTTAGAATAACCTATTTTAACAATCATATTGATAATTTTTAAAGTTTCTAGAAGATTGGTCCCAATTGAGGTTTTATCTTTCTTTCAAAAGGCAGATTGCAATACTTTTCTCAGTTTACTCACTTTTCTGTGATGCAATCTGTTAATATATTTGTCTTAAAATCATATCCTTATCTTCTTAGTTATTTGGATGCCTCTGTTGTGTCGTTGGCTCCCCCAATTAACTGATATAATCTCAAAGAAAAAATTAAAATGTGCTTTAAAAATTCCTGCCATGATGCTAAAAGCAGGCCCTAGTCTTCTAATGAAATATCACACCATTTTATCAGATTAAATGACATCTTATAGCAAATTATTTACACTGGTTAAATTGGATAAAATTATTATATACTATGATAATGTCATTTCTCCTGGACAGTTCCCATTTTTATTATCAACTATTTGTTTACATAGTTTGAAAATGAGTTGTTTCAAAAGTACATTATATCTCAACTTCATTGTTGTTGTTCCAGCTTTTTACTAATTCTGATGTTTACCCTGACACAGCAATAGCTTGCACACAGACGGGTGATTCAGGAATAACTCCCATATTATTCAACTTTTCCATTTCTCTGAAAATGCTACCAGTATTTTATTTGGTGCTTACTTGTTCAATACTTATCAATTCTTTTCTTTAATAATAATAACTAGCATTTATATAGCGCTTTAAGTTTTACAAAGCACTTGACATGTATTATCTCATTGGATGCTCATGACAATTCCATAGGGTAAGTGCTATTGTTAGCATTTACTTAATTTTTTACAGATGAAGAAACTGAAGTTGAGAGAAGTTAGGTCACTTACCTAGGGTCACACAGCTAATAAGTGTCTAAGATGAGATTTGAATTCATTTCTTCCTGATTCCAAATCTAGCATTCTATTCACTGTATCACCTACCTGCGTCCTTTCTTTAAGAACCTATTCATGGTATAATGACATGAGACTTCTGGATAAGTTTACAAGTTTTGGCTCTCTTTCATTTCTCTTTTTTGGAAATATTCTTTCCTGTTTATTTCTCACAATCCTTCTCCCACCTTTATACTGAAGTCACCAAGGATAGTGTCTGTTGATTTCATGTACATGATATTCCTAAGTTCCTCACAGAATGTCTCTACCTCCTCATGCTCTGCAACTTATTTGGGTGCATAAGCAGCAGTTATTTTCATAAGGGTCTTTTTGCAAATAGTAATTTTAAAATAATATTTTATTTTTCCCAATTACATACAAAAACAATTTTTACCATTCTTTAAGTTTTCAGTTCCAAATTCTATCCCTCTTTTCCTCCCTTCCTTCTCTCCTCCTTGAGATGTTTAACTTATATCAGATTGTTTACCAAATGCAATCATGTAAAACATATTTCCATATTAATTATTTTGTGGAAGAAAGCTCTAACTAAACAAGAAAAAAAGAAAATAAGGAAGGAAAGGAGGGACAACGGTGGGGGAGGAGAAGGGAGGGAAGGAAGGAGAAAGAAGGGAAGGAGAAAGGATTAGGAGGAAGGAAAGATTAGGGCTAGATAAATACATAGAACTGAGAACCATCTGCAAATGATCATCGAATCCTTGAGAGTCAATGAGATCACCAAATAAAATAATTCAGAGGGGAAGAGAATATGACTCGGGACAGAGCCTTTTGGGGAAAACCCACAGTTAGACAGGCTTACCCTAGATAAAGATTCATCAAAGAAGACTGAGAAGAACAGATAGGAAAAGAACCAGGAGAGAGCAGTGACCAAAAAGCTAAAGAAGAGAAAAAAGGTTGTCGGTAGTGTTGAAGGCTGCAAATAGGTCAATAAGGATAAGATTAAGAAAAAGCCACTTGATTTGGCAATTAAGCAACCTTTAAAAGAGCAATTTCAGTAGGGATAAAACAAAGTCAGAATGGAAAGAGTTTAGAGCCACATGAAAGGAGAAAATATGGAGCCACTGATTATAGATGGTTTTCTCAAGGGGTTTAATTACAAAAGGAAGAAAAGAAACGGGAGGATAGCTAACAGTGATGATTAGACCCAGTGAGGGTTTTTTAAGAATGGGGAAGACATGGGATGTTTTTGAAGGAGAAGGACAGCAGATGGTATATAGTGAGCCAATGAAGACTTGAAAGGGAGTTGTAGAGGATGGAGAGTTCTAAAAACTATTAAAAACAACTTTTACAACTTATTCTGTCTCTCTGCCATTGTCAGTAATGAAGTTGAAAGAATCTCAGTAGGACTTCTATTTGTATTTTTCCTCTTTCATTTGTACCCATGATCCAAAAATGTCTCATAAATTACTGGCTAGCCTATTTCTTCATAATTAATCAGACAGATCTTCAGAAAGTAGCCTGTATCTGTCACCAGTGCCATTTGATATAAATTAATTGCCACAACTAAGAGATCAAAAGAAATGAGAAAGTAGTTTAGTCAACAAACAATTAACCAACAAAAAACTTACTATGAAATTGTGGTGGGAAACAAAACTTGCTTAGAATATAAATCAATTGATAAAATTGTGTGAAAAGGGATAATAGATGATTATCACTATCATTAGCACTATAACCCTATGGAGAAAAGCAATGAAGGGTAAAACCAGTTTTTTAAATTTAATTTTTTTTCTCTCCTTTTTCTTCATTGAACAATAAAAAAAGAAAACTCTTATAGTAAACATGCATAGCCAAGCAAAAAAAATTCTCACCTTGGCCATATCCAAAGAAATATATATATATATATATATATATATATATATATATATATATATTCATGTTAAATCCATCTTTAAGCAGGAGCTAGGATAGTGTACTTCATCTTTGGTCCTCTGGATTTGTGGTAAAACCCATCTAATAAAAGCTTAGCAGGAGATCCAACAGTCATAATATCAAAAGCATTTTTAGAAAATAGAAGATTTTTTTAAAAGGAAAAAAAAAATATTTCCATGACACAAAGCTTCTTAAACTTTGGGCTGCAACATCATATGGGTTTACATTACTGAATGTTAGAGTCATAAAAGTATAATTTATTATTAGTAAATTAGTAAAAGTTGGTATTATTAGTAAATTATTATTAATAAATTAGTAAATTTATTATTAGTAAATTAGTTGATTTGCATACCTATTTTATATACTTATATACCTGGGGCTGCATAAAAATTTCTGAGACAGAAAAGGTCGTGAGTGGGAAAAGTTTTAAAAGCCCAGCTATAACAAACTCTTTTCAATATTATACTTAGTTGTTAATTGCCCTCCATTTTCAAAGAGGACCAATGACATCACAGGATGATATCTTGACTGGCCTGTGGATTAGATTTAAGTGAGACAGGGTTATGAAAAGTTTTCTGCTTTACCCTCTCTTCCAGAGTCAACAAAGTCCAATGCCAAAACAAAACTCAGGCAACAACTCGGGATGCAGTGTACGTGGTTGATCTTGATGTCTTTGATGACTTGCCAAGCTCTAAGTGCTGCACAGAAGCTGCTGCAGTTTCATGACAATTGGAATAAATTATTATGGTCTGTTGGTTACCTTCAATGTGATTTAATCTATAGGCTAAGACAGTTTTAGTAGTGTGTGATGACTGGGCATGCTACGGCTTCTTGGGGCCATAGATAAAAGTTGGATAATAGGTGCCAAAGGTGGATGAGCAGCCCTGAAAGGTGAAGAACTCTGGAACTCATAATTGAAACCCAAATAATAATTTTGATTATATTAAGTTAAAAAGTTTTCATACAAACAAAACTAATGAAGACAAGATTAGAAGGGAAGCAATAAACTGGGAAAACATTTTTACAGTTAAAGGTTCTGAGAAAGGCCTCATTTCCAAAATATATAGAGAGAATTGACTCAAATTTATAAGAATCCAAGCCATTCTCCAATTAATAAATGGTCAAAGGATAGGAAAAGACAATTTTCAGATGAAGAAATTAAAACTATTTCTAATCATATGAGAAAGTGCTCTAAATCAAAGAAATGCAAATTAAGACAACTCTGAGATACCACTACCCACCTTTGAGATTGGCTAAGGTGACAGGAAAAGGTAATGAATGTTGCATGGGAAGTGGGAAAACTGGGACACTGATGCATTGTTGGTAGAATTGTGAATGGATCCAACCATTCTGGAGAGCAATTAGGAACTCTGCTCAAAAAGTTATCAAACGGTGCTTTGATCCAGCAGTGTCTCTACTGAAAAGAGATCTTAAAGGAGGGAAAGGGACCCACATGTGCAAAAATGTTTGTGGCAGCTCTTTTTGTAGTGACTGAATGGATGTAGTGAACTGAGTGGATGCCCATCAATTGGAGAATGGCTGAATAAATTGTGGTATATAAATGTTCTGGAATATTATTGTTCTGTAAGAAATGACCAGCAGGAAGTTTTCAGGGAGTCCTGGAGAGGTTTACAGGAACTGATGCTGAGTGAAATGAGCAGAACCAGGAGGTCATTATACACAGTAACAACAAGACTATACGATGATCAATTCTGATGGACATTTCTGAGACAAAAAAAGGTTGTGAGTGGGAAAAGTTTAAAAAGCCCAGCTATAATAAACTCCTTTCAATATTATACTTAGTTGTTAATTGTCTTCCATTTTCAAAGAGGACCAATGACATCACAGGGTGATATCTTGACTAGCCTTTGAATTAGATTTAAGTGAGACAATGAGATAACCCAAACTAGTTCCATTTGCTCAGTGATGAAGAGAGCCATCTACACCCAGAGAGAGGACTATGAGAACTGAGTGTGGACCACAACATAGCATTCTCACTCTCTCTGTTGTTGTTTGCTTGCATTTTGTTTTCTTTCACAGTTTTTTTCCTTCCTCCTTGATCTGATTTTTCTTCTGCAGCAAGAAACAAAATGATATTTGTTAACATTACTACTAGCCTGTGTTATATTGCTATGTGCTTATGTAATTATGTGTAATGCCTCCATTATTGATGGATTTATGTGTTCACCTTGTTTCAAGTGAGCCCCCTTTAGAAACCCTCTAATCTGATTTGATTTTCTATTTCCTTTGGTATTTTCATCTCCCTTCCTGAGATGTCAGGGAGGTCATGACCACCTATGTTCTAAATCAAAAGAAAGGGGGAGATGTTGGAATCCTAGTGTCAACTCAACTTGAAACAAGGTGAAAACTCAAGGGTGATGTCAGAATCTTGGTGTTAACTCAATAGAATTGATACAGTGCTTATTGGTTCACACCTTAGCGCGAATCCTTACAAGGTGATAAGTTGCTAATACTGATGGAAACAATGCTTGTGTTCATACCTTTAGAGAGCTCATAAGTATCTAAGTACTCAATGGAGTTCACACGTTTGGGAGAGTTCAAGGTTTAGAAAGAGATATCTAAATTCACACCTCCCTTAGAGCCAGAGAGCACTCTGGGAGATAACCCAGAATCCCTCTCTCTCCAGAAGGCGGAGTTAACCTTTGGGAGATCACATATATAGGGAGCTCTTGGAGCTTGAGTTAGTTTTTCTTGTGGGAGTTAGTTTCTGGAGAGAGTTTACTTGAGAGAGTTTTCTGGGGAACATCGACTGGGGTCGGAGAGGAGCACTCTGGAAGAAAGCCCACAAGCCCTATCTTCGAGGCAAGAGATTCATCGTATCTTCCAACTTGGTGCTGGCTGGAGGCTGAAGAAAGCGGAGGCAAAAGCCAAGGACAAAGCTGCAAGATCTCTCGGAACCAAGCAGAGAGATAGGTCTCTGAGCTAACTGGGCTATATTGAAGGACACAATAAAAGTTCAGATCTTTTATCAGCTGGCTGTGATTTTGGAGTAATTGTTTATTTCAATTGAGACTAAGGCTGCCTCCAGAAAACCTTCACATAACTGTGTGTGTGTGTGTGTGTGTGTGTATATATATTGGATTTAACATATATTTTAACACATTTAACATGTATTAGACTACCTGCCATCTAGGGGAGGGGGTGGGGGAAAGAGGGGAAAATTTGGAACAGAAGTTTCTGCAAGAGTCAATGTTGAAAAATTATCTATGCTTATGTTCTGTAAATAAAAAGCTTTAATAAATAAAAACTTAATTAATTGAAATATTTCAGAATAGCTGGCAGAAATTGTTTTTCCTCCACTCATTTAGTACAGTTCTCCATCCTGTATAAATCCCATTACCCGTAAGTAGTATAAATTAGACAGAGACAGAGACACAGAAGGATAGAGACAGAAATGCAGAGACACAGAGACAGAAACAGAGAGAGGCCTCCAGCACACTAAACTTAATTCAAAACTTCCTTGCTCCCCGCTGAGTTTGTCAAATTCTTAAAGATCATTTTTAGTGTGAGGTTTAGGGCCAAATAGTATTTAAAGCTCTAAACTGTTTCTTCAGTATTTGAAGGAGATTAGGGTTAGAGTTCATTGTGTGGGATTGTTCTTGTGAAAGATTAGATACCTCAGCTAGGCTCCTACAGGCTGTGTAAATGTCTCTGTGTGTATTGACTGTCTGGAGTCATTATCAAAGCCTCCAAACACAATCCACACCTTGTAAACAGAAATCCCATTATTTTCGTGGTTCTGATAAGATTTACTAAGAACTTACAGGGACCCCAGCCAAGATGACAAAGAGGACACACACTTCTTTCTGATCTTCTCCCTGGACCCTTCACTAATTACCACATTCAGCCTCTGAATTAGTTCTAGGCTGGCAGAATTTGCAGCAAATTAACAGTAAGAGGTAATTTTGAAGATCGCCAGAAAAGGTCTGTTTTGGTCTGGCACAGAGGGAGGCCAGGAGCAGGACGCCAGCTCACGCTGTGCAGACCTGGGGCAGGGTGCGGTCTCTGCTGGGCAGTGCAGGCTCCGTGTGGTGTAGAACCACAGTGTTGGCTACTCTGCCCTGGATGCAAGCCAGTAGATCAGCAGAGAAGTTAGAAAACATACAACACAAACACAAAAGGCAAAGAGTGTGGATTCTCATGGGACCTGGCCACAGACACCCAGCACCGGCAGTGAGTCAGCACAATCCCAGCCCAGCCACTGAAGCTCTGCTGCTGCTTCCCTGTTGCCTGTTAGAAGAAACTTGGAAAACCTTCCTTGCCCTAAAAGCAGATTCCAACTTTTTTTAATAGCTTTTTATTGACAGAACATATGCATGGGTAATTTTTCAGCATTGACAGTTGCAAAAACTTCTGTTCCAACTTTTCCCCTCCTTCCTCCCACCCCCTCCCCAGCTGGCAGGTTGACCAATACATGTTAAATATGTTAAAGTATAAGTTAAATACAATATATGTCTACATATTTATACAGTTCTCTTGCTGCACAAGAAAGATCAAATTTAGAAAGAAGGTAAAAATAACCTGAGAAGAAAAACAAAAATGTAAGCAAACAATAACAGAAAGAGTGTAAATGCTATGTTGTGGTCCACACTCATTTCCCAGCCTTCTTTCTCTGAGTGTAGCTGGTTCTGTTCATTACAGATCAATTGGAACTGATTTGGGTCTTCTCATTGTTGAAGAGAGCTACGTCCATCAGAATTGATTGTCATATGGTATTGTTGTTGAAGTGTTATAATGATTTCCTGATTCTGCTCATTTCACTTGGCATCAATTAATGTAAGTCTCTCCAAGCCTCTCTGTATTCATCCTGCTTGTCATTTCTTATAGAACAATAATATTCTATAACATCCATATACCATAATTTATTTAGCCATTCTCCAATTGATGGGCATCCACTCAATTTCCAGTTTCTAGCCACTACAAAAAGGGCTGCCACAAATATTTTTGCACATACGGGTCCCTTTCCCTTCTTTAATATCTCTTTGGGATATAAGCCTAGTAGTCCGTTCACAACTCCACCAACAATGTATCAGTGTCCCAGTTTTCCCACATGCCCTCCAATATTCGTCATTATCTTTTCCTGTCATCTTAGCTAATCTGACAGGTGTGTAGTGGTATCTCAGAGTTGTCTTAATTTGCATTTTTCTGATCAATAATGATTTGGAACACCCTTTCATATGAGTAGAAATAGTTTCATTTTCTTTTTTCTGAGAATTGTCTTTTCATATCCTTTGACCATTGATCAATTGGAGAATGGCTTGATTTCTTATAAATTAGAGTCAATTCTCTATATATTTTGGAGATGAGGCCTTTATCAGAACCTTTAGCTGTAAAAATATTTTCCCAGTTTATTGCTTCCTTTCTAAACCTGTCCACATTAGTTTTATTTGTAAGCTTTTTAACTTAATATAATTGAAATTTTCTATTTTGGTACTGGGTAAGAAACAGACTAGTTGATTAGTGGAATAGGTTAGGTTCACAGGACAAAATAGTCAATAACTATAGCAATCTAGTGTTTGACAAACCCAAAGGCCCCAGCTTTGGGGATAAGAAGTCACTATTTGACAAAAATTTCTGGGAAAATTAGCAACTCGTATGGCAGAAAGTAGGCATTGACCCACACCTTAAGATACAGGTCACCAAGATCAGGTCAAAATGGGTTCATGATCTAGGCATAAAGAATGAGATTATAAATAAATTAGAAGAACATAAATAGTCTACCTCTCAGACCTGTGGAGGAGGAAGGAATTTGTGACCAAAGAAGAACTAGAGATCATTATTGATCACAAAATAGATAACTGTGATTATATTAAGTTAAAAAGTTTTTATACAAACAAAACTAATGCAGACAAGGTTAGAAGGGAAGCAACAAACTGGAAAAACATATTTACATTTAAGGGTTCTGATAAAGGCTTCATTTCTAAAATATATAGAGAATTGACTCAAATTTATAAGAAATCAAGCCAATTTCCAATTGATAAATGGTCAAAGGATATGAATAGACAATTTTCAGATGAAGAAATTGAAACTATTTGTAGTCATATGAAAAGGTGCTCCAAATCACTATTGATCAGAGGAATGCAAATTAAGACACATCTCTGATTGGCTAAGATGGCAGGAAAAGATAATGACGAATGTTGGAGGGGATGTGGGAAAACTGGGACACTGACACATTGTTAGTGGAACTGTGAATGAATCCAACCATTCTGGAGAGCAATTTGGAACTATGCTCGAAAAGTTATCAAACTGTGCATACATACCCTTTGATCCAGCAGTGTTACTACTGGGCTTATACCTCAAAGAGGTATTGAAGTAGGGAAAGGGACCTGTATGTACAAAAATCTTTGTGGCAGCCCTTTTCATAGTGGCTAGAAACTGAAAATTGAATGGATGCCCCTCAATTGGAGAATGGCTAAATAAATTATGGTATATGAATATTATGGAATATTATTGTTCTATAAGAACTGACCAGCAGGATGAATACAGAAAATGAATTCCAGAATTACAAACTTTAGAATGTAAATGCAAACTATTATTTTGACTTATCTTGCCTTCCCAACTCAATTGAATGGTTTGGGAGCACTGGAACTCTATCTCATAATCTTTGAACATCTTCTGGCTTCAGGCATGTTCACTGGCTATCTCCCAGACCTGGAACTCTCTCCCTCCTCATCTCTTTTCTGATTTCCTTCCAATCAACAGTCAATAAGCATTTAGTGAGCATCTACTCTGTGCTGGGACTAAAATAGGAAAAAAAGAAAGACTATCCTTGGCTCAGGTAAAGTTTCACCTTTCCTAATCTTCCTTGATCTTAGTTCCTTCCCTCTGTGGTTATCTCCAATCCATCCTTTATGTAGCTTGTTTGTACATAGGAGTTTGCTTGTTGTCTCTACTATTAGAGGCAAGTTCCTTGGGAACAAGGATTGTATTTGATTTTCTTTGTATCTCCAGCATTTTGCATAGTGCCTGATAGTATTGGGTGCTTAGGAAATGCTTGATGACTTGACTGGAACTCCCTACAGTGGCCTACACCTAATAAGTACTCAATAAATAGTTATTATGACAATTGTGATTCATTTAAAAAAAAAAACAGGATGTCAGGGTCCAAGTGACAGGATTGGAAGCTTATTTTGGCAACATCAGTGAGTATAAAGTGGAGGGGAGAGAATAAAGACTGCAGGATCCATCAAGAAAGAAGCTGCAATAGTTTAATCATCAACAGAACTTGAATTAAAGCTATGGAAACCAAAAAAGATCTATGGGAGATACCGTGAATGAAAAATCAGTGAGATTTGTCATTTGGCTAGACACTCCACACCTTGATACTAAATCTAATTCTTTCATTCCCCTATTAGCCTAGAAAGTAATTGCCTTAGGCACACACTCACCAAGGGGATGCACTCAGAATAGCAGAAGAAGGGGCAGAGGTCAAGTAACAATCAGGGACAGACAGACTGGTCCTTGAAATCCTTCAATCTATAGAAAGACTTGTATATCACATCCATCCTACAATTAGCAGGAGTGAAAAACCACTATATTACAAGTTCTCCCAAAAGTACAGTTAGATGAAGGTTGGCAAGTGGGACCATTATTGGGCCATAGGAAAGAAATCAAGAAAAGGAGGGAGAAAATAAAAGACTGGAGTAAAGAAAGGAAGGAAAGAAGGAACAAAGAAAAGGAGAAGAAAGAAAAAAGAAGAATGAAAAGAAAAAGAGGAGAGGGAAAGAAAAAGGAGAAAGGAAGGAAAGAAATAAGAAAGGAAGGAAGAAACAAAAAGAGAAAGGAATAAATATCAAATAAATACGTATTAAATGTACTCAATACTAACATGGGACACAAAGAAAAAAAATAAAAAGAACAATCCTTGTTCTCAAGGAGGTCACAATCTAATTATATCCAAGTTAAATGAGCAACTCAATGAAGAAATGGTGTGGATTGTCAGTGCTACAGAAGTTCAGAGATTTTGGTAGGCTATGGAGGTCATGGGAAGCTTTGTGAAGGTGGTACTACCTTAGCTTGATCTTGGAGGATGCTTAAAATAGATCAGAGAGAATAGACAAAAGTGTTCCATTTTGGATGTTGACAGAGGTGAGGGCCAAGGAGAACAAAGGTTAGAGTTTGCATCAGTGCTGATGCTTGTTTCTATTGTGGCAAAGTCTGATTTATGATACCTTACCCTGGTCTGATATGGCAAAGCTATACTGCCCATTTGTTTCCTTGGAAAGAAATTAGGTATATCATTAAAAAAAACCTGTTTGTCCCCCGGGGCCAGCCCTTATTCATAATGACTTTTATGTGTTGTCTAACATCTTATTAAGGATGCTCTCTGATCAATCCCTAGCTCTTGGAGGTGTTTACAAGACAAAAAGATTTTTAAAGCCAAGGATTGTTCCTTTTATTTTTTTGATTTGTGTCCCAGATAGTATTGAGTACATTTAATAAGTATTCATTTGATATTTATTCCTTTCACTTTTTTTGTTCCTTCCTTTCTTCTTCTGTCCATAACTAGTCCAGGAATCAAAGTGTGTAGACAAAGGAGATTATAGAAACCCACATCTGGTAGAAGTCATTTTCTTCTCCTCCTCTTCCTTTTCCTCCTTCTCCTCCTCTCTCACCTTCCTCATTCATATAGGGCTTTCGGGTCTACAATGTGTGCTTCTCACAACAACCCTGTGATGCAGTTGTTATTATTCACAATTTATAGTTGAGGAAACTGGAGGTCAGAGATAGGAAGTGGTCACACAGTTAGTTTCCTTAATAGCCCAATTAGGCCTGGAACTCTGATCTCCTAGTCCTGTTTATATCATTAGGTGATGAAGTAAAGGGAAGGAACCTGGATCCTGGCATAGGAAGAGCAGCTTCTACAGATTGATGGGAGCAGAAGCCAAAACCAAAGGATGTAGGAGGAAAGAGCCAGTGAGGAAATAGAAGAGATGAGGGAGATAAATGTAGTCCATTCATGGCCAGAGGCCATTTGTACAAGAAAAATGAGTTGAAAGAGATACCAGGATCAAACAAAGACTTTATTTGTGTTTTTGATTTTCATTTTGTTTCTAGCCCAGCAGGTTGAGCATGAAGGAAAGGAGACAATGGAGAAAGAAAGATGAAATCTCAGGTACCATTTTAGGAGGATAGAAGGGACACCAGTTCAGAACCCAGGAAAACTGAGTTTTTGCTCTCACTTATGCCATTTATTAATTTTGTAACCTAGAGCAAGTTACTACTCCCAATACCTCAGTTTCAGCATGTGTACATTGAGAAGGAAGGAGTAGGTATACTCTAAAGTAACTTCCACTGCTAATATTCTATGAAACTCTATATGTAATAACAGCTAATATTTATATAGCACTAATTATGTGTCAGGCACTGTGCTAAGCACTTTACAATTATCTCATTTGATTCTCACAACAGCTATTATTTATCCTTGTTTTACAGATGAGGAAACTGAGGAAAACCAAGTTAAATAACTTGTCCATGGTCACACCGCTAGTAATTGTCTAAGGCTGGATTTGAGTGCAAGTATTCCTGACTCCAGGCTCAGCATGCTATCTACCAAGCCATCCTGGTGCCCTTGTATGAGGGGAAAAGAACATAAATGGGCATCCCCAGAGCTGTTCTTGGGTCAGAAAAAACAAAAATTAGGCAGGCAACAACCTTCAGGCCTTCAGGTGACTTAATTAACAAGAAAAATGAATCAAAAAAGCAAGCTAGTAGCTACCTCCACCCCAAGCTTCCCGTAGAAAATCATGTATCTACTACAGGCAAGGATGTGATTACGTATGAAGTAAGAACTAGAAACAAGCACCAAGATGATAAAAGGACCTGCAGTCCTTGTAATAAATGGAGTCTCATATCACCCCTGCTCTCGCCCCTCTTACTCACAGTCTTCGCCATTCAAGTGGACAGGCGGTGTTGGTCAATAAAATCTGTTCTATTTGGGATTTGGGGCCCTGACCTCCAACACTTCTAGGTTTAGGGTTACAAAAATGATTAAGACTCATGCTTACTTGAAGAGTAATGTTCTAGGAGGGGCAATAAGACACACAGTTATGATACAAACATAAGTCATCATTTCTCTCTGATTTCTTCTTCATTGCTTCTTTCTCCACTTATTTCTTTCTTTCCTTCTCTTTCTCTTATTCTCCTTATGCCTTTTTGCTTTTCTTCTCCCACCGAGTCCTTTTCCTTTCTTCCTCCTCGAAATTCTTCTACCTTTCTCTCCCCTCACTTCTACTTTCTCTTCTCTATACCACTTTTAACTAACCAAAATGAGATTTTGAAGTATCATTTTTACTACTTACTACACTTATTGAAATTGATTTCCCCATCTTCTTAATTTAAAAATTAGTCAAATTGAACATTCTCTTTCTTATAGTCTACTCATTAAGAAGAAAAACTCATTTTGGTTTCTTTTTGTATATAGGTCTCAACTGATTCCCACCCCCAGCCAATGAACCTTGACCTTGAAGTGGATCTTGAAAAGGGAAAAAAGTTTCCTACTGCTGATCCAAAGGGCAGCAATTCAATTCAACAAGAATCTATTCAGAGCTTCCCATGTGCAAGGCTCTATTGAAAATAACAACTGACATTATATAATAATTACATATACATAATATATTTCATATGTATATATAATTACATATATACACCATAATATATACTAAATAATAAACTAATATAATAATGCACTAATATACACTACATAATGTGTAGTTGTATATGTATATATTATCTCACTTGATCTTTACAACCATCTTGTGAAACAGGTGGTATTATCATTCCCAAATCATAGGTAATAAAACTGAATCTCATGTAGCTGGGAAGTTTTAGAGCTAGGATATGAATCCAGGTATTCCTAAATCCAAGTTCATCCCTGTATTCACTGTACTATGTCACCTCCTGAAAGAGGAAGATAATAAAGTCTTGTCCTCAAGTAACTTATAGTATAATAGGAGAAATAAGATGGGAAACAAAATTACTCTACAAATGAAATGTGATGTATTGTTGTTGTTGCTTAGTCATTCAGTCTTGTCCAACTCTTCATGACCCCAAGGACCATAGCACACCGATGCTGCCCATAGGGTTTTCTTGGCAAAGATACTGAAATGCTTTGTTATTTCCCTTTCCAGTGGACAAACCAAAGTTAAGAAACTTGCACAGGATCACACAGCTTGTATGTGTTTGTTTGAACACTGATCTACCCAGATACTTCCTGATACATGTACAGGAGCAGGGAAATCCAATAAGGGATTGAAAACATGTCTTAGAGGGCCATGTAGGCCAGGGGAAGGGCTTTAGATTTTATTTAATAAGCATTAGGGAGACATTGAAACCTTTGGGTTCCAGTTAGTCATTATCTAATGGATTCCTGACTTCTGTCAAGCAAAGAAGTGGAACTTAGAAATAATAGTAAATGAACAGGCTAAAGTAGTACAAAGGGAGCAGAGAGAAATCACACAGAGATATTGTCATTTTGTTTCAAGAAATGGCCCCTATAGGAAATGTACGTATATTTTCCCATGAAACTTACAAAGAAAGCTTTGCCTTAACCCAAACCAGATACTTCGATATAGATGGATATATAGATGATAGATACAAAGATATAGATACATAGAGGGCTAGATACATACATACATACAGTTAGATGGATATATAATTGATAAATATATAGATAGATGAATAGGTGGATCTATAATCATCATCTCTATCTCTCCCTATCAGGTGGAGAGTGGGTAGGTGCGGCCTGCACACATCTCTTCTGCCCAAAATGGATTATTTTCCAAAAGCAAGTTTTAGGCACATTTTATAATTGTGTGCATGTCTCATCCATGACTAGTCTACAAAATCCCTGAGAGCAGGGGATATGCTGTTTTGCCTCTTTCTATCCTTAACACTTAGCATGGTGCTTTCTTTGCACATCAGAGTGCTTAATAAATGTTGGTTGGATGAATGAATAGAACCTCAGTGTTGGATGAGATGGTAGGGGCTATCTAACCTAATCATTTCCTGATAAAGCATCCTCTTTATGAAACATCCTACAACTGGTCATTTAGTCTTTCCTGAAAAGTTCATGTGACAGAGAACTCATAATTTTCACTAATTTCAATTGTTAGAAAGTCTTTCCATGCATCAAACTTAATTTTTTTTTGGTTCTACCACCTGGAGAAAAGCAAAATAAGTCTCGCTTTATTTCCGCATGACAGCCCTTCAGATATTTACTTACAGCTATCATATTCCCATCTAAATCTTCTCCAAGCTGAACATCCCCATTTCCTTCATGGAGGTCTTCCTTCAGCATCCATCACCCTCCTTTAGGTACTTTCTAGCTTAGAAATATCATACCTAAAATGGGACTTAACAGTAGTGACTTGCATGTTTTTTGCTTAAGAACCAAAATAAATAATATAATGATACTATATTAAATTCTTCTTAAGGCAAATGAAATATTGTTAGTTTCTATATATAACAACAATTTTGACATTTTAACCATCCTATTTAAATAATTCCATTCACTAAGAAATTATTTATTGGCTCCTTTGTAAGAAGTAGCTTTGCTAAGTGCAAGGAATACAAAGACAAAAAAGAAATAGTATTTGTCAGGTTGTCAAGCAGCTTAAAGGAAATATATATTCACATTGTTGGAGAAGGAAATGGCAAACCACTTCAGTAGCTTTGCAAAGAAAACCCCAAATGGTGTCATACGAGTTGTCCAGGACTAAAATGACTCAACAACAAAAATTCATATAGTCCCTTCAACATTCAGTCTACCTAAAAGCCTGCCTTAAAATTCTTAGCTATTTTTACAACTATGAATTCTATTTAAAATGATATAATTTTTATTGAATTCACTTTGTAAGATCTTGCCTATCAGATAAAGTGTATGACAAGGTTATTGTCATCATAAAATAAAAGTAGATTTATAAAAGAAAAAAAGGTCCTACCTAAAATGTGGTAGACATTTTAGAATCTGGTTATCAGTAGGGTATGACCAGAGTAGACTATAACCATCATCTCCCTCATTCTGAAAAGTTTGCTACCCCTACAATTGCTTCAGATAAAATTAATTTTCTTGTATTGCGCAGTATGTAACAATATGAGAAATAATTCCGAAACCTGGTAGAATTAAAATATATACTTCAGGGTGACCAAAGAATCAGAATAAGTGTTGGTACAGAATTGGGTCGCCTCCGCCAGCAGGGTCAAAAAATGTCATATTGAGATTACGGTCTGTTAAAAGTATTGTGATGCTGGCTGCTACTACGGGTAGCGACAGAAGAAGTAGCCCTGCTGTGATTATTATGGATCAAACAAATAATGGTGTTTGATATTGGGACATTGCAGGGGGTTTTATGTTGATCATTGTTGTGATAAAGTTGATAGCCCCCAAGATAGATGAGATCCCTGCCAGGTGAAGTGAGAAAATAGCTAGATCTACGGATGCCCCTACGTGGGCGAGATTACCTGCTAAAGGAGGGTAAACTGTTCATCCTGTTTCAGCGATGTCACATATTATGTTTGTGGTCAACTAAAACCATGAGATTTTTTTCAGATGCACTTCAGTCTAGCCATGGCTGTGCTGTCTTATATTTGTGATCTCTTTCAAACCTAAGTGTAAGACTTTACCTCTATCCCTATTAAATTTCATCTGGTTATACTTGACCCAAGATTCTAGCATCTTTTCACATCCTGATTCTGTCATTCAACATGTTAGCTATCTCTCCTGGCATTGTGTTATGGGCAAATGAGATAAACATGTCAGCAAGTTTTCATCTAACTCATAGATTAAAAATATTAAACCACACAGGGCCAATCACAGATCATCAAGGATCTGTGAAACCTGGAAAACTCCTTTGTTGACATGGAGCCACTGATAACTATTCCTCGGGTCCGGTCATTCAGCCAGTTCTGAATTTTTCTAACTATACTCCATTTAGAATAACAATAAGTAGCATTTATATAGCACTTGCTATGTGCCTAACTGTACTAAGCATTTTATAAATATTATTTCATGTGATCCCTGAGAGGGAGTTATTTCCATTTTACAATTGAGGAAACTAAGACAAATAGAGGGTAAGTGACTTGTCCAGGGTCCCATAGCCAGTAATTGTCCGAGACTAGGTTTGAACCTGGCTCTTTCTGATTCAAAGTCCAGTACGCTATATATTAGACCACCTAACTGGCTTCTACATAAATTACACTATCACATAGCTTATAACTGTTGCAGCTCTTATCTTGTACTGAAGAATATCACAGAAATCACTACTGGGTCTGTCTCCCAAAGAGATCAGAAAGAGGGAAAAGGACCCACTTGTGCAAAAATGTTTGTAGCAGCCCTTTTTGTAGTGACCAGAAACTAGAAACTGAGTGGATGCCCATCAGCTGGAGAATGGCTGAATAAGTTATGGTATATGAATGTTATGGAATATTATTGAGAAAAATCTGGAAAGACTTGCATGAATTGATGCTGAGTGAAGTGAGCAGAGCACTGGCTCTGGCTGAGCAGAGCCAGGAGATCACTAATACACAGTACCGGTAAGATTATGTGATGATCAACTGGGATAGACTTGGCTCTTCTCAACAATGCAGTGATTTAAGGCAATTCCAATAGACTTGGGATGGGAAGTGCCATCCACATCCAAAGAGAGAACTATGGAGACTGAATATGGATTAAGGTATAGTATTTCCACTCTTTTGCTTATTTTTTCCCTTTCTCATGGTTTTGTCTCCTTTTGTGTGATTTTTCTTGCACAACATGATGTTATTTCCTTATTTTATATTTATTTAATATTATTATTATATTAGACATATTTATTATGATATATATATAATATAAGGAATTATATTTCATTATAATTAACAGAATTGTACAAGTTCAAGATTGTTTGCTATCTTGGGAAAGCAGAAGGTAACAGAGGGAGGGAGAAAAATGTGGAACATACAAAGGCTTGAATGTCGAAAGTTTTTACATGGATTTGGAAAATAAAAAACTATTGAAAAACAAAACAATAACAAAGAACAGCACAGAAAAGCTAAATGAAATACTTTTTTCCAAATCATCTGATACTCCACTTTTATAGTATTGTCTTCATTTAACACTCTAACAACCCTGTTCAAAAAAAAAAAAAAAGGAAATAAGGTTAATCTGGTGTGCCTTGTCAATCCTTTATAATCACCTTTTCCTTTTTTGAAATGTTCATTAATCATCCCTTTGATGATACATTCTAGAATTTTACCAGGATCAGAAATCTAGAACTGCAAGGGAACTCGGAGGCTTTCTAGTCAACCTGAGAAACTGAGGCCTGGAGAAGTGAAATTATTTCCTTAAGGTCATACAGCTAGTGTAAGAAGTAAGATTTGAACCTACTCCAGAGCAAGTGATCTTTGCACAATACTATGTCAAATTCACTGTTTACAAACTCTATTCTCCTATTCTCATTTGTCCACTATGATCAAAGAAGACACTATAATGATAATAATAATAATCTTCACAACAATAATGATAATAATTGGTTTTTATCTAGTTTGCAAAGTGATATACATTATTATCTCATTTGATCCTTTCAACAACTCTGTGAAGTAGGTGCCTACATTTTTCAGAAGAAGAAACTGAGGCAGTCAGAGGTTAAGGGACTTGCCCAGGATCACATAACTAGTAAGTGACTGAGGCAGGATTCAAATTCAGGTCTTCCTGACTCCAAGTCCCACTCTCTCTGCTGTGCCATTGACTGCCATTTAAGAGGCACTCTTAACTCTGATGATTCTAGCTTTCAAATGATCTCCACAAGTGAGTAGAACCAAGAGAACATTGTACACAGCAACAAGAAGATTATATGATGATCAATTCTTATGGGTATGGCTCTTTTCAACAGCTAGGTAATTCAGGCCAGTTCCAATGGTCTTATGATTGAGAGAGCTGTCTGCACCCAGAGGGAGGACGTGGGAACTGAGCGTGGATCACAACACAGTATTTTCACTTTTTGTTGTTGTTGTTTGCTTGTCTTTTGCTTTCTTTCCCATTTATTTTCCTTTCTGATCTGATTTTTCTTTTCTTTTTTTTTCTTTTTTTCAATTTTATTAGCTTTTCATCTTTGTCCAAATACATACAAAGATTGTTTTCAATGTTCACCTTTGCACAACCTTGTATTCAAAATTTTTCATCCTCCCTCTCTCCTTCCCCACTTCCCTAAACAACAAGCAATTCAATATGTTATATATGCAATTTTTCTTTTCTTTTTTTTTTTTATTTGAGTACTGAATTTTTTTTTTATTTAATAGCCTTTTATTTACAAGATATATGCATGGGTAACTTTACAGCATTAACAATTGCCAAACCTCTTGTTCCAATTTTTCACCTCTTACCCCCCACCCCCTCCCCTAGATGGCAGGATGACCAGGTAGATGTTAAATATTAAAATATAAATTAGATACACAATAAGTATACATGACCAAAACATTATTTTGCTGTAGAAAAAGAATCAGACTCTGAAATATTGTACAATTAGCTTGTGAAGGAAATCAAGAATGCAGGTGGGCATAAATATAGGGATTGGCAATTCAATGTAATGGTTTTTAGTCATCTCCCAGAGTTCTTTCTCTGGGCATAGCTGGTTCAGTTCATTACTGCTCCATTGGAAATGATTTGGTTGATCTCGTTGCTGAGGATGGCGAGGCCCATCTGATCTGATTTTTCTTGTGCAGCATGATAATTGTGGAAATATGTATAGAAGAATTGCACATTTTAAGTATATATTGGATTACTTGCCTCTGGACAAGGGGTAGAGGAAAGGGAAGGAGAAAAATGATGCTCTCTGACTCAATCAAAGTGAAAGCAAATTTTAATTATACAATACTCGGAATAGATTGCTTACAATAACAACTAATATAGTAAATAATACATAAAAGACAAAGAATAAAGAGAATTATGATTAAAATAGTAGAAAAAGAGAGAGCGAACAAGAAAATCATACAGTTACAATGCACTGGATTCAAGGTTTTGCAAGTGTGAATATTGAAAACTATTTATGCATATGTTTGGAAAAGAATAAGCTTTTCAAGTTTTGCTGATGAAATATTATTGTTCTCTGGGAAATGATGAGCAGAATGGTCTCAGGGAAAAAAAACTTGGAAAGTCCTCCTGAACAAAGTGAAAAGTACTATGTGCCAAGTAATGGCAATGTTCTGGGGTGACCAGCTGTAAATGACTGTTATTCTCATTGGTACAATCATCCACAACTACTCTGAAGGACTCATGATGAAAAATCCTATCCATACCAAGAGAAGGAACTAATTGTGTCTGAATATTGATCAAAGCATACTCCGTTGCTTTATCTCTCACTTTATTTTTAACTTAATTTTTCTTGATCTATGTTTTCTTTCACAACTTGACCTTTATGGAAATGTTTAATTGTGAGTAGTGATAAGGGAGAGAACTTGGACTCAAAAATCTTTTAAAAAATTTGTTTTGAATGTAACTGGGGAAAGAATATTAATTAATTAATTAAAAGAAAATAAAAAGCTTTGTAAAAATAAAATAAAATAAGATTATCTTCACAAGTATAGGACAGGGGCAGATCCAGCTTGGTAGAAATATTGTATAGTGTAAAAGGCAGTGTAACTCATGTCCAGGAAAAACCTGGGTTCAAATTCTGCTTCTGACACTTACCAATTGCGTAAGTGTAGAAAAATTATTTCATTTCTCTCAACCTCTCCTTTCCTCATCTGTAAAATGGGAACAAGCATACCTATAAGGCCCACTTCACAGGTTCTCTGTGATGGTCATTTTTGTAAAAACCATTTTGTATACTTTAAAGCACTATATGAGGTGACCTAAAAGTCAGTGCAGTTTTAAGCTATTAAAAGCTTACCCTTGCTCACATGGCTGATATCTAAGCTATTCAAGCTTAAAATTGCCCTGACTTTTAGGATACTTTGTCTAAATATGTGTGATCCAGAGACAGAACAGAGAGACATGGGAGAAAAAGAGAGAGACATGGGTGTGTGTGTGTGTGTGTGTGTGTGACAGAGAGGCCAAGAGACAGAGACAGAAATAGAGAGACAAAGAAAACAGACAAAATTTGATCTTCTCCAGGCCCGGGGTCACTTCTATCAATTTTCAGTCTTTCAAAGATCACTAAGAACGGCCTAGCAACCACATTGGCCAGTTCTTTAGCTAGGTGGGATGGAGATTAGCTGGGCCTATCATCAAGAGCCTCTAGATGCTCTCTTATCGCCTCTTCTTATCTTGGATTTCAACCCTCTGCTCACCATTTTTCTCCTGTCCTTTTCCAGCCCAAAGAACATGCAAAAAGAAGTTTATGGGCACTGAGAAATCATCTTTTGCTAGGAGACTGACTTTCGAGTGACAAAGTCCTGGCAGAGAGATAAACAAGGGGTGTGTTAATACTGAGAAGAGGAGGTCTCTTCTCAGTGGGCAAGGTCCTGGCAGGCAGCTATGCCAAAGAAAAAGAGGGGTTCCTTGACAAGGCATGGTCCTGACAGAGAAGTAGGTGAGAGAGATAAAGAGGGGTTAACGCTGAAAAGAGAATGTCTTCTCAGCAGGCCGGGGGTCCTCGCAGGCAGTCATGCCAAGGAGAGGTCCCTTGGCCTGGAATGCTCCTGCTTTTTAGGTCCTCTGCAAAGAAATGAGTTTAAAATTGCCATTTTAATAAGGAAATCTGAGACAGAAGTTTCACCTGAATGAGATTCCCTCAATGCTGTCACTGCCCCCGGGCCTAGATTTCCAGTAGAATAGGAGCCAATTTTCAGCTCAATAGAGGTCGATAGCCCACCAAGGTAACAGAATGAAACCACTTTATTCCCTGGGCAGGTCTTTCAACAAGAGTTCAAGGAGAATTTCTCCCCTTCAAGGAGTTTTCCATGTCCAGGAAAAACCTGGGTTCAAATTCTGCTTCTGACACTTACCAATTGTGTAACCATAGAAAAATTATTTCATTTCTCTCAACTTCATGGCTCCCCCCCCAGGTCAGGGAGGTTTCGGGGTTCCCCCATCATCATTAAGGGAAACCAGTATTTAATTAACTGCCTGTTTTTGGCAGAGTTATAAAATGCCTGAAGAATTTTAAATCCCTGTCACTACTATGTAACCGTCTCCATGCCCAGCTGGTAATCCTCTGCTTCTCACCCATTTTTCCCTTCTGGCCAGGTATGATCTCACCCACAATATTGCTTCTATTTATCCCTCCACTAATCTTCATCCAAACACTCTCTACCATGCTTCTTCCTTCTGGTTCCTGATTTTCTCACATGACAGACTCTTTTAAATTTAAAAGTATTCCGTTTTCCTTTTTATCAGTTCTCTTCCTTTTGAATGAGGTAGATCACACCATAATCCAGGCACGAGTTCAATTCCATCAGGCCTCATTGCTACTTAGGAGGTGATTGTGTTAGACATTTTTGTTTATCTTTCTTCTTAGCCAGACTTTCTGCATTTGTAGAGATATCAGAGGCCATGGATTTTACTGCTGGTCCTTTTCTTGGATTTTGTCTCCTGTAAATTTCCAAGCAGCTCTATTGCTTTTCTTCTTTTTCTATACCTCTTCTCTGCGGTATATAATTCAATAAATTCACATACAACATTATTCTAATTTCTTCCACAGTTTTCAGTTTAACAGTCTCTTCATTGAATTGGCAATAGTGTATATTTTTTTCTTGTTCAGTTGGGCCCAATTCTTCATGACCCCATTTGAAATTTTCTTGGCAAAAATACTGGAATGGTTTGTTGCCATTTTCTTCTCTAGTTCATTTTACAGATGAGGAAACTGAGGTAGGCAAAGCTAAGTGACTTCCTCTGGATCACCCAGCTAGTCTGAGGCCATATTCCTTACTCCAGGTCTAGTCCTCCATGCACTTCCTCACACAGCTACTGTAGGAATGCATATACATATGCATGATAATTTAATGGTTAAGTTCCTTATTGTTATTGTTGATCTTTCAGTTTTATGAATGCAAGAAATCCTTCTGATCCATCATATTTTTTTTTATTCACTGAGGGCTGGGGCTCAGAGCCCTTACAGCTAATTGCTTGTATTTGGTCCTAAAGGAATTAATTCAATACTTACTTATACAATAGGTGCTAATCTCTCTTTTTAACACTTTAGAGTTTGGATTTCTGAGGAGGTTAGTTTCTACTTATCTCAGGGTAAGTGGGATAAATCGAATATTTGAAGATTTTGCCCTTGTTAGAAATTCTAGAATATATCTCCCACTTCCCTGTCCCTGTCCACTATAATTATTGCAAAATTAGACTATTATACCTAAGGTAGCTATTTTCTGAGGAGAGAGAAATAAAATGGGATCCATATTCTGACAATGCAGTCTTTTCATAAAGTCTGGTTAAAAACTCACTTTCTTTTATTGAAATCAGAATAGTCCTGAAAAATCCAGGAGTTATGGTTGCCACATTTATATTATTATGTTACACCATGTCCTGAGTAGTCAATTACAGTAGATGCAAGGAGTCAATGATAAAAGAGCATTTATTAAGCACCTACTATGTACCAGACTGTGCTAAGGAACTAGGGATACAAAGAAAGGCTCCTGAGAAGGAACAATGTAATAAGTTATGAGTATTCTGTAGTATAAAACAAATGCATTCATCTATTCACTCCTCAAGTAAACATTTCTCAAATACATGTCATGTGCTGAGCACAGGGTTTGATTCACAAGAAAGAGTACTCAAATTCAATCCCTCTACTCTATCACTTAGTATGCGTGTCCAGCAACTCTCTGGACCTCAGTTTTCCCATGCATAAAATTAGGAGATTGTAGTAGATGACCTCTTACACCAGGGGACCTCAAACTTTTTAACTAGGGGGCCAGTCCACTGTCCCTCAGACTGTTGGAGGGCCGGACTATAGTAAAAACAAAAACTTTGTTTTGTGGGCCTTTAAATAAAGAAACTTCCTAGCCCTGGGTGAGGGGGATAAACATCCTCAGCTGCCGCATCTGGCCTGCGGGCCATAGTTTGAGGACCCCTGTCTTACACCATATCAGTAACTGTCAATTGAGAAAATAACATTTCCAAAGCGTTCTGGATTCAGCAATATTTTTCAGTGAATGTGTATGTTATTAACTCAATAGCATCTACGTACATTTGAGATTAGTAACACATATATGTGTAAGACGTAATTTCCGTCCAGTCTGAACCCAATGTTTTCCTTATTTGTGGTTTTTCATTTAGATTCCCAATGTGACACAGACACACACAGACACACACCCATCCCAGGGGTCCCAGGCTGGAAACCACTGCAGCAAACTAATATAGAGAGCTAACCCTATCACTTTCTGTACAAGGAAACTGAGAAGACCGGATTTATCTCAGATCAAATCTTTTAAGTAGTGGAAGAGGAATTAGAACCCAGATTTTCTGAGACCAAGTTCCGGATTCTCTCCCCCATACAAAACTTCAAGTGATTCCCTTTTTGGCTCAGATGAAAAGTGCCTCCCTCTTGGTTTAATTGTAGGGAGTCAATATCTGTTATTTGAAACTCAAGTTTTAACCATTTTTCTATGCTTCCTATTGAGACATTTCTCCCCAGGCACTTACAAACCACTGGCAGTTTCTGACATCAGAAGAGGGAGTTGGAAACATTGTGGTTTCCCAGAGACAAATACAGGGGAGTTGGATTTTCCTTTTGCAACAACTTTCTACAGTGTTTCTGGTGAGATTAAAAATAATTGCATCCAATGTTATTGGCAGGGGCCAATGGCAAATGTTGAGATTCTCTCCTTTCAAGTCTCAAGGAGTCCAACAATATGTCCTAAGCCAGGTTCCAATCCCAAATTCTGCTTCACTTCAGAAAAGGAGCCTGGGGACTGGACAAGGCACATGGTTGAGTATTTTTTTAAAAAAATATTTTGATTCCTTCATTTTTTTACATTACAATCATTTTTAGAGAATCCTTCCTCTCCCCTCCTCCCATAATCCCTCCCAACTTGACTTTTTTACTTGTACCAAGGAAAACCAAATAAGCAAAACCAGCTGATACTGTCTGAACGATGCATGTCACATTCTGCCTGAATCTTCTATCTCTCTGCCCCGACCCTTCATGGCTTTTCAGTAACTCAGACGGAGACCCTCTCTTAGTTATCCTTTCATCTGTATTGTTGTAGTCATTGAGTCCAGTTACTCTGTATCACTTCACACACATGTCATCGAATCAAAGATAAGGCTTTAAAGGACAGCCGATGAAACATTCTGATTTATAGTCGAGGAAAGTGAGCTCCAAAGGGCCTAAGAAATTATACCCAGGGGTCACTGGTAAGGTCTTCTGGCTTCAAATTCAAGATTCTCCACTGCACTACACTGTGTCCACTGCTGACCACATTTTACCATGTTTCTCTGAATTTCTCCATGGTGGAATATTGAACTAAAACCAAACCATTCCCTTTCTGTCAAGCTCACTAAGGTCCTTCTGTCTCCAAACTTAGAAACAAAGACCTGCCTTCAAGGAGACCTCAGAGATCATCGAGTCTAAACCACCTGAAGAAATGGATGAGTCCCACAGGAAGGAAATAGTTAACTAGTCTGGGATTGCAACTATAAATAGAAGAAGATCTAACACTAGAGCTTAATGCTCCTAAATCCAATTAAATATCTTGCCCTCTGGAGTATTAGGCTAAAGCAGAAAGTTGAAAAGAATCCAACCACAACAAAGGTACCTTAGAACTAGTGCTTTGCTGGGAAAAGTTTAACAGTCTTCGTGGCATACACTTTTAAGTTTAATCATTATTATCAACATTTTCTGCATCACTTTCTTAAGTCCAGGCAATATACAAGCAATCAATCAATCCAGTCCTGATTTATACCAGTTGCCAATTTCTGTGGTCCAAATGCTTACGTTGAAAATTTAATCCCACTGTCTGGAACCCAGTCCAAGGAGAGCTGGCAACGAAAACTATGGACAATGTCACATGACATAATAGAAAGGCTATATTGTACTTGTCTTTAGAACATCCAATCTTCAATTTCTTCTCTGCTACTTATTAGCTGTGTGTGCCTGGACAAGCCATTCAGCTCTTCTAGACCTGTTTCCTAATCTCTAATAGTTTAGATTTTGAGTCACTAGTCTCTAAAACCCCTCATTAGGTTGTGCATAATCGGCACTAATGTATTTGTTATTGTATTAAATCAGTGTCCAAAGGGGAATAAAATACAGTCTAAAAGGAGAAAAGAAATGAGCTTAACGAGTGATTGTTAATGCAGCAGAGAATATGACTTTGGGCATAAATGGCATTAAACAAAGGAAATGGGAAAGAGCTCTTTAAGTTGGAGGAAACAAGGAAGACTTCATGGTAGAGATGGCATTTAACCCGAGCCTGGAAAGACAGGGATGAAGCTAAAAAGAGCCGTCTCTTGGAGATAACGGTTACAAATACGGATCCCGAAATCTAGAATACCTTTCTCCTTAGAGAGGTCCCCTCTCTTCCCTGATCTGTTTATCTCCTTTACCCATAGTCTGATAGTCCTCTTAATCTTATATAGAGAGCATCAACAAGGAAAGAAAAGCAATGTTTTTGAAAGATCTACAAAAAATTTAGAAATATGTAACAATATTTCGTTTTTTTAATTTTTATTTTATTATAGCTTTTTATTTACAAGTTATATGCACGGGTAATTGTACGGCATTGACAATTGCCAAACCTTTTGTTCCAATTTTTCCCCTCCTTCCCCCCATCCCCTCCCCCAGATGACAGGTTGACCAATACATGTTAAATATGTTAAAGTATAAATTAAATACAATATTAGTATATACATCCAAGCAATTATTTTGCTGTCCAAAAAGAGTCGGACTTTGAAATAGTGTACAATTACCCTGTGAAGGAAACCAAAAATGCAGGCGGACAAAAATAGAGGGATTGGGAGTTCTATGTAGTGGTTCATAGTCATCTCCCAGTGTTCTTTTGCTGGGTATAGCTGGTTCAATTCATTACTGCTCTATTGGAAATGATTTGGTTCATCTCATTGCTGGAGATGGCCACGTCCATCAGAATTGATCATCATGCAACAATATTTCTAATGAATCTGTGATCTCATCTATGTGAATATTCCCTCCAAAGATTTTCTGGTCCAAGTCTGAAGTACTCCACAAGAGATCCACCCAGTATACTGAGAGACTCTATCTAATGCCCTTGAGACAGGAATATCCCATGGCTATCCTCATGGATATAAAGCATCGTGCAAAGGTTAGATATAAATAGCAGTTGTAGCTGTAGTAGTTGGGAAGCTAGGTGGAGGAGTGGACAGAGAGTGCCAGGCATGGAGTCGGCAAAAAACTCATTTTTTTGAATTTAAATCTGACACTAATTATGTGACCCTGGGCAAATCACTTAACTTTGCCTCAGTTTCCTCATCTGTAAAATGAGCTGGAGAAGGAAATGACAAATCATATTTTTTTCCTGGAAAACCTCAAATGGGATCACGAAGAGTTGGACACAATTGCAAGAAGATCGAACAACAATAACAACAAAAGTTGTAGTAGTAGTAGTAGTAGTAGTAGTAGTAGTAGTAGTCGTAGTAGCAGTAGTAGTGGTAGTAGTAGTTGATAATGATGATGATGGTGATGGAGCTAGAGTTGGAGTTATTATTAGTGTCCAGTCTGTTGAAAAAGCCCTTTCCCTGAGCCTTCTCCTGTGTTCCTGCAGAGCTCAAGCAATGTTTATGGAACTCTATAAGGCATGCTAGTAAATGTTGAAAAACCTGGCTGACTAGGGGTATGTATGTACAGTCTTTTAAAGTTTAATCTGCATTATTAACACTTTCTTAAGTCTAGACAATCAACAAAACAATAATTCAAGTCCTGATTGCCTATTTCTGAGGTGTAAATCCTCACACTGAAAATTTAACAGTTTGCTCTTACTCTAGCACACCCCTGACCACAATTCTTTTTTCCAGTTTTGTAAAAGGGAAATTTCAAATTATGTTTTGGTCGACTGAAAATGGCTCAGGAAATAATGGAATATGGTGTTGTGCCTCAGTTTCTCTGCCTCAGTTTCCTTGAATTGTTCTGCCTCAGTTTCCCTCTTCCTGGCCATAAGGACTGAGATAATTAGGGCTGGGATCTCTGGCCACTAGCATTCCAAAGAGTCATGAAACTCCAGATGGCTTATCTCAAATACCTAGATGGCACCCCGCCCCCCATCTCCTGGTCCAGACATCCTGTCTCTAGCTTCTTCATCTATTTGAATTTATGATCCTTCCTTCCTTCCGCCCAATATTTCAAAACAGAATTTAGAAGTTACACTCAGCCAGTGCTCTCCCATCCCTTGCCTTTCTTCCCCTAACCGCTGTAGCCCTATAAAAGTTTCTGGAATCCCTTGCTCATCATTGGATACTTTGAAACAAGAGGAGTCCTATCCACCTGGCTGGGGGTCGGACATGGATCCTGTTTGGCCTCCAGTCCAGACTCTCTACTAATAAAATATTAAAAACCTTCTCTAATCTCTATCTTGCCTCAGTTTCTCTGGCACTACAATGGGAGGCTAGGAAAAGATTCTATTTTTAGGATAGAACTAGAATATACTGAAAAGTATAAGAAAGCAACAAAGGAAGGGAAATGAGTTAGAAAGTAAGCTACATGAAGACAGGAATGATTTACTCTTTCTTTATTCTTTAAGCATTCTATCCTCTGGTACTTTACCCAATATCTGACATAAAATAAGTGATGAATAAATGCAGACTGGTTACTTATATGGGAAATATTGTTTTTAAAAAGAAACAGAAATAAAGAGGCAAGGAAATTCTTTATTAGAATTACATTGATTATATCACTAATTATAGGAATTAGTTTTATGTACTGTTTTAGGGTTTAAAATTCTATCTAACGTGGACAGTGCAGTAGAGAGAGCACCGGCCATGAAGTCAGGAGGACCTGAGTTCAAACTTGACACTTAAACACTTCCTAGCTGTGTGACCCTGGGCAAGTCACTTAACCCCAATTGCCTCAGGAAAAAAATTCTACCTAACAATTTTCTGAGATAGATAGCATTAGTATAATCCATGTGCCAAAGACTTATATAAAAAAAAGAATTCATGTACATTTGAAAGGGGAGTGAGAGGGGAATCACTTCAATCACTTCAGTCACTTTATCTCTAGTTTCATCTCCATCTGTAAAATGAGAATAATACTTCTCACACAATCTATATCACAGGATTGTTGTGCTAGTTTTTCTTTGTCTTTATAAATTCTTTTCCTTTGCTTTGGCTATATTCAGAAAAATATGGCTCAAGGGAAAAAGAGAAAGAACAGAAAGAGGGGAGAAAAAAAGGAAGAGAAAGGGAGGGAGAAAAGGGTTGGTACTGGCAAGTTAGCTCAATTATATAAATGTCTACAAAAGGCAGCTCCTTCTCTCTGTATTTCAATCAGCTTATCATCTTGGAGGCAATCCAGGCACAGCTCGGGTCTGTGTCCTTAGGGCTCCAGTGAGGATGCTCATGGAGAGACAGCCCTCAGATGCCTCCCCAAACCTTGTCCCCTCATCAGGTGGATTGGGGAACTCTTCAGATTCATCAGACACTCTCCCCACCTTACATCTGTAAATCCCCAGGAGTCTCCTATAGTTCTCATTCACTATTTTCTAGTGGTCGCAGGATAAAGAAAGCTCCAGGAAAGGAAGGGAAGGCTTTTTCTTTCAGTCCTGCTATTCCCAACTGATGTTTCGAGCTTTACATTGATCTCCTTGCCAACATAGTTCCTCAGAGATCCTTTTTTAGCATCCTCTCTTCAACAAAAGGAGAATAAGAAGTCTACAGTTGTCCTCCAGGTGCTGCAGCTTCTTTCTCCTTACTCTCTCACTGACTTCATCCTTCTCTCTATTCTTCACCAGGCAGCAGCCCTTCCCTGCTCACTCAACTATCTTTTGGCCCTGCTTTTATCTCCTCAAGCAGCTACCATTTTCCTAAGTCAGTGGAAGGGAAGAAAGAAGGAATCGAAAAACAAGCAGACATTTATTTCCCCCCATTTTACAGCTAAATATCAGGGAGGTTAAGAGACTTCCTCCATAGTCACACCAATATTAGAACCCAATTTCAGGGCTCCTGAAACAAAGTCCTCAATACCATGCTGTCTCTTGGAACTGGAAGGGACATTGAAGATGCTCCGTGCCCTCCCTTTGACGTGAACAATAATCTGTTGATGAGCTGACAGGCAGAAGCGGAAGCTGGGGAAGGCAACTCTCATGACTAAGACTAGAAAGATGTTCCTCGAGGTTCTCTAGATTTGCTCCTAGTTCTAGGAAGCAATAGTAGGTAAAGAATAGAAAGCCTTTAGGTGAAAATGAAAAAGAAAAATGCTAAGGATGACTTCAGAGTAGTAAAAATTGCTTTAAGCCTCCAAACAAGAAATTAAAACTGCCATCATTTTGTTCTCTCCTGCTGTCTGAGCTCTGACCACAAGGAATGACAGGAGATTTAACTACTGGAACCTCTATAGTACAATTAATAAAGCAGCTCATGCATTGACAAGCAAGGTCCCCTTTTGAGATGGGCAAGAAGATCTGACAATAGATTACAACAAAAATGAAACAGTTTGAAATTCTCTTTTAACCTCAGTCTTTTCTGAAAAACAATATGACCTCAGAACAGGTAGGAGCAATACATGGTTTAGGAAACAAGAAAGCCCTCTGATTCCAAGGAAAGCCTGATAAAATAAAACCAAATAACGTGAGAGATCATGATTAGATGATTAGAACTCCTTTTTTTTTTGCTTCTATTATCTCATTTGATCCCAACCACAGTTGAAAGAGGTAATAAAAATAATCTTATCCTCATGTTCTAGATTAGGAAACTTGGGCTCATTTTAAGTGAGGTTGAGGTTAAGCAGCATATGGAGATGATCCAAAAGAAATAGGAGACAGAACCTGCCTTGATTTTTTTCTATTCTGTCCTAGAGTAGGGTGAGGTTGGGAAATGATTTAAATGTGGTATTAATTAGATGATCTGTTCTTTGGTCCTGTCTGGTTCACCAGTTTTTTGTTTTGTTTAGCTGAGGCAATTGGGGTTAAGTGACTTGCCCAGGGGCACACAACTAGGAGGTGTTAAGTGTCTGAGATCAAATTTGAACTCAGGTCCTCCTGACTAAAGGGCTAGTGCGCTATCCACTGCGCCACCTAGCTGCCCCCAGGTTCATTGTTTTTATCCATGACTTACATGAAAGTCTCAAACATACACAAAGATGGAAGAAGTTGAACAGAATATCTAATATGCTGGACGACAGAATCAGGATCCAAAAAGCTCTTAAAAACAATGCACTGAGTCCAATAAAGTGGAATGGACTAGAGATTACTATCAAATCCTCCCTTTAGGTTCTAAAATGCAAATATCTAAGTGTGGAATGAAGGAGAAATCTGGACAGAGGTTCATGTGGAAAATCTCTGGGAATTTTAGCGGACAGCAATAGTATTAGTCAATAGTATGACATCGAAGCCACTAAAACTAATGCAATTTAAAAAAAAGAGTGGGGGAAGGAGGGGAGGGAGGTTCAGTCACAGACCTGTGATTTTACTGCCCACGTGTGGAAATTCCTTCTAAAGATGTAAATCATTGATTTTCCTGTAACTTAGAACTTAGAAGGTTGCCTGGGCCGCTGAAAGGTTAAATGACTTGTACATGGTGACAAAGCTAATTTTTCAAAAAGTTACAAGCAGTATTTGAACCTGACTCCAAAGCCAAACCTCTCTGCTAAATCATGCTGCTTTTTGATCTATTTGGGCTACACTAACAGAAGTATAATGTCCTACTATCTAACCTGAGGCAGTGAGTACAGTGCCTGGAGTTAGTAAGATAAATTCAAGTCTGACCTCAGATACTTAGCGATATGACCCCAGGCCAATAATTTAACCTTTGTCTGCCTCAGTTTCCTCAATTGGAAAATTGGATACCTAGGGTTGTGGTAAGGATCAAATGATACATTTATAAAATGTTTAACACAGTGCCTGGCACATAGTAGGTGCTTAATAAATGCTTGTTTCCTTTCTTCCACTTATACTCTGCTTTGGTCAAATTATCTCTGGAGTACACTTCAAGGAAGGCTATTATAAACTAGAATCTAACCAGAAGAGACTCAATGTAGGGAGGTACTGGAAACCATTCTATATAAAAGTGAAGTGAAGAGTCTTAGGATGTTCTGTTTTCTCTGTTCCAGAAGGCAGACTAACTCTAATGGTGGAGTAGACACAGCAAAGCTGATTTGGGTTCAATATAAGGAAAAACTACAAAGTAATTAGAGCTATCCAAAAGTGGAATGGGAGCCGTTACGAGAGAACGAATCCTCATCACTGCAAATCTTCTGAGACTGGTTGACTACTTGTGAGCCATGTTGTTGAAAAGTCGATTTGTATGGTTGTGTCATGAGAAATGCTAAAATGGATGGTTTGGAAGAAAACTAGGAAGACCCATATAAACTGATAGGAGAGTGAGGTGAGCGGAACCAGAATGCAATTATACAATAATAATCACATATCTATATATGTGTGTGTACATTCAGGGGTCCTCAAACTTTTTAAATAGGGGGCCAGTTCACTGTCCCTCAGACTGTTGTACGGTCGGATGATAGTAAAAACGAAAATTTCGTTTTGTGGGCCTTTAAATAAAGAAACTTTGTAGCCCTGGGGGAGGGGGGATAAATGTCCTCAGCTGCTGCATCTGGCCCGCGGGCCGTAGTATGAATGATTTAAATCACATAGAAATAAAACAACTTTGAAAGACTTGAGCATTGTGATGATGTAGCGGCAAACCCTGATTCCAGATGTCAAAGATCAACAAAGTGTGCTCCCTACCACCTACCAAAGAAGTGATGAACTTAGGATGCAAAATGAAATGGCCGATGTCAGAATTTGCTTTGCTTCATTACGTACCTAAATTATGTATATTATTTACTTGACTATTTGTTATGAATGTTTTCTTTTTCTTTTAGTTCAACTTGGAGGGAAGTTTACTCAAGGAGGGAGGAAGAGAAAAAAATGCTAAATAATAGAAAAATATCAAAATTACAGTAAAAAAAATACATTCCTTTTTAGATGTAAATTGAGCTAGTATTATCTCTGAGGTCCCTTCAACTTCTATAATTCTGTGGCTTTCTTTAGTTGTATAAGAATTAAGAAGTGATATGAAAGGATTATTCTTAGTAATTCCAAAGTTATTTGACATGCTTATCCGTCTGAATTATACACTAGGAAGCAGAATTTACTAAGCCAGAAATTGTGGTTATGCCATAAATAAAAAGGAGAAGTGACAGTATATCAAGAGAGTTAGTTGTATGAAAGAAGTTGGGTTAATGAGAAGCCCCAGCTTTACAACATGCTTAGGATATGGCTTCTCCACTGGGATTGTTCCCAGAATTGAGAAACTCTTGTCTAGAATGTTGAGTACCAAACAAGTGCCCAGCATTATAGAGGAGTAAGAAAAAATGAGAAGCCCCTGCCCTCAAGGATCTATAAGTCTGGTAAATAAGTTACATATATAAATACATACAATGTACAAGAATATATAAAAGAAATACACAATAGGAGCTCTACTGCTGGGGAAAATCAGGGAAAGCGCCCTGGAAGAAATGACATCAGAGTCAGACTTTGAACAAAAAAATACCAGACAGTTGCAAGTGGGGAAAGGGATATTCCAGGCAAAGGGAACAGGGTGAAAAAGTTATGTGAAAGTCTGATTTCATAAAGCTATTTCTTATTTTATCACCCTTGCTACCCAAGGGGAAAAGGAAATATATTCCTGTTTGATTTAACTGTTTCCCTCCACACAGCCATAAAGGAAACTGGTTTTTCACTGATTTCCTGACTATTGGTTTTAGTCTTTTTAAATGTCAAAATTATGCTGGACCAGCTGTTAATTCTCCCAGAATTCTTTGCCCCTTTTTAAAAAATTAGTATTTCGGACATGGTGGTGTATACCTAAAATCCTTGCTATTGGGGTCACTGAGGCTGGTGGATTGATTGAATTCAGAAATACTTTTTTTTGTTTTAGTTTAGTTTTTGTTTTTTTCTGAGGCAATTGCCCAGGGTCACACAGCTAGGAAGTGTTAAGTGTCTGAGGTCACATTTGAACTCGGGTCCTCCTGACTTCAGGGCTGGTGCTCTATCTGCTGCCCCTTGAACTCAGAAATACTGAGCTATAATGATCAGGTGTCCACATAAGCCCAGTAACAATATGATGAGATCCTGGAAGTTGGGAAAGACCACCTTACGGCTTTGATAGGGGCAAACTTCAATGCTAATCAGTAGTGGGGTGTGCCTGAAAATGGCTACTTGACTTCCAGACTGGACAAGCTCATAAGATTCCCACCCCCAAAATAAATAATGAAAGAATAAACAAGTAAATAAAAAATAAAAAATAAGCATTAATGTGGGCATTTATATTTTTGTGCATATTTATTACAAAGGTTGTTGTTGTTGGTGGTGGTTTTTTAATTAAGGGAAGGAGGTAGAAGTTGAAGGGTGACTAGAAATAGGGTTTCAAAAAAAATACTCTTTCTTCTTAGGTGGAGGTGAACACCCTGCCCTGAATGAAGCTAAGGGATAAGTTAGTGAGAACCTTCATTGAGTCACTTTTTGTGACTTTGGTGGATTCAAGCCCTGCAATGATGCTTCTGGCTTTCAGCTTTCAGAGAGAAGATGGAGTAGGTCAACATCACTTCGGGATGATGAAGGAAAAGACTGGAAAGAAGCCAACATTAGAGGAGTTAGCAGTCTCCATCATGTCTCTTTCTCCAGCTTGCTACACCAGAGGCTTCAGAGTTTCCCTTTGGGGGAGATCTGTAATTGTCTTTTTTTGATGAGGTGAAATACCTTGCACCCATTGGGAGCTGTTCTTCATTGGGCATCATTTGGTATATATTCTAAGTGTTCTTTTTTAAATTTTTATCTTGCTACCAATTTGGATGAACGGGCCTGATTTGATAATTATTTTGTGGATTCATTCTGGAACTGGTATTTGGAAGGGCTCAAGTCTTTGATATAGAGCTTGGGAGCCTCCTTTTCTATCCTCCTCAATAATAAGTCATTAGAAGTTAGCTTGAACCTGAATTCACAACCTCTAGTTTAGACTAACAGTATTTAAGGGAACAGTTAGATATAAGACAACATTCAAACAAATATATACAAAATAAGTTATTTTCAAGATAAATAGGTAATAATTCAGAGGAAAGGCAGTAGAATTAAAAGGGTTTGAAAAAGACTTTCTGGAAGGAGATTTGACCTATTTCTGCCTTTTCTTAAGCATCTGGGTAGCCCCTAACCACATCTCATGGGGCTCACCAAATAAATGCTAAATATAATGTCAATATCCAATTGGTTTAGCCCAATGCAGCTCAGAACTCCTGAGTTTAAGAGATTGGCCAGCCTTATCTTCTCTAGTAATTAGGTGGAAAACCATATAGAATACTACCATACAGAATCTGAGCCTGACTTTTTGAAGGGAATACTATCAAATATCAGTTGCTAAGAAGTTCTATCAATATAGAAAAATTTCTGCTGGCAATCTACATCACTGTGAATCAGTTCATACTTCAGAAGGATTTTCTAAAATCATTTTTTTCCAATTATTTCTAATGACAGAATAATATTCCGTTATACTTGTTTATCAAAATTTCTTCAGCTGCTCCCTAATTGATGGGCATCTTCTTAGATTGTAAGACTTCATTTTTCTGTCCCAGCCCATTTTTAATCCCCACTTCAGAATCAGGGAGTCTGTTTTGTTGGTGACTTGATTTTGCTTGTTATAATACCTTTCTGGTATTATCATCTTTCATAATAACAATGATGATGATAACTAGCATTTAAAATAATGTTTTAATGTTTACAAAGCACTTTATATGTTATTTCACTTGACCCTCACAACCCTATGAGATCTTTTCTTATTATTCCTGTTTTATAAAGGAGTTTGAGCAAGATTAAATAATTAGCACAGAATCACCCAACTAGTCAGTGTCTGAACAGAATTTGAACTCAGATCTGTCTCACTCTAGGTCTAGCTCTTTATCTATCTAGCTAGCTATTTACTCTATCACCTACCTGCCTCTCTCCCTCCTCTCTCTAACTTTTCCCCCATGAAATTAGGTGTGATTTTACACTGAATTTTGAAGTGTGTGTTTATGAGCACTTGTGCACAGGCACACACACAGAGTTGCAAGCATACAAGCATCATGCATGCATATTTAACTCTCTTTTGTTCCATTAATTTTCCAAGGTGTCATGCTGCCTCTGTAGTTTCTTATCATGAAATTATTAGATCCTAGAATTAAAGTTAGAAGAGACTTTAAAGGCAATTCCAATTGACTTGTGATGGAAAGAGCCATCCATATCCAGAGAGAGAATTATGGAGACTGAATGTGGATCAAAGTATAGTATTTTCACCTTTTTTACTGTTGTCATTTGCATGTTTGTTTTTCCTTTCTCGTATATTCTTCCCTTTTGATCTGATTTTTTTTAACACAGCATGATAAATATGGAAATATGTCTAGAAGAATAGCACATGTTTTGTGCAAAAAATGTTGTAGCAATTTTTGTGGTGGCAAAAAATGGAAAATAAGTGGATGCCCATCAGTTGGGGAATGGTCGAATAACTTATGGTATGTTTAAGTGATAGAATATTTTTGTTCCATAAAAAATGATGAAGAGGCTCATTTTAGAAATGTCTGGAAAGATTAAAATGAACTAATACTGAGCAAAAAAAATCATACACAGCAATAGCAAGATTGTGTGATGATCCAAAAAAAAAAAGATTGTGTGATGATCAACTATGACAGATTTGCTTCTCAGTGGTTTGGTGATCTAAGGCAATCCAATAAATTTTGGATAGAAAATGTGATCCAAATACAGAGAGAGAGAACAATGAAGACTGAATGTGAATCAACACATGCTCTGTTCACTTTTTTCTTTTTTTCTGTTTTTTTTTCCTCATGGGTTTTTCTCTTTGTTCTGATTTTTCTCTCCCAACATGATTCATAAGGAAATATGTAAAAGAAAAATGAATGTACACAAATAACCAAAAAATGTTGTTTCTACATGTAACTGGGGAAAATAAAAATTTTAAGAATAAAAAAAAGTATTGTACATGTTTAAGTTATATAAATTGGATTGCTTGATGTCTGGAGGACAAAGGGAGAAAAATTTGGAACACAAGGTTTTGCAAAAGTGAATGTTGAAAATTATCTTAGTGTGACTTTGGAAAAATAAAATACTATTAAAAATTTTTTTAAAGAAGAGACTTTAGAGGCCATCTAATCTGATCACCTTATGTTCTAGAAAAAGAAACTAAGGCTCAAAGAGATTAACTGACTTGCCCAAAGTTGCACTGGGAATAAGATGCAGAAGGCAAGATATGAGTGACTCCAAATCCAGAGTTCTTTTGGTCACGTTATGCACATAATGCATGTCTTTGATGTGAGCATCTTACAGAGCTAGAAAGACCCTTAGAAATCATCTGCCTTCAGTTTTAGAAATAAGGAAACTAAGTCTCAGTGAGGTAAAAGAATGTGTTAAATGTCATTTTGCCACTTTAGTCAATGGCCAAAAAAGGAATTAGAAATGAGGAGTGGAGGGATCCCTGAATTTGAAGAGCCAGGAGTTCAAATCCCAGCTCTGCTACTTACTGCCAATGTGATATTAGTCAAATCTCTTCCTCTCTGGTTTCCTGTTTGCTCCACTATGAAATGACAATTGAGGAGGAAATAGAACGGGATCTCTTAGGTTCCTTTCAGTTCCAAATTCTATGGTGCCCAGGGTTCTTGTCAAATATGCGACATTCCTTTGTTGTAACGAGTATGCTGATAAGGTGTCTATTTGTCCTTTTGCCCAATTCCATCCAACATCTGAAATCAGGCTATTTGCTTAAATCAAGGAACCTTCTGAGAAACAATAGCAGGAAACTCTGGCTGACCTGTATATTTTGGTCACAGAGAAAAACTAGAGACAAAGTATGAATGAACCACTGGACTGATCATTGTTCCTGCACATCCTCACCTGCAGAGCCACTGTAGTATCTACTCATGCAAAATTCTGCATTTTTTGGTGTGGGTTTGTGGGGACGACTGAATGTTTTTAGCAACTTCTTCAGAAAGAGTTTTACCTCTTCTCAGCACCCCAGATGGTGTGACCTTCTGTATCTCGGGGAGTAGCTTCTATTCTCTAGGGACTCGGGTTGTCACATTAGTCACATGGGAAATGTTCCCACAGGCCTCCCTCTGAGAACCTTCTTAATAGGAGCTAATTAATGATTACAATAGACTTTTAATAGATAAATATTAATAATCATATTATTAACATATAATATGTAAATAACATATCAATTATACATTATAATATATTAATAATATAATAATAAATATTAATAATAGATAAATATAATAGATAAAGATTAACATAAATAGATAAAATATATAATAGATGAAGATTTCTCTGAAAGTCAAAAAATCAAAACCAATCTGTCTGGCATCAAACAGGCTTATGAACTTGGAATAGTGTTGGAATCCTTACAAAGGGCTAATTTAGCATGGTACTTAGCAAATCCTCTAGCTCACTTAAGTATTTAAGTACTCATTGGAATTCACACATTTGGGAGATTTGAGGGTTTACTATGAGATATCAGAATTCACACCTCCCTTAATCCCTGCCTCCAGAAGGAGGAGTCAACCTTTGGGAGATCATATATAAAGAGGCTCTTAGCTTTGGGTTAGTTACTTCGGAATATTGTCAGGGGTCGGAGAGGAGCACTCTGGGAGGAAGCCCACAAGCCGTCTTTCGGAGGCAAGAGAGATTCATTGCAACTTTCACCTTGGTGCTGGCTGGAGGCTGAAGAAAGCAGAGGCAAAGGACTAGCTGCAAGAGCTCTTAGAACCAAGGAGAGAGAGGCCTCTAAGAAAAACTAAGTGGGCTATTTTGGAAGGAGAAAATAACATTTGCGTTTTATCAGCTGGCTGCATTTTGGGTGATTATTACTTTTAACTGAAACTAAGGCTGCCTCCAAAAAACCTCCCCAAGAAACCTGCTCCCAGAGAGAACCATTGTTATTATTTTAAAGAAGAAAAACACCACATTTTGGCACCCAACATGGGGCCTTGGTTAAAGTACTTAAATACTTTAGTGAGCTAGAGGATTTGCTAAGTACCATGCTAAATTAGCACTTTGTAAGGATTGCAACAGAATAGAGTTGGCCAAAGTAACTTTTGTGGTTCAAGAGGCCAAGTGGTATAGGGAATAGCAAGCCAAAAAACCTGAATTTAAGTTTTTCCTCTGACACATATCAATTGTTGACCTTTCAGTTTCTCTAGGAAACACTCTAAAGACTGAGTTACACACAAGTTGCTGTTGTGCATTGGTGGGTGGTTCTTCACATCAATAGCTTCAGTAATGGTTGTAAATTACAGCTTCTCATCCTGAATGTTCAAATATGTTCTCTGTGATCTCTGATTTGAATGTTCCCTTTAACTGCACAGATCAAAGTTTGTTCATGTCTATCCATCCTGTGAGACTCTTCTCCAAACTATAAGCAAACTTCTAGAAACTAACTTAGCATCTAGGTGATGCAGTGGATAAAGTGCTGACCCTGAAATCAGGAAGACTCATCTTCCTGAGTTCAAAACCAGCCTGAGACACATTTACTAGCTAAGTGAAATGTCTTCTCATCTGTAAAATGAACTGTAGAAAGGAATGGCAAATCCCTTCAGGATCTCTGCCATGAAAATCCCAAATAGAGTCATAAAGAGTCGGACACAACTGAAAAATGATCCAACCAAATATAATGGGGCAGGGAAGGAAATAAATAAGACTAAAATTTACCATTCTCTCTTGATGTAAGAGATAAACATTTTTCAAAAGAAGAACTGCAAGAGCATAGGAATACATACTTCAAACACAAATAATAAGAGAAATGCAAATTAAAACAACTCTAAGGCCTCACATCTTCTCAAAGGTGGCAAGAAAGGAACAAGTTTCCATTTGCAGGTGAAAGATATAAAGCTCAAATAGAATTAAATGACTTGCCTATAATGATATTACTTGCAAATCTAGGATGGAGAATTTAAGTCCAGGGCTCTTTTTTGGCCTGTTTTGATGACCCAGTGGTTCATCAGTGTGGTTATTTTCCAGTTCCCTTCATTCTTTCTCGTTCTGTGCCTATTTTCTCATAAATAATCCTTAGAAGACATACCCAACATGGTAAGCATTTAAATGAGCAGTTGTTGCTTTTACTTTTCTTTGTATTCTTAAAGCTTAGAATAGTACTTGAGTACATAGTAAGCAATTGATAAATGCTATTTGATTGACTGAGTGGCTAAACATTTCTTATCTCTTCAAATAAGACATGGTAGCATTGTTGATTGAGTATCTGCCCTTGAAGTAAAAAATGACTGAGTTCAGATCTTTGATACAAACTGATTGCCCATGGGATTATGGGCAAGTAAATCACTTGATTTTTCATTATCTCAGAGTAATCTCTAAGACTATATGCTAAAGACAAGTTGTTCATTTGCATTGGTGGAAAAAGTTTACATATGAAGAGAGTTACCTGGACAAATTCACAGTAGAGGAGGAAGAAGAGGAGGAAGAAGAAGAAGAAAGAAAGAAAAAAAGAAAGAAAGAAGGAAGAAGAAGAAGAAGAAAGAAGGAAGAAGACAGACAGAAAGAAAGAAAGAAAGAAGAAGGAAGAAGAAGAAAGAGGAGGAGGATGAGGATGAAGATAACAACGATGATGAGGAGGAAATGATGAGAAGAAAGGAAGAGGAGAAAGAAGGAGGAGGAACAGGAAGAGGAGGAGGAGATAAGACCAGGAGGAGGAGGACAAGGAGGACAAGGAGAAAGAAGTAGGTGTGTAGATTAGGGCAAAGAATAGATACTCTAAGTAAGTTGTATTATTCAAAGTCACACTTCATATTTCATTGGACTATAATCAATGATCATATTTTTACATAATCACAACTTCAAAATACAGATCACTTTATAGCATTCATTATTTGTACTAAGTGGGGCATAGCTGTACAAGTTTTGCTTAGACAATGGCAAAATGTGGACACAGTTAACAAATGCTGATTCTATTCTAAGGATTCTTAAGTTTTACTTATTACTAAACACAGAGAAATCAAAATTTCATGCAATTATTGAATTATCAAAAATATACTAAATAGAAGTTTTTCATTTTTTTGTCTGTATGTTACAAATTAGATATAAATGAGACTTGACCTGAATATTCCCCCATGAAATTTGGGTTAAAGTAGGAATGGGAGGAAGAGGGTGAAGTAATACAATACTTATTTCCATATAAATTGACCCAATCTATATTTCTCAGAATTTAGCACAGTGTTTTATACATAAAATCATAGATTCAGAGCTGGAAGGAATGCCAAGGTCATGTAGTCGATCTAACTCCAATTTTACTTGTGTATGTACTTTATCCAGTAGAATGTAAGTTTCCAAAAGACATTTATTTCTGGTTTTGTGTCTCCTATACACCAGATACTTAATAACTGTTCATTGAATTGTTGAATTTGTAACAGTCCTTATTGTCTTTTCAGATGAGAATATTTGACCCATGAATCTAAAATCTAAAATCCACATGTTAATTGATCCTAAAGATTAAGAACTTTGTACTCTCTGCCATATCTACATGTATAGACAGCACACACATTTCTTTGTGTTTGCACTCTCATTGGTCTTTATTGACTTGCTCTGAAGACATTGTAGCTGATGGTAAATCACAATTTGAGTCCATTTCAGGACCCTATCATCTCATACCTGGATTATTACAACAGCTTCCTAATCATTATATATTTCCAGTTTCTGTCTACTCTAATTCATCCTGCATATCATCATCTGACAAATCTTTCTAAAGTACAGCTCTGGTGGTATCATTCCCTTGCTCATAAACCCTAAATAGCTCCCTATTGCCTGTTTGTGCACCAAGTTTAAAGTCCTTAGACTGGTATTCAAAGTCCTTCACAATTTGGCCCAAATCTATCTTTCCAGTCTATCTTTCTATGTTTCATTACCTCCCTACATGTACCCTATGCCCTATGCACACTGGGCTAATCACTATTTTTCATATACCTCTTTCCTACCTCCATACTTTTGGAAAAGTCATTCCTTCTGTCCTCCTTCCTCTCAATCTCTACCAGTTCAAAATCTTATTTTTCCTTCAAAGGCCAGCTCAAATGCCATTTCTTCCATGAAACTCTTTTCTTCACCAACTTCAAAGTGATGCTTCCCTCTTCTGAACACTATACTTTGTGCCTTTCCTATTTATGTAAATGTTACTATAGTGAAACATTTACTAATGTAAATATATTTATACTGTCCTAGGTAAAGTGTATATAATGCAACACTTACTAATGTTGAATTGTAGCAGTCTCTGTGTGTAACAATCATGAGAAGCTCCCATTTGTATCATTGTTATTTGTATGCTTATCTTTTCCTTTCTACTAAACTGTAAACACTTTAATGATGGAGGCCCCAAACATACTCCTTTGGATTCCCTATACCACAATGCCATACAAGTAGTAAAAACCGAACTGCTGTTTATTGAACAAAAAAGTGGGTGAACAAAGCATAAACCAAATCTTGTCAACATGTACAAACAAATCAGTCGAGTTCTGACTTCATGACTATTTCCCTTCTTCTAAATCACTTGCCTGCAAACAGGAAGTGTTTCTTGCTCATACTAAATTTGATATTGCAAAAATTATTATTAGAAAAAACTGCTTCTGTGGAGATCTCACCCGGTTTATCCTGCAATTATCTACAATTATGCTACAATCCTACAAACAATAGCTAAGTTTTCATCAGAATATGAAAATATGGAAAGAGACATTCACATAAATTGTATGGTGTGATTCTTATAAAAACTCTGTTGAATCAGATAGTGCAAGTATTATTCCCATTTTACAGGTAAGGAAATTGAAGATTGGAGAGGTCAGTTGCCTTGTCTAAGATCACAGAGTTGTAAGTGGTTGAATCAAGGTACAAACTTAAGAATATTGACTTTAAGTCCAAATGTCATTTACCACTATGCCATCTTGTCTTTCTAGTGATGAAAAAGTTGTCAAGCAATTAATCAATAAACATTTATTAAGTATGTACTGTGCTCTTTATATTGGGGATATAAGTACAAAGAATGAAACAATCCCTACTAGAAAGGAACTTACTTGCTAAGGGGAAAGATTATCTATACATACATACACATAAATAAAATATATATGTAATGATCTGGTTAGCTTTCTGGAGGTCTCCGGACCAGCCTTGGTTTCAGCAGAATAATCACCACGAGAATAGTCAGGGATAAAATCTAAAGTCTTTATTGTCTCCTTCAGTCTCCCAGTCTCAGTCAGCCAGCCAGTTAGCAGCCTGCACATCCAAATGTAATGTCCTGCTTTCTAGAACCCCCAAGTTGGGGTGACATAATGTACTGTTGCTTTCTAGAGCCCCCACACCGGGGTGGATTAAAATATAGTGTCCAGACTAGCTCTCTGGAGGATCTTGGGACCAGCCTAAGTCCTTGGTCTTAGTGGAGAAGTGAGGAAGTCAGGAGAGCCACCATGAGGCTGGTCAAGTCTTCTCTCTTTGGCTGAGTTTGTCCCCAGTTTATATGCTCTATTACAATTAAATTAATTCATCATGCTGAGTATAAGCCAATTGTTATATCACTAGGGAACCATTATTTATTGTAAGAGTAAATCAATCATACTGAACTAGAGAACTAAATCACCACGTTAAACTAGATAACCATTGTCTCATCAATTCCACTGAGTTAACACCTTGTTGAGAATCCATGCCTCAAGTATATTTCTCCAGAGTTCTGGCCCATTACATATGGGCAGCATAAATATGAAGTTAATAGATGCAAATATATACAAATTAATTCCATTTAAGGTAATTCAGAAGGGGAAGGACACTATCAGTTGTGAGGAAGGCTTTATGCCAAAGATGGCACCCAAACTGCATCTTAAAGACAGTGAGGGATTCTGAAGCAGTGGTAAGGAAGAAGTGTATTCTGGATATGCAGAGTGGGCAGAGATAGGAAGTGATATGTTTTGCTTAAGGAACTGAAGGTCAGTGAAAATTGGTTGGGGACCGGTTGTATGTAGATTTAAAATCTACACCAAGGAATTTGTCTTTTATCCTAGAAGGAATATGAAGCTTTGGAATTGAATGACTTTTAAGAAAGATTTATAGACCAAAACATTTTTTTTTGGGGGGGGGGGAGGAAGGGACAATATCTGCAATACAAATCAGGAAATATCAATCTCTGTTCAATTTTTGCCAAAGTGTAATAATTGTCATGTTTTCCTTTTGTAGTGAGTGCAGCGACTTTGTTGCTAGCAGGAATGTATAATAAATCTAAAAATCTATTTCTACCACCTCCATCTAATTCCTCTAGTCAGGATTTGTATGGCAACCAGGGTCACTCTTGGAGTTGAGAGGAAGGCATCCCAGCTCCCCATGGTCCCTTTGCTATTCTACTAAGTAGAACTAATTCACAGGTTATTTTGGGAAAATGCAAATTAGTGACCAGTGATATAATGAGAATTTAAAGAAATAAAGTAAGTTAAGGGTCAGCTAGATGACACAGTGGATAGAGCACTAGCCCTGAAGTTAGGAGGAACTGAGTTCAAATTTGGTCTCAGACACTTAACAGTTCCTACCTGTGTGACCCTGGGCAAGTCACTTAATCCCAATTGCCTCAGCAAAAATAAATAAATAAATAAAGAAAGAAAGAAAGAAAGAAAGAAAGAAAGAAAGAAAGCCTGAAGAAGGGAAGCTAAATCCAACAAAAGGAAAAAGCAGCTCAAAAGACAGGTTTTAAAATGCCTAAATTTTTTTCTAGCTAACTGACTTGGTGAAGCTGTCTGGGGTTTATATTAGAAGAAAGTTAAAGATGACCCTTGGGGTATCAAGCTAAAGAAAGTAAAAATCATTTTCCCTGTGGGGAGAGGTTGGGGAAGTCATATAGTAGCCAAATATCACCATATGGTAGCAGAGAACAATTCAGCAGAGACACCCGGGAACAATAGAAATAGATGTCTAAATAGAAATCAGTATAGAAGAAAAAACAGTAGCAGAAAAACCCTATGGAAGCAACTCACCAAATAATATCAACAGAGAGCATGGGTAGCTCTGCAGTATCAGACATACAAATTGTCCAGTATAAAAGCATATTCCCTACACATGTTCCGTGGCATAGATATGTTTTGCCTTTCAAATATATTCTTTCAATTATGTGTGAAAACAATTTTTAAAATTTGTTTTTATTTTAAATTTGAGTTCCAAATTCCTTCCCTCTCTCCTTTTCCTCCCCCTCCATGAGAAGTCAAGAAATTTGATATAGATTATACCTGTGCAGTCATATTAGATATAAGAAAAAAGAAAGAAAAGAACCCCCCCAAAAAATAAAAGTTAAAAAAAATCACTGTAAAGTATTGTTGTTATTGTGTTCTCCTGTTTCTGTTTACTTCACTTTGCATCAGTTCATATACATATTCCCAGGTTTTTCTGAAAGCATCCTGCTCCTCACTTTTTATAGCACAATGGTATTCCATCACAATCATATTCCACAATTTGTTCAGCCATTCCTCAATCATTGGGCATCTCCTCAATTTCTAATTCTTTGCTGCCACAAAAAGAACTACTATATATTATGGAATATTATTGTTCTGTAAGAAATGACTAGCAAGATGATTTCAGAAAGGCCTGGAGAGACTTATATGAACTGATGCTGAGTGCAATGAGCAGGACCAGGAGATCATTATTTACTTTAACAATACTATGTGATGATCAATTCTGATGGACGTGGCCATCTCTAGCAATGAGATGAACCAAATCAGCTCCAATAGATCAGGAATGAATTGAACCAGCTACACCCAGCGAAAGAACTCTGGGAGATGACACTGAACCACTATAGAATTCCCAATCCCTATATTTTTGTCCGCCTACATTTTTGATTTCCTTCACAGGCTAATTGGACACTATTTCAAAGTCTGATTCTTTTTGTGTAGCAAAATGACTGTTTGGACATGTATACTTATATTGTATTTAATTTATACTTTAACATATTTAACATGTATTGGTCAACCTGCCATCTGGGGAAAGGGGTGGGGGGAAGGAGGGGAAAAGTTGGAACAAAAGGCTTGGCCATTGTCAATGCTGAAAAATTACCCATGTATATATCTTGTAAATAAAAAGCTATAATAAAAAAGTCACAGATTCAAGAGCTGAACAGTAAAAAAAAACTATTATAAATATTTTTGTATACATATGGCTGTGTCAACGGGTAATCACAGTTGTACAGCCCTTTGAACATAGTTCAAATTGCTCTCCAGAGTAGTTCTACCGTAGATTTTTTCTGGTCATAAATGTTCCCCTGTGTATGTCCTTCCCACTCAGTGATGTACAAAATTGAACCCATGGAAAATTGTACTCTGTTTTTATAAAGGGAATCTTTCTTTTCCTTTATTTTACTACGCTATATAATTAAATATCTTTTATTTGAACTGTGTTCTTGGAGTGCCTAATAAAGACATACACTGATGGGAGCTCACATTCGTGTATAGCTAGTACCACACCTTTATGTGCTTTGAACCTCTGCAGTACTACTACTGATGTCTTCTGGTAATGTCATTAGTAAATTACCTCCTCTGCTCAGCGGAGTCCCTCAGTTTCTGTCTTTTTTCTACTGTACTTTCTCTACTTCACATCTTAATTGTTAGGTGTTATAACATGTACAGGGTCTTATGTGTCCGAGTGCATTCAACTGAATTGTAGAGACTAATAAGCTGGTCCAGAACTTCATGATCCAACCTGTGTTACGGAATGAGAAGATCCAATCTGGGCCAACATAATGTCAAAGTAAGTACAATGTGTGAGGTCAGGAAGATGGGGGTTTCCGTAAGTTACATCAGTGTTTATTTAGTCTTTCTAAGGTATCTATATCATCCAAATATTGGACAGTAGACTAGATTTTTCATTTTTTGGATGTTCTTGGTATCATTTCATATGTTTACCTTGACATATGATCTATAAAAGATCTAAGGCTACATTACTCAACCTCCACTGACAAAGTAGTGTCCCAGAACTTGACTATTTCTTCCCCTGAAAGTTCTAGGGGTATCCTTGAGGGATGATTCTCTAATATCATTAGATCAAGCCCACACCTATATGCTTTCCCATCCCCAAAGATTTTCTGTAGAAAACAAACTTAGCTAACCATATCTAGCATACATTTATAAGACAGTGTTTATTCGGGTGGTATGGAAGAACAGTTGTCATAAAACACCCCCTCAAAACTCTATTATACATTTATAAAAACAGTATTTATTCAGGTGGTATGGAAGAACAATTATCGTAAAACACCCTCTCAGACATCTGTGACATACTTTATTATGAGTACATAGACTATTAAGGTAAAATGGGCTCAAGCTTTAGAAAGCTCACAGCTTCTGCTTGCTTGACATCTTTTTTTCTCCCATTCCTAGGGTCTTTAAGAAATTCTCCTTATTAGGAATGTAGTTTCTTAGTTGGCTCCTTATTAATCTGAGTGTCCAGTCTTTCCCTAGCTCTTGATACAAGTCTAGCCCCCCACCATTCTGGGTATGCTAATAAAGTACTAAAGGGAAAATCAACATACTTTGGATTTGAAAATTCCCTCCAATCAAAGGGAAGGGGAGAGAAGACCTGGCCAATGTAAAAGCCCAAGCATCTCCTTCCTCCCTTCCCACAAAGTGATTCTGCTTTCAGGATATTCTAGAAAGCCACAATGGCTTCAATTTTTAGAATTCAATTCCATTTCAATTTAAATGATAATTTATAAATGATTCCTGGGGCATGGCCAGATTTTCTCCTCCAATCCAATCCAAATGCAATTCTTGTGCAATTCATTCAAGTTCAAAGACCTTTTATCACTTAATCAAAGGCCTACCAAGGATTAATTAACTGAAACATTCACACATCAAGGCTTACAAGAGGTTGAGATAGTTTCCATCCCATCCTTACATATACCTTCAGTTTTTGTGCTTCAAGAAGTTGAATCAAGCTTCAGACTTGATCCTACAATTAAGATACATAACCACCAAGTGGCATTGATCCCTCAGTCTGACCAGTAAGATTTATGACACAAGTGTGATTTGACTAAAAAAAGAATAATATTCCTACATGACAAAAACATCAAAAAATCAGATTTTCCATTAAAACAGTTGAATAGAAACAATATTAACAAACTCTATTACAAATCCTTTTAAAGTATAACTATATATGTAGAGTGAATTCTTTAAGGAAATAAACCATTTTAGAATGTTTTGGTATTTTTAATCTTTACATTATCTATCATACTAATCTTGTCCTTGTCCTCAAACCTCAATGCTCCCTCCCAAGTGAAATCTGGAGAGATTGTTTACAGAACTATTATTATTACTAGTTATGATAAGTGCCACTAGACCTATGATTTATTAGATTTAGGGAACTCTCAGGTAAAGAAATCCGCATTACTAGTTTAGCAGCTTTTCTATAATAATAGATTTAGTGAGTTTTTAAAAGCACTGAGAAGATAAATGACTTGCCCAGAGTATTACAAGCGGTAGGTATCAGAAGTGAGACTTAACTCCAGGTCTTCCTACTTTGAGACCAATTGTCTATACACTATACCATGAATAAAATTTACAAAGCTTTTACATACATCATTTCACTCTAGGTTAAGTGATTTACCTTGACTGATCCGTTTAAGTAAACTCCGAGAGTGACTAACCAAACTGTTTTTACCAGAATGTGATAGAATGTTACTGTAATGTATAAACCACCAAATATAAAGAATTCATAAAAGCATAGGAAGACTTAAACAAACAGATGCAGAGTAAAATAAGCAGAACCAGAGAAGACCATATACACAATGATTACATTAATTTAAAGACTAAAGAACAACAAAATAAAAACTAGTGCTGGGTAATTTATGTTGCCCAAGTTTAGTGCTAGAGAATGGCAGAGAAAATATGCTTCCCTCCCTTAATTTCAGAGAAAGAGCAATAGGTCTGGAATATCAGATACACCATCAGACAAGGTGTTTGCTGAACTGATTTTATTCTTTATAACAAGGGATGTCTGTCTGTAGAGAAGAAAAGGAAGGGAAAAGACATATTTAGAAATGAATGTGATGCATAACCTATATCAGATTGCTTGCTGTCTTGGGGAGGGGAGGAAGTAAGAGAGGGAGGAAAGAAAAGTTCAGAACTCAAAATCTTAAAAAATGAATGTTGAAAACTCTATATATAATTTGAAAAACAAACTACTATTGAGGGGGAAAAGCAATGAATGTGATGCAAGAGTCTCTTGAGCACTCCATTCCCATGAAAGCACATGACTTAACACCTGGGTGGATGTAGCTGGACAAAGATTCCCTTTTCATTGGGGGAAAAAGACAAAAGGCAAAGGGGAGGAGATGGTCTAACATAATGTTAAATCTAGAAATTAATTAGAGAACAGTTCTTTTATGACTGTTTCCATTTATGAAGCTAGAAAGAGACTTGGACAGGATGTCAAGAAACCTGGGTTTGAGTCTTGTCTGTCATTTAAGAGCTTAGTGGCCATGGGCAAATCATATAACCTCTCTCATAGGTTCAGTTTTCCTCATTGATAAAATGGGTACAGAAATTCAACCTACCTATCAAAGTTCTTGTGAGATCATGTAGAGAGTAGATAGTAAGGAATTAATAAGTAGATGGTTAGTAAGCAGCAGATAGGAATGTAGTTAAGTAGTAGTTGTAAATTACCAAAAAATGTAAATAAACTGCTATTTAAGTCATAAAGTACTATATACATAAAAATAAGCTGTGATTATTTCAAAGGAAATTCACATCAGAATGGAGTAAAACATGTATTTTTTACTTTAAAAAGCAAATACAGGCAAGACATTTGAGTGGAGCTGGAAACAAGGTTAAAAAATAAACAAGGATGAGCTAATAATACAGGATTAAAAATGAGCAGTGAAAACATCACTAAGAGGAAGAAACATGAACATTACAACAACACTGAGATTTCACTTGGCTTCATGCAAATTGGCAAAGATGAAAAATCAATGTTTAAGGTACTGTCCCCCAAAAAGTACATTGGTGATAAAGCTTTGGAGAAGGCAAAAACAATTCTGATTTTTAATGTGGAATTATGCAAGAAAACTGGGTGATCTATCCATTTCAAATGGCCCCCCACTGTCAGTTTTGTACCCCAAGAAAGTCAAAGACAGAAACAAAGATCCAATATAAATAGCCCAGTATTCATAGCAGCACTTTTTGTGGTGGTTGTTTATCCTTTGTTCTTGAAGAGGACCATGGCGATGCTCTAATTTGAAACTGGATTTAAGTGAGTGAGGGCAGTGCAAAGACACCAGCCTCACATTCTCCTCTAGAGCCACCTGGATCCAGAGGCAAGATGTAGACCAGGATTTGTGGTAATAAAAATAACTGGAAACAAAATGAATTCCCATCACTTGGGGAATGAATGACTGAAGGATTTATGGTATAAGAATATCAGAATGTGTTATATAGCAAGAAAGGATGAAAATGAGGAGTTTCAAAGAAATTTGGGAAGACTGTATGAACTGATATAGAGCAAATCATGCAGAACTAAGAAAACAATATACATGATACTGTCAACAATATCATTGAAAAGACCAGTAAAAGGAAGTAAACTCTTAGAACTCTCAGTAAGGGGGAAAAACCATTGAGAAGAGAATACATACTTCCTCCTTCACAGCAAAGAAATATCTTACTTAAGCAAAATACTAATAACCATTGTTAAGCACAGGATTGGATGGTTTTTGCCTAATTATTTTCTTTGTCACAAAGGAAAATTCAGTCTACAGGGGGTGGGAAATAAATGATTGTGATATAAAGATGAAAAGGATCAATAAAACATGCCTTAAAAAAATGAAAACTATAAAAAATTAGTGGTGAGTTCAGACTCATACCACCTTTTGTTTGGTCTATGACTATAGCTTCCTAACTGGTCTCCCTGCTTCCATTCACTCTCCTCCCCAAAGTCAAAAATCTGGTACAGGTTCCTAAAATACCATCGTCATAGGGTCATATAGCTGGTGGGGACTTCTGAGGGCATCTTTTTTTTTTTTTTTTTAACAAATGAAGAAACTAAGACCTCTGGGAAGTTGAGGTCACACAAGTAAAAGTGTCAGAGGTAAAATTTTTTTTTTATTTAATAGCCTTTTATTTACAGGATATATACATGGGTAACTTTACAGCATTAACAATTGCCAAACCTCTTGTTCCAATTTTTCACCTCTTACCCCCCACCCCTCCCTAAATGGCAGGATGACAGTAGATGTTAAATATATTAAAATATAACTTAGATACACAATAAGTATACATGACCAAAACATTATTTTGCTGTACAAAAAGAATCAGACTCTGAATTATTGTACAATTAGCTTGTGAAGGAAATCAAAGATGCAGGTGGGCATAAATATAGGGATTGGGAATTCAATGTAATGGTTTTTAGTCATCTCCCAGAGTTCTTTTTCGGGGCATAGCTAGTTCAGTTCATTACTGCTCCATTAGAAATGATTTGGTTGATCTCGTTGCTGAGGATGGCCTGATCCAGAGGTAAAATTTGAACCTAGGGCCTAGGATTCCAGAGGTAGTACTCTCACTCAAGTACCTTCATTGAAAAAATTTAAATGAGTCTCCATTAACTTGCTATGCAAGATATTCCAAGTTGGTCCCTGCCTCTCTTCCTAGATATTTTGTGTATTCTGGCCATCTTGCTTTACTTTCATCATTTGCATTTAATGTCCTCTCCAGTCCTCTTGTCTTTATGCCTCTTAACAACCACCCCTGGCCACGATTATCTTTACTTCCTTTGAACTCCCAGTGCACTTCCTATCTGAACACTGTGAAATTAACTTATAATGTTAGGATTATACTTTATAATATTAGGATTTTTTTTGATATGTTTTCTCATTATATTCTGTTTGCCCTACAAGATTATAAACTCCCTGAAGGTAGGGACCAGGCTTTCCCAGCAGAAATGTACAAGAAATATTTGTTCTTTGAATGATTGATAGGAACTCCTCACCGTTCATGGAGTCCCACCATTGATTCCCTCTAGCCCACATTAGGCATAGGATGAAGAATGAATCATCCCAAGAAACCAACAGCCCAGATGACAGGAGAAAAAGAAAACTTGCCAGTATCTCAGCCCAGGTTCACCTTCTCCCTTTCTGAGAATCGGCTGAGATGTAGCCCCCAAATGGGAGCAACAGCCCTGCTCTGTTGTCAGCAGGGAGAAATAATTGTCTGTAATCCTAAATTCTTTTCATCACATTTCTAGGTTATGAAAGTCAACTTGTGGTAAATCAGTGTTACTGATTTCACCTCCTAGCATCACAAGAATAGAGGGGGAGCCTAAGCTGGATGATTCTCATTTTATAGATGGGAAAACTGAGGCTCACAAAAGTTAAGCTACTTACTCTCATTATAGGGTTAGTTTAGCTACAGAATCAAGTCCAGGCAGACCCTCTCATCAAGGTACTTAAATAGTGGTAAAGCACTAGAAGAATCTTAAAGGTCATCCCATCCCTCCTCTGCATTTTAGAGATGAGAAAACTGAGGCCAGAGAAGTTGTTATTTTTTCCAAGGTCACACAGGGTAGTATGTGTCAGAGATGGCAGATTGCCCAAGTTCATCATACAAAGTACTGTCAGAGATAGGATATAGAGCCAGGCACTGTGACCTTAAACTTTGTAGTCTCTGTTTAATCTCTCCAGGTCTAGATTTGGACCATGTGATCTGCTAGTAGTTCCAGAACCAGTCTCCAAAAAGCTTGGAAAATATTATCATGCCCTAAGTCTTTTTATTTTTATTTTTTTTGGAAGCAATCAGGGTTAAGTGACTTACCCAGGATCACACAGCTGAATTTGAACTCAGGTCTTCCCGATTCCAGAACTGAAGCTCTATCCACTGTTCCACCTAGCTGCTACCCTTTTTATTTTTAAAAAAGCTCATGACCTTGCTGACACTGAAGTTGAGACACCAGGAACAACACATTGGGCCGGGGGTTGGGGTTGGGGTGAAATGGAGAGCAGAGATGGAAAGACGTCTGTACTTCACTTAGACACTTCATTCCTTCCAAGATCTTGCCTGTCAAATTGGACAGTTTCTCTTAATACTTAAAAACAGGTCTTTTTCTGGTTTACCCAAGAACAAAATCAGTCAAAAATCCACATTAAAAAAGGAAAGTAAGATTGAGACTAAGTTACTCGACACTTAATTTACTAATTTTTTATTGTTGTTTGTCCTATGTTTTCAATGTAGAACAATGACATCATAGAGTGATGTCTTGACTTGTGTGACAACTCGATTTAAGTGAAGCAAGAATTGCAGAAAATTGTCAGCCTCATTTTCCCTTCCCGAGTCATCCTAAATCCAGTGGCAGACAAAAGTGTAACTAGTAAGCATCACAAGTGGTAGGATTTTGTAATGTCTGGGCTAGTTTTCTGGAGGTCCTTTGGATGGGCCTTGGTCTCGGCAGGATAGTCATCAGAAGGATAGTCGGGAATAGAGCCTAAAGTCTGAGATCGAACTACAGGCCACTCACTCAGTCTAAAGTCTTTATTCTGGCCCAATCTTGATCTTAGTGGAGGAGTATAGGAGGCAGGAGAGCCACTAGGAGGATGGTCAAGGATAGAATGTCTCATTTATAGTCTTCTCAGCCCTTAAATACCCTATTATAATTACATCATTACAGCACAATGAGTATGTGTGAACTAGAGAACCATGACATCACCATGCTAAGTACTAAGTATACATATAATAGAGAACCATCATCTCATCCATTCCACTGAGTTAACACCTTGTTGTAAGTATTTTTGTTTCAAGTATCCCTCTATAGGATTTGAACACAGGTCTTTGGAACCACTCAAGTTTTTTTTTTCTCTGAGGTCTTTCACCAATGGGATACATAGCTGCAAAAAATCCTGTCCCTTTTGCCTTGATCGACTCCCTTGGTACCATGCCTCTTTCTCAAGAAGAAACTCTTGTTACAGCTGAAAGTTACATGCACTGCTGCCTCCATCAAATGCCCAAAACTCACCACAAAGTTTATAAAGGAAATGGCAACTGATTCTTAACTCTGGTAGTATGACTGGGCACCTCGATAATGGAACAAATGGATTGTTTATCAGCTTTCTATCTATGTATGACAAAACCATGTGAAATGAGCCATTAAGCCACTAGTTCCCCCCCCCAAAAGCCAAACCAGTGTTTGCAGCTAATTTACCGCAACTGACCACATTGAGCCACATGTTTAGTTTTGCATTAAATCTATATCTGATGGCTTCATTAAAAGGAACAAAGTGCAGCTTTTATTAATGCTCCAATTCTCAGCTCAAATTAATGTCTAACAAATTAATGTCTAACATTCAAAATTGAATAACATGATATTGCACATGTATTAGCAAACCCAGGAGAAAATCCATGCTTAGAGAAATGTGCTCATTCACAAGCCAGCATTTCTAGGAGCTGTCAATGCAGGATTGCAAAGCCTATTTGCCCACACTTGGTTTGCTAGTGAATGGCTAATATCTGAGTGTTTAGATAAATACTCTTGCTGGCGGGAAGGTAGTGGACTTGCAAGAAAGGGGTACCATATCCTTTTTGTGAAATTAACAATAAAATAGTGCTATACTTCTGGATTCACTCCAAATCTCTAATAATCAGAAAAATGCAAATATAAACAACTCTGAAGTTTCATTTCAAACCTTTCAGATACTTTCAAAGGTTCTGATAAAAGACCTCATTTCTAAAATATATAGAGAATTGACTCAAATTTATAAAAATTCAAGCCATTCTCCAATTGATAAATGGTCAAATGATATGAACAATTTTCAGATAAAGAAATTGAAACTATTTGTTGTTGGAGTCCAGCTCCTGTAGTGAGATGAAGAGTGTGAAAATCAAGAGGCCAGGCGAACCAATTCAGTTCGAATTCTTCAATTTTATTGATCAGGACCACGAATATATATATATATATATATATATATATATATATATATATATACACTGTAAATGCTTATAGGTTTCATACAAAGTACATTATATATATATAATAGCCTAACAAAATCTACTATGATGTAAATGATTTAACCCCTTAAGTCCCAAATCTTGATTACTTAGAAAAGTAAATAGTTGAGATATGCATCAGTGTAAAATTTATTATACTGTTATAGGTACCCTTCTCCCAAAGGCTTTTAGTCTCCTTGTGGACATTCTTTCCTGTCCTAAGTTCATAGTTTATCTTTAGTCTGTTGAGTAATGTTTGCATTTTGTTTCACTCATTAAAATCCCAATTTATAGTATTATCAAGCATGTCTCTGCTATTAAAAAAAGAGATTTACGTGAGCCAAATTATGATAAGATTTAAGACCTGGAATGGATTCTTATCTCTTGGCTCTCTACAATTTGTAGTCATATGAAAAGTTGCTCCAAAACACTATTGATCAGAGAAATGCAAATTAAGCAACTCTGAGATACCACTACACACCTGTCAGATTGGCTAGGATGACAGGAAAAGATAATGATGAATGTTGGAGGGGATGTGGGAAAACTGGAACACTGATACATTGTTGGTGGAACTGTGAACGGATCCAACCATTCTGGAGAGTGATGTGGAACTATGCTCAAAAAGTTATCAAACTGTGCTTACCCTTTGATCCACTAGTTTTTCTACTGAGATTATATCCCAAAGAGATCTTAAAGGATGGAAAGGGACCCACATGTACAAAAATGTTTGTGGCCGCCCTGTTTGTAGTAGCCAGAAACTGGAAACTGAGTGGATGCCCATCAATTGGAGAATGGCTTAATAAATTATGGTATGTGAATGTTATGGAATATTATTGTTCTGTAAGAAACAATCAGCAGGATGATTTCAGAAAGGCCTGGAGAGACTTACATGAACTGATGCTGAGTGAAATGAGCAGGACCAGGGGATCATTATACACAGCAACAACAAGACATTGATCTATTCTGATGGATGTGGCTCTCTTCAACAATGAGATGATTCAAACCAGTTCCAATTATTCAGTGATGAAGAGAGCCCATCTACACCCAGAGAGAGGACTGTGGAAACTGAGTGTGGACCACAACATAGCATTTTCACTCTTTCTGTTGTTGTTTGCTTGCATTTTGTTTTCTTTCTCAGTTTTTTTTCCTTCTTGATCCAATTTTTCATGTGCAGCAAGATAACTGTATAAATATGTATACATATATTGGATTTAACATATATTTTAACATATTTAACATGTACGGGACTAACTGCCATCTGAGGGAAGGGGTGGGGGGGAAGGAGGGAATAATTTGGAACAGAAAGTTTTGCAAGAGTCAATGTTGAAAAATTACCCATGCATATGCTTTGTAAATAAAAAAAAAGAAAATGACAAAAGATGAAAATGGCAAATGTTGAAAGGGCTGTGGAAGACTACACACACTGGTATACTATTGGTGGAGGTGTGAATTGGTCTGACCATTCTGAAAAACAGTTTGGAATTATACTAGAAAAATTATACTAGAAAGAATTGTACATATTCTTTGACCCAAGAAAACTACTACTAGGTAGCCAGTCCTAGACTTAAGTGTAAAGTAAACAAAATGCTCCTTAGTCTCCCTCCCCTTCCCTCTGACTCAAAGCATACCAAGCCTCTGATTGCTCAAGTCCCTAGGTCATTGTTCCTGTAATGAATCCTGATGAATTCAGAGGTCTTCTTCCCCTACTCCCACTGGCAATCAAATCTCCTCTGTTCTTTACCTCCTTCCCTCTCAGTTATACTCTATATTTTCTAAAGTGACAGCTATTTAATTCCACAGATGAATGGGTTAGCCAACATATTAGCAAATTTAAGACATTACCCTTTCTCTGCTCACAAGTTTGCGTTTTTTACAAAATTCTTCTCGACTGTCTTTTAGTTCCAGAGACAGAAAGATAAAAAATATTAAGGGACATAGCAGGCTTTTTAACACCTCTCATATCACAAACAGACAGTACACATTAACCCTGCTAGTACTGATTTTGACACTAATTAACTGGTAGCCTTGGATCGAACTCCTTAAACTGTTGTGCCACAGTTCTCTTTTAATGTCCTGACCCAGTTTCCCTAATTGTCCTATTCAGTTACTCTGCCTCAGGTCATAACCATTCCCTCTTAATGCTTGATGGGATAAAGGGCTTTATCCATTTTAGAATATCAGGAGCCTCTCCAGTATCTAGGTGCCTCCAGTATCCTAGGTGCCTCCCTCCATTATGTCATCTTAGGTGCCTCCCCTCATTAGGTCAGCCCCATCCAGGTCCCTCCCTTATTATGTCATTATTCTTGTTACCCTATAAAAGAATCTTTTATCCAACATTCACTGCTGGATTCTTTGAGACGATAGTCTCGTTCAGCCCTGGGACCAATCATGGATCCATTTGGTCCCAGTACATCTCTCCATTTAATAGACTATTAAATTGTTCTCTAATCTCTATCTGGCTCAGTTTCTCCTGCATTACAAAACATTCTGTGGATCAGATTTCCTAGTTATAAAATTTCCCCATGAAGAACTTCCTTGTGAAAAAGAGACTATAAAAACTCAAGATGTTATAATAAGAAGAAAAGGCAATATGGCAGAGTGGATAATGGGCCCATTCCTGGCTTTAAATCATACCTTAGATACACTCAGCATCACCTCCCTGGTTTCATGGTCCTCTTCAAGAACAAAGGACAAAAAACCCAACATAACTATGTTTATTTCTTTTTAAAAAATCAGTAGTATTTTATTTTCCAAATATATGAAAGATAGGGCACAAAAAAGTGCAGAGTCCAGAACTAACAGAAAGTTAAGATTAAAGAATGAGTCAATAAAAAATAATCCTCCCATGAAGAGCTCTTTTTGCTCAAGACACAAACCCCAAAAGAGAGAATGACTGCTGGTCTTACATTGAATGGATGTTTTAAACTTCCTTGAAGATTTTTGGTTTAGTGGAATGGGGAAGCTGCTAATGGCCTAATAATGAGTGGGGTGTAACCACCAACAAATATCTTTGTTTCTTTCCACCTAATAAAAGAATTCCCATTGAAATTTCAGTTTCTTTAAGCAACCAGAAAGAAAAGAATCCATTAGTCCTAGGAGTGGACCCAAGAATCAATTGGCATTTTAAAGCAACTAATAAGGGTTGGATAGGGCAGCTGAGTAGTGCAAATGATTGAGTCCAGGGCCTGGAGTCAAGAAGATTCATTCTAGAGTTCAAATTTGACCTCTGACACTTCCTGGCTGAGTAACACCAGACGAGACACTTAACTCTGTTTAACTCAATTTTCCCATCTGTAAAATGAGTTGGAGAAGGAAATGGTAATCCCCTCCAGTATTCAGAAGAAACCCCTGATGGGATCACAAAGAGTCATGACTGAAGTCAAGTAAACTGGCTTTCAATCTAAATCCAACTTTTTTTTTTTTTTTTGCAATGAATAACAAAAAGTATTAGGCATTGGGGGTGGGGTGGGGAAGGAGAAATGGATGCAAAAACCAAAAATGGAATGATCCCTGCTCTCAAGGAGCTTATATTCTTTTAAGGGGATTGAGAGGTTTGGACATAAGTAAATAAAATATTTACAAAACAAACACAAAGTTATTGGAAGGGGAACTTTATAGCACTTGGGAGAATCAGAAAATGGTGGTCTAAAGAGGTGCCTGGTAAAATGAGACTTGAAGGAGTAACATTCAAAAAGACTGAGGTGTGAGGAAGGGGAACATTCTAGGAATGAAGGAATGACTGGACTACAGAGAGAGATATATATGTACACACACACACACACACAGAAGAAATGGCAAATTTCCATTTAGTTAAAACTGAATTAATGAGGATGTACAGTAATGTGTGCAATCAGCCTGGAAATCTAGATAAGTGCCAAATTGTGAGGGCTTTAAATGACAAATAGAGTGGGTTTTATTTTGGACTAAAGGTGACAGGGAGCCATTGATGCTTCTTGTATCATAGTATAAACAAGCATTTATATGGATTTAGGTTTATAAAATACTGGATTTTTGGATCTTCCCAATAATGCTGTGAGATAGGTGCTATTATTATTCCCATTTTTACAGAGAAGGAAACTGAGGCTGAGAAAGATTAAGTGATTTTTGTAGGGTTGCACAGCTAGTCTGAACAAATCAGTTATTATATAACATAGGAAAATAACTCCTAGATAATTTTACATAGGGAAAAAATGGCATTGACTTTATTCCCCTTTGGTAGAAAACTAAATTGTTGTTGTTTAGTTGTTTCAGTCTTGTCTGATTCTTTATGACCCTCTGGGGTTTTCTTGGAAAAGACATTGGAACGGTTTACCATTTCCTTCTCCCACTCATTTTACAGATGAGGAAACTGAGGTAAACGGGATTAAGTGACTTGCTTACACAAGCTAGTAAGTTTCTGAGACCAGATTTGAATTAAACTCTTCCTGAATCCTGGCTTGGCATTTTATACTCAGGTAAATTTATTATTTTCCCACTAAGCTCCATCACTGACTTTGTACTCTTGGACTAAAGAGGCTAAAAGAGTTGCACTAAAGTTTGGGGAAACAACTGCAACACAAACAAGTTTTAAACACAAATTTTGTCTACACAATAACAAAAATATTATGTTATAATCAATGAACTTGGCTCTTCATTAGCAATGCAGTGATTCAAGATAAACTTGGAATGGAAAATGCCATCTACATCCAAAGAAAGAATTATGGAGACTGAATGTGGATCTAAGAATAGTATTTTCACCTAGTTGTTTGTTTGTTTTCTTTCTTGTGATTTTGTTCCTTTTTGATCTGATTTTTCTTGCACAACATGACAAATAAGGAAGTATGTTTAAAATGATTGCCCATATATAATTTCTGTCAGATTGCTTATTGTCTCGGGGAGGGGAAAGGTAAGAAAAGTAGGTAGAAAAACGTGGAGCACAAAATCTTACAAAAATGAATGTTGAAAATTATCTGCGTGAAAAATAAAATATTATTAAAAACAAAAAAACAAACAAACTTTGGAAATAGTTAATGAATGCATGGGAGCTCTTTGCTATGGTAGGGTGAATAAGATCAGTAAAGTGTCAGCTATCAGCAGCTCCACAAACTGGCACACATCACACCTCTCATTTTTTTTTCTACTGTCCGTAACTGAGAACGTATGTGTAATCAGCCTGGAAATCTAGGTAGGTGCCAAATTGTGAGGGCTTTAAAGTGAAAATGAGATTACTAATAAAATCACAGGAATGCTTGAAGTCACATATTGTGCTTTAAGGTTTGTGAAGCACTTTATTTTATTTTTTTAATTTTTCAATAGTATTTTATTTTCCTAAATACATACAAAAATAGTTTTAAACATTTACTTTTACTAAACCTTGTGTTCCAAATTTTTCTCTTTTTCTCTCCCTCTCCCCCTCATCTAGACAGCAAGCAGTCCGATATAGGTTAACATATTTCCATATTCATCATGCGGTATGAGAAAAATCATATCAAAAAGGGAAAAAAACATGAGAAAAAAAAAACAAGCAAACAATAACAACCAAAAAAAAAAAAAGAGATGAAAACACTATGCTTTGATCCCCATTCAGTCTCCATAGTTTTCTCTGGATGCAGATGGCACTTTCCATCCCAAGTCTATTGGAATTCCCCTGAATCACTTCATTGTTAAGAAGAAACAAGTCCATCACAATTGATCATGACATAATCTTGTTGTTGCTGTGTACAATGATCTCCTAGTTCTATCACTTCACTCAGCATCAGTTCATTTAGTCTCTCCAGGCCTTTCTAAAATCATCTTCCTGATCATTTCTTATAGAACAATAATATTCCATAACATTCATATACCATAACTTATTCAACCATTCCCCAGTTGATGGGCATCCACTCAGTTTCCAGTTTCTTGCCACTACAAAAAGGGCTGCCACAAACATTTTGGCACAGGTGGGTCCCTTTCTCTCCTTTATGATCTCTGGGATACAGACTCAATAGAAACACTGTTAGATCAAACGGTATGCACAGTTTGATAGCTCTTTGGGCATAGTTTGCAGAGCACTTTAGATAAGTTAAGTCATTTGTTCCCCCATAATAACCACAGGAGGTGAATTCTATTATTATTCCCAATTACAAATGAGGAAATCAGGGAGCTGTGATACAGAAAGATTAAATGACTTGCCCAGGATCACAGGGTAAGTGTTCGGGGTCAGGATTTGAACTCAGGTCTTCCAGATTCCCATGTCCTACATTCAGTTCATTGTCCCAGCTAGCTGCTGATACACTATATAAATTTTTTCTTTAGGCAATTGGGGTTAAGTGACTTGCCCAGGGTCACATGGCCAGTAAGTGTCTGAGGCCAGATTTGAATTCAGGGCCTCCTGACTTCAGGGCTGGTGCTCTATCTACTTCAACATCAAGTTACCCTGTACAGGGCCAGAGATAGTGAAGGAACTCTGGGTAAAGGTATAAGATCCTTTAGCTCAGAAGGAACCTGCTGACAATGTCTGCTTTGGCTCCCCAACTCCCTTTGGGGCTCTCACCCTTTCTGAGAAGTCAGGGAGGGCGTGACCACCTGTGTCCTACTTGAAGCAAGGGATACTTACAGTAAAGAGAGGAGTTTATATATCAATAGCAGAATGTTTATAGTTAACACATGTGCAGTGTGATGTGGTGATGTGGTGATGTAATGGTTCTGCAACTGGCACATGCTCAGTTTGCTGTAGTGATGTAATCCTACTAAGGTATTTAAGGGCTGAGAGGACTTGAAATAAACGAACTCCATCTTTGACCATCCTCGTGAGTCCCCTGCCTTCATCACTCCTCCACTGAGATCAAGGACTCGGGCTGGTCCTGAGATCCTCCAGAGGGCTAGTCCGGATGGTATATTTTGGCACCCCAGCATGGGGGGTTCTAGAAAGCATAGTATATTTTGGCACCCCAATTTGGGGGCTCTAGAAAGCACATTACACTACCCCTATAATTTTGATATAATTATTGGGGAAGGTTGATGCCATGGATAGAGTGAATGTTGGACCTAGAGATAGAAATAATTTAGTTCAAATCTGGATTCTAGCATTTCCTAGTTACATGACCCTAGACAAGTAACAATTTCTCTGAAACTTGGGCAATGATCTAAGACTTACCAACTAAATTTTAGGTAGATAACATTTATGTGAGAGGAGAAAGTTCCAACATTATTAAAATCACATATTAACATAATTTATAGCTAATAAGGAGGGTTAGGGTTAGGGAATGGATGGAAAATGGAATAACCACTTATATAGCACCTACTATGTGCTTTATAGATATTATGCTATATATTATGCTATAAATGGAATAACTACTTATATAGCACCTACTATATGCTTTATAGATATTAATTTCATTTTATCTTCATAATAACCTTGAGAGGTAGGTGCTATTATTTTCCCCCTTTACAATTGAGGAAACTGAGTCAGATAGAGGCTAAGTGATTTGCCCAGGATCACACAGCTAGGAAGTATGGTTGGAGTTGAACTCTGGTCTTCCTGACTCCAGGACCAATAATCTATTGATTCCACCACGCTTCCTTACAACCCCAAGACCCCCTTAGCAGAAGAATGGCTTGGATTTAGATCTTCTGACTCTAGACCTCCTCTACTATGTAATAAGAAAGTTTTGCTTTTATTTTCTCTCTTCAAATATCAAGCTATATTGGATATAAAATTTAGGTCATATGTACAAACAAAATGGAGGAATGGATATTTTTACTGATTCCCATGATCTCTCAACACCCTCCAAAACAAAAATTAGCACCTTTAGCTACCTCAATGGTCTAGAATATTCAAAGGTTTAAAAACAAAACAAAACACCAAAGTCTATGAAATGACATTACTGACCTCGAGCTCAATCAGTATTCCTCCTTTGCTTCCCATGCTACCTGCTTCATTAACAGAACCAAGGACAAGATGCAGGTTTACAACAAAACTCACACTACACCTCAGTTCCCCTTCCCTCTATCCAGTGCCTCAGAAACTTTGACTGCAAGCTGTGAAAATCTGCCCTGCTTGTGACAGATAGCTAAGCAGCCTTTTGGAAGCAAAAGCTTATCTGGAACTCGACTCTGTAGCACCAGTGCTGCAAAACTCTGACCTGTTGGTGCTGGACCAAATAAGAAATAGAGGGAGTAGAAAAGGACATAGGATAGGACACTGTATGTGTGCAGCACTCCATCAAGCCTGAAAGAGCATAACAATCTATCTGGGTCCAGTTAAGACTAGCCAAAAGTCACTTGGGGCAGAGAACTAAGTAGGTGAATCAAGAAATGCTCTGTGTGGGAGGTGAAAAAACTTTGCAATCTACAACCCAAGGCAACCACAATCAAAGGGGAGGGATTCAGAAAGTGAGTGATAAGGCAAATAAGGGTGGGTAGATAGAGGACTGAAATTGCCAACAATTTTAGGAAGAAAAAAGAATTTAACCGTAAACAGATAAACAAATACTAAAAAACAATAATGGAAGAAAGTACAGCCTCTAGATCTAGTAAATTACTTGAGGCATATATGAATAAATACTATAAAACAAAAGTATCTAACATTTGATGAGGTAATAGGACCCTGTAGAATTTGAGGAAAATACAGAACCAAAATACAGGTTTTTTGAATGGTTCAAAAGAGTGAGCAGAATTTATGTTCTCTACAGCAAAAATAATAAATATAAAAACTGGAATCTACAGTGGAAAGTATCACCAAAGAAACAATAGATTGGGAGTGCAAACACACAAGGGTGAAGGGCAATCTAGAAGAAAGGAAGCAAACCAATAACATTAAAAGAAAATATGTTCACGATGCAAGTAAAACATAATGATATTGAATATAGGATGTATAGAGATGACCTAAAGATCATTGGTCTCCCTGAAAAACATGACAGGGTGAAACTCAGTACCATAATAAAAGAAATAACAGAAGTGAACTAGCCAGAACTTAGAAACATAGAAAATGAAATTCTAATAGAAAGAATTCACATCTTCTCCAGAAAAAACAAAAACAAGCAAAGTCAAGACACATAGTGGCTAAATTGAACAATTCTATTCTGAAACAGATTCTTTAAGCAATTAGGAGAAAGATTTTCAAACACAAAAGAAAGGATCTTCAAATAACTCAAGGCTATTCCATGACTACTAGAAAACATAGGACATAGGGTATAAAAATGTCTGCTTATTTCAATATTTCAAGAATCATTAATTCTATCATGGTAATAATCTCTTCCCCAAGTACTTCTTCCCCTTAGTTGACAGCAGTACTATTCATATCCCACCTCAGACACTTGTGACCCTGGACAAGTCACTACTTTCACTGAGCCTTTATCTGCAAAATACGTTAATTGGATTCCATAGACTTTGCAGCTCTAAATCTATGACCATGATAGGCTTCTCAAATTGTCAACAGTTTAGGGGAGAAAAAGTCATCTCTTAATGACCAGTATTATGGTAATGAGTCTCCAAATTTAGTTAGGCTGGTCCTCAGATGATAGAAGACTTTCCATCTCTGGAGAACATTATGCTCCACCGTCACAACTGCCACAGATCTTGGGTCCCCTCGTGGCCAAAATGAAACCTGGGAATAATATGTATATATGTAATAAAATTTCAGCTAAAACTGAAAAATTTTTTCAAACTTATTGAAAATAATTTTATTTAAAACAAAAAAAAATTGGACTTGATAAATTTAATAAGACAAGTTCAGAGTCACAAAAGCAAGATAAACCTGAATAGCAGATTGTAAAAAAATAGGTTGACAAAAGCTAATCAAAAGCTAATTAGCAAGACGTTTTTTTCCTGCTGTCTGAGATAATATGATAAAAAGGGACAGCTGCTTCATTAAAAATGGTACATGGATGATTCTGAAAAACATAACGAGATCAAGTAATTGAAGCTAAAATTTTTACCTTCAATTAAGTCATCAACAGCTCTATGCATCATCACAATCCTCTCGCTCTCTCTACTTACCTACCATTAAATCAATAAGTGGCTGGCAGTTGTCTAAGAAACCATTTCCTCTGTCCCTTTAAACTAGCAGTCAGCATCCATTTTTTTAAACATTTATTCAAGTAGTCCAATATAATTTGCAAATAATGGCAAGTCTGTAGTAATTCAGATTCCATAGGCAGCTAAGGAAAAATACGACTTTCAGTCACTGTTAAATAAACACAATTTAGCCCTCTTTCCCTAAGTTTGATTCTGTGCTTTTAATGAAAAACTTCAACAAATGTTTTAAAGCATTTCATTTTCAGTTTCCATTTGCCAGAGTGGATGATCATAAGAGCAATAATAATATTACCAATCTTAAAGTTATTAAATGTTTAGAGGCAGTGTGATATGTGGGTAGATGTTGGACTAAAAAGTCAGGAAGATGGCTGTTCGGATTAAACCTCTGGCACTTACTAACTGTTGGACCACGACAATGCTTTTAGCCTCTTTGAGTCCCAGTTTCTTCATCTGTAAAATGGGTACCCACCCATTGTGGCATCTACCTTCAAGGTTGTTGTGAAGTTTATACAAGATAAGGTAAACTATGGCTCCATATAAAGATCAGTTATTGTTCTTTTCTTAGCAGTGTTGTCTCTATGTTACTTACTGATGAAGAATATTAATACAATCAAGTGATACGGACCATGCAAGACTTGGGCCAATTGATAAATTTTGCAGATAAGGGTGAGACTCAAGAGAAATGAAACATCATTTACAAGCTCACATAGCTGAGCTGATTAGAGACAGAACTGGAATTAGATCTCTCGTTTCCTGTATCCTGATATCTCCCATTCACTGTCCACTATATGATGCTGTGTTCTGAGTCTGCCTTAAATCCAATTCACTTGCACGCCAGGGCATCACCTTCCTGATGTCATGGTCTTCTTCAAGAAAGAAGGATAAACAACAACCACCTCTGCCTACTGATGATCCTTATGCCCGAAGTGTCCTCCCATCTTGACCAGTTGACCGCTAGCCCTTCCTTTGGAGGAAGGGAACAAGAACTTATTAAACATCTAATACATATGAGGCACTTTATAAATATTATCTCATTTGATCTTCACAACAACCCTGGAAGAAAATTTTCCCTATTTTTACAGTTCAGGAAACTTAGTCTTCCTGATTCCAGACCCTTTCCATCTCTAACCACTGTACCAACTAGCTGATTCAAGAATTGACTTGAATGTCATACTCTTCATGAAGCCATTCTGGATTCTTTCAGCTAGAAGTGATTTCTTCTTCATGTGATCTTTTACGACTTTATATGCTCCTTGAAAATGTATTATATTGCAATGGGTATACCATGACATAAAAAGAGTTGATTCTTTGCTTCAATTGCTACCTAGCCTTAATTACTAAATGGGTACAGCCTCAGTCAAACTGAGACTCATTAAGGACCTTTTGATTCTAATGGCATCCTTGCTGCCTAGGTACCTACTGAACCTTGAACAAGTAACTTTTCCCTTCAGTTTTCTTTTCTGACAAATAAAGGATTTGGACAACATCAGCAGTTCTCAAAAGTTTTAGTCCAGGTTGTCTCTGTCTGTTTCAAGGAATCTATGAAATCAAAACTGTTTTTATGATAATACTAAAATGTTTTGATTTTCAATATAGTAAATATCAATAAATATTGCTATAATTCAGTTATTTTCAGTCATGCCATCAATTCATGACCCTATTTCAGATTTTCTCGGCAAAGATATTGGAGTGCTTTGCCATTTCCTTTCCTAGCATACTCCCATTTTACAGATGATAAAATTTAGGCAAAAAGGATTAAGTGACTTGTCCAGGATCACACAGTTACTACATATCTGGGGCTAGATTTAAACTCCTTCCCTCCTGTGGTAACCTATCCATTGCACTTACCTAGCCATGTGGCTGCCCCTAATAATATAAAGATAACTACTGATAGATTTAATTAACAGATATAATTAATAGATAGAATATAAACAGAAGTTTCTGGGGGCAAGCTTGATGATTTTTTAAAACGTAAAAGATTCATAAAGCCAAAAAATTTGACAATCACTGGACTAAATCATCTCTAATTCATTTAATTCTAAGTCTATGCTCATAATACAACCAAGCAGGTTGTTGGGGTTTGTTGTTGTTATTGTTTTAAAATATAATTTGAAAACAAACCTTTTCTTTAAGACAGAAAAATTTTCCAATATTCATTTCCTCAATATTTGATACCCTAATTAAATTAATTAATGGAGATGCTGTATGTTGACCTGGGGGAGTGAGGAGGAAGGTGATTCAGGCTGGGAATTTTATAGGTAGAAAATTTCTAGTCTAAGAATCATGCAGGTCAGCCTTTAAGCATGACCTGGAACAAGGACAGGTTGAGCAATAATGCCTTGCCTGTGACAAGGAGGTTATGTCCCAAGAGCTGGATTTGAATTCATCCCTTCATGATTGAAGCCTATTTCCCATCAACCATTCTATGATGCTTCTCATTGATATTTCATTTCATTTTAAAAACAACTTTTTCTCTAAAATTGCCTTTTTGTATGTAGAACTTAATACTAGTGGATTGGTGATGGAAATTTTTTTTTAAGATTCTCAGTCTTAAAGTCCCTTTATGCTTATAATTTTATTCACTGACTGGATTAGAATGTCTACTCCTAATTACTAATTGGTACCTAAATTACTGGTACTGATGACAATCCTTCTGTGACTTAATAGTCTTCAGGAGTTGTTTTAACCAAAACAAATTCATTACTCTTTAACCAATAATGTGATGACCCTTCTTGAATTAGTTTATGCTGTTCCCTAACTGACCAACATACATTCTGTTGACAAGCAGACACTAAAAGCTTTTCTAGTTGATAGGTCCCTTCATTTAGCTGAAATAATCTTCATAAACCCAGGGTCCAAATCTTGACCCCAGAGAAAGGATAAGGAAATAAACTTTTCACTGAAAAGGTAGAGAACTATGAATTTGGAATGTCTCATACCCCTAACAGATGTGGTCAAATGTAGTTGCTGTGTTGATTTTACTAAAATGTTTTTCCTTTGTTCCAAGAAGGTTCATTCTATGAATCAAGAGAGGAGGGGAAAAGGGAGGATATCTGAAAGTGATTTTGATATAAAAACAAAAAATAGAAATAAATAACATTAAAAGTAAATTAAAACAAAAAAACCTCATCCCTTTCTGCCACCTACACAATAAATAAGTGGTCATCTAACCTCTGATTGAAGACCATTAGTGAGGAGTCAACTATCTCCTGAGGCAAGACTTTTAACATTAATCTTTAGGAATCTTTTTCTGATTAAATTTGCCTTTTTGAAAATTCCACCCAGTGCTTCTAATTCTGCCCTCTAATCTTCAGCAGAGAGAATTCTTGAACTTGACAGCCCTTTAAATACTAAAGATAACAATGATCTCCCTACCCTTACTCCCAGTCTTCTCTTCTTTAGGCCAAACAATCTTAGTTCTTTCAAATGGTAGTCTCAAGGTCTTTAATTATTCAGGTGATCCCATTCAAAATGCTCTCCAGTTTATCAAAGTCCTTCTTAATTTATGGTAACTTCTTAAATTATGGTACACACTATTCTAGGTGTTTTCTAGGTGTTAGCATCTATACAATCCTGAACACTGAACCTCTGTTAATGCAAGCTATTGTTATATTAGGGAATTTAGGATGCCAAAAGACTGATGATCATTTCTAAAAAGTGAAATATTCATTGTGGTAAGAAACAATATTCATGCTTATGTCCAAGAAGGGGAAAAATTCTTTCGGGAGAGATATCCTTGATTTTATATTAAAAATATATTATTCAATATTTTTAATCTTTGGATATAAATATGGATTTATACCACATTACAAAAACATGAATATCCTTTAATCTGACCTACCTATTGCTTCCAATTCTGCCCTCCCCCCATGAAAAGCATCTATCTGTAACAAAATATTTCAAGCAATACTGTTTGTAACGGCAAAATTCTGAAAATAAATGAGATGTCTCTCAATTTGGGAACGGCAAGAATATATCTTGGTATATTTATAGTGAACTATTACATTTCCCAATATATACAAAGCAACCCAAACAAAAGAAAGCAAGGCTAAATGAGCTATGCAGATAATAACCACAATATAATAAAAACAGTAACAACAAAAAGTTAATGTTATACATGTGGTAAAGAAACTCAGAAAGGATAAGGAAAATAAGGACATCGTAGATGCTGTTCTGTTCACAAAGTATTGGGGGTAGGTAGAGTCAGTGAGTAATGGAAATTCAAGACCTACAAAATTATTTACTTTTTTGTTTCGTTTTTTGTTTGTTTTGTTTTTTGTTTTAGTTTGCATGGTGATTATTTTCTTATGTTGAGAGGTAGCATCAAGCAGTGGACAAACAGCTTCCCTTTGGAGTCACTGCTGACAGACACATTCTGGCTTAGCATCCAATTGCAGGTTACTTGGTGTCTCAATATCCCAGAAAACTCTTTTAATTTCAAACAAGTTGTTAATCTGTATCTGCAGAGAAAATTTCTACATCTCAAATTCCCAACACTGATTACATCACAGGTTCATATATTTAAATACCAGTATTTGTTGATGACAGTAATGATCAAATTATATGAAAAGATTAAATTAAGTTAAATTAAGCCCAGACTTTCTGGCTCTAAATTGGACAATTCCTTAACTCCCAGTTTGTTAGAATTTATGCTCCTATCCTCCCAACCTGTCAGAACCAGATTCATGGTGCCTGCCTGGAGATTCCCACTCATCAGAGTTTGGACTCCACCCCCTGCCTTTGTTTAGCTACTGTATATAAATGTCATTGAGAACTCAATGGATTCTTGGAGACGATAGTCTCATTCAGCCCTGGGACCAAACCATGGATCCATTTGGTCCCAGTAAATCTCTCCCTTTCAAATAAAATATTAAAAACTCTCTAACCTCTATCTTGCCTCAGTTTCTCTGGCATTACATGAGAACCTCTATTTCTCTGCCAGGACCTCTTGCCACTCAGAAGTCTGTCTGCCTAGCAAAGCTGACTTCTCAGCCAACAATAAACTTCCCTTTTGCTAATCAGACTTTTGTGAATTCTTTTACTTTGGACCTGTGTTGACTAGAGGGGATTCTCACAACTCTCTGCACTGCCACTAACCACATCAATACGTCTTATAGATAGATAGATGTCTCTATAGAGATATCTTTTAAATTTGCATAGAGAACTATGTCTTTTAAACTTTCAAAACCTTCCAACACATTAATTGATCCTCTCAACAATCCTATGAAGTAGTAGCTATTTCACTTCCATTTTATAGAAGAGGAATTTGAACTTGAGAGACATAAGTCATTTCACAAGGTCAGAAATGCTTCTCATTTTTTTCTGATTTCAAGTGGAGCACGCTAAGAAAAGCAAGTCATCTATGCATCTCAGAAGATTTCCTCTTCAAAGTTTTCATCAATAAGGTTAGCTTGTATTTTTCATTCACTCGAGTTAAATCTTTAGGAGAGCACACCGATATCCAATCATTTGCCAAATCTTGTGGAGTTTACCTCTTCATTCATATCTGTACCTCTCTCTCCACTACAACTCTCTATTTAGTCATCATCCTATGTCCTCAGCACTTCTCTCCTGCACTATTGTGATAGCTTTATAATCCATTGTACTTTATTCTAGTCTTTCCCCCTTCTTACTAATCTTATCATATACATGCTGGAGAAGTACCACTGGTTTCCAGTTTCGCACAGGGGCAAAATAAAAATTTCTCTGGTGTTCAGAATCCTTTTCAATATAATTCCAGGTTATCTCTCCAGGTTCATTGTACATTATTCTTTCTCATATGCTAGGTTGCAGCCAGGCTTGCCATATTTGACTTTCCCCCTTTCACTTCTTTGCCTTGGAACTAACTGTCTGCCCTCTCTATGCCAGGAATTCGTTCCCTCCTTGCTTCTGACATCATCTCTAGCTTCCTTCAAAGGCTTCTTCCCACCAAAGTCCTCTTCCCAGACATCTGTCTATTTCACCCAAGAGGGTATAAGCTTTTTTTGGTCTTTGCATAGGCTTGGCACAAGTGGTAAATGCTTGTGGGCTAAATAAATGAATAAAGGGACATGTTAAAAGTGCTTCAGAAATGAACATGTTATAAGCAAGGGAGAGAGAAAAAGCAAAAAAGGAAACTCTTTGAGTAGAGGAAGTTATGGCTACATGACAACACCTGATCAAACATCTGTAAATTTTAATTAGAAGATTTCAAGCATCTGGATGACTGTCAGGCTGTTTTCTCCACTTTCCCATTCAATGTCATCCCCACCCAGGCCCAGCCCAGATCCATTGTGTCTATAAAGTCTCATTGTTCAATTTTGTAGGAAAGGTACACTCTCGGCATGCTGACATATGACAGCGCAGTTGGAACTTGTATCTGCCCAAAGGGTTCTTATTTCCCAGAAGGAGAAACATCGGGGAAAGCATTTACTTTGGAGCATAAGATCTCCATTCTATTTCTGGCTTTTCAAAGTTAGCTCTCTTCCCTGAGTCTGTTTCCTCATCTGTAAAATGAGGAAAGTTGGGGTCTCTCCCATTATTTAGGCCCTTCAAGTTCTAAAGACTGCCTCTGAATCTGTGTTGCATTTCCTCAAATCTAAGTCCATTTCCTTGAATAAAACTCTCTCCTCCTCCCTCCCCACCCTCCAGATTAATCAAAATGACTATTCACAGCTGTGAAGCTAAGAAAGCACTTGAATCATGGTTTTGAAAGGAATAGATCCTTTTGGACTCATTCTATCAATTACTTAGTCTATCAGAAATGATTTCCTCTTTTCCCACCAGAAATAGTTATCACTTTCCTGAGTTGGAGAGACCATAAAAATTAACCTCTTTTGGTCTTAGGCAATTATTCTTCATCAAAAATCCTCCCCCCAGAGCTGGCAGTCCCTGAAAGTGAGGCTGTTTATGGGGTCAAAGTACATGGTGCACTGAAATCAATATCCTATAAAGTGAGCAAGGGCTTTGAATATCAAAGACCAATGGACTGGATCGTTTGAGCTATAAGAACATGACCCAGAGGAATAACCACACACTGCCATACAGAAATTGGGGGCAATTCTCCCAATCATTAATGTGCTGCTAACAGAAATGTGCTCTGCTGTTTGTCTTTCTGCTAAATGATAATCGTTTTCAAGTTGGATCTCCTGATAAAATAGTTAAAAACAAGACCAGAGCTGTGTTGTAAAGGTCACACATGTTGATTCAACATTAAATAGCCTGGAGGCAAACAAATAAAAAATGCTTGGATCGTGGGCAGGATTCATACATTATTAATAACACAGCTGAAACGTGGGCTCGGAAATGGATGACTTTGGGATCTTCCCCACCCAGATTGGGAAAATTAAAACCAGTTCTGAGCCCTCTATTTGTGTTCAACATAAATGCTTATGGATCTGATGGAGAACTAAGTGAGGCGCTGGAATTTTCCCCACATCTAGCCTGAAGTTCCATAAAGTCTTTGTCAAGATCCCAACTCGGTGGGAATTTTGGTTTAGTGGTGACTCCCCAATTGACTTCAATTTCTTCCCTTCTGAAAATTAAATCATAAAGATCACAAATAAATAAAGTCATCTAAAACTAGAGAGGCAATAAGTGCTAGAGAAAGGATTCAAACCTGTCACCTGTAATGACAGCAAGACTACCCTTCTGCTGTATCATACCTACTCCAACCATCTCCCCAGCAGTAGATTAAGAAATCTTTAAGACTCCCAATTCAAAATAGCCAACATTCATTAAGTGTCTACCACATGCTAACAACTGGGCAGAGTACTAGAAATACAAGACAAAATGAAAACTAGTTCCTGCCCTCCAGTAGCTTACGTTTTGCCTGATTTTGGATATGCTGAAATGGGGAAATGTTCTTGTGTGATAGAAGTGCCTTCATTAAAATCCAGATTCCACTAGCCTACATTTCTATTGACAATTGAGAGTCCCACAGTCTTTCTCTCTCTTCCCCCACCCCCAATTCTCATGCTATTTGCGAGCCATAAACATTAACCAGAGGCTATCTCCAGGAGCAATGCACACACACCGATTTCAGAATTGCTTTAATTCAATAATCAGCTCACAAACTTTTTTTTCCCCTAAGAATAACATACAGATTTTATTTTCAGCCTAAAACCAATTATGACCTTTGAAATAAGTGATACAACTCCCTTCAAAGACAGTACATATAGGAGGCTAGGATTGGATAACCCCATGGGTTCTGATGGAGGGTCAGGGAGACTCTGGGCTGGATCACAACCAAAAAAGAAATTTTGAATAAACCGTTGGGGAATGAGGGATTCTGGACTGCTGATTGGAAGACTTGGGATCTAGTCTTAGCTCTATCATTAAGAATTGGATGGCACTAGAGAAATCATTAAATCTCTCTGATTTAGTTTGGTTTCTTCATCTGTCAAATGGGGCTGAGCTCTCAAGTAATTTCTAGCCCCCTGAACTCCCTGTAATTGTGGTTGTCTTTTAAGAGCTCATGGCATATGAGGCGAGATGAATGAGGTGGGAGACTCATAGGGTGTGACAAGAGCTCCAATTTATTATGCCCTATAGCCTTGTTGATATAAATTGGATATAAGCAGTCTGTGGGCATTGCATATGCATGGTATCTGCCAATGGGAGGAAAGCCAATCCAGTAATTCAGCAACTTGATCACGGGCAAAAGGCCCTGTCAAGGCATCCCTGTTTACGTAGCCACTGGCTGTGACCCTCGGCTTACACTCGTTCCCACGATAACAAATCGATGCTCCTTGCTCTAAAGGGCGTTTCTGCAATGTGGCAGAAAACTTATTGTGCCTCGGTATTCCCTCTTAGCACGGTCCCATAACTCGGCATGTAATAAATATGAATACTGCTTTAAACTTCAAGGCCTGATCCCCATGAGGAAACCTAAGGAGATAAGATGGAACAGCTCCAAACGACCCATCATCATTTTCCAAATTGCCCACTGTGTTGCCCACTCCCCCTTGGGAATCTTAGTAGACCCAGAGGGATTTTAATGCTCCCCCTTCTCAGTTCTCTTTAATCCAAGCTATCCTAACTCTTACTTGCAGAATCAGAACTTCATTTCAGGAGTAACAGACCCAGAGGATTCCAGTGTTGAAGCACACCATGAGGTGGAAGGAGAGGGGATGTCTCCTGTCTCATCTCTTGCAGTGCACCCTCCCAGTCAGTGTTTGAACAACTACAGTCAATCAAATGGAATCTTGGCCACCTCTTGTCTAAGACGAAGTGGACTAGATTGAAGAAAATAAACTGGGTCTTTTAAAAATTCTTCCAGTCGATTCTCTCAAAGCTACTGTTCTCAATCAGGGCTCACTGATTCTAGAGCCTTCTCACTCATCAGAACTTGCCTCCTTCTCCCAATCACTTCAACCCTAGCTTAGATATCTTACCCACATCTGTATATACTTCTACCCATCCATCTTCCTATCTTTTATGACTGATCATTCAACTAAAAGCAGAGTGGCTAATTTTAATTAAAAGCTTCCAATGCCAGGATTGTGATTTCTACCCCTGGGCTGGTATCCAAAGGACCTTACCTCCCACCCACAAAATCAGAGGAGAGAGGGAAGGAATGCGTATTTATTAATAATAGTGCCTCCTATGTGTCAGGCACATTTACGAGTGCTCAGGTCACACAGCTGAGGCTAGATTTGAATGTAGGTCTTCCTGATTGCAGACTATACCATCCTATCCATTATATCAATTAGTTATCTCTAGACATAGTCTAATACCAGGATGCTGAGTTTCTCAGGCTGACAGGAAACTATATGGTGATCAGAAAAGCTGTTGAAATCTTGGACTATATTCATAGAAGCAGTTTCCAGGAATGAGGGGTTAACAGTTCCCTGGGCACTCTGACCTGGTCAAACCACGGCTGAAGTATTATCTTTAGATCTGGGCACCACAAGGCATTGATAAACTGGATTCTCCAATCCAACTAGGGAGGCCAACCATGATGAAGAGCCTTTAGCCACGGTCATATGAGGACTAATTGGAAAAAAAACAGGGATGTTTAGTTTAAATAAGACAGGGAGAGGAAACAAAATGATTGTCTTCAAGTACCTAAAGTATCTTCATGAGGAATAGGAATTGACTTGTTCTGTTTGGGGCAATGAAAGTTGCAAAGAGGCAAATTGATTCTCGACTTCAGGAAAAAACTTCCTAACAACAAATATAAAAATAATTTCAAATGTAGAATGGGTTTCCTGTTAATTATAAAAGAGACTGGATGATCTCTTTAAGATAGAGTTCCTTTCAGATTATACTATATAGTTGTAATAGGCCAGAACTCTGTACTTGAAACAAGGATTCTTACAGGGCTAATTCAGTGGAATTGAGGAGACAATGGTTATCTAGTTTAGCATGGTGTTTAATGGTTCTCTAGTTCAGTATGATTGATTTAATCTTACCACAAATAATGGTTCCCTAGTGATATAATGATTGGTTTATACTCAGTATACTGTAAATGATCTAATTATAATAAAGCATATAAACTGGGACAAACAGCTAGGGTCAGACTCAGAGAAGACAGAGGACTGGAGGCAGGAGTTCAAGCTCTCAGAGCCAATGAGAGACATTCATTCCATCTCCAACCTTTGTGGTGGCTGGAGGCTGGAACACAAGCCCTTGGACTGAGACAGATTTCAGGATAGAGACCGTGGTGGTCCTCCTGTCTCCCCCACAGAAACCAAGACACATTCTGAAGGACCTCCACAAAGCTGTCCCAGGCCCCAGGCAAGGAGACAAGACTGTGAAGGAGACAATAAAGGATTTGGATTTATCCCTGGCTAATCTTGTGGTGATTACTCTGCTGAAATGAAGCCTGGTCCAGAGACCCCCAAAAAACCAACCAGAACACTACATTGATTGTTAAGGGACAGGTCAATTCTCCGAGAGCCTCCACAGCTGTGGATCATAGCATCTGAAGGGGTTGCAGGACAGCCTTTGCTGACACAGGTGTTGCAGACTGGGAATGAGATAAATTGGAGGCAGAAGGAAGCAGAAAGAGGTGAGAGAACAGCAGCTTCCTCTCAGCCTCCTGGTATCATCATGTCACGAGAGGAGATCCATTCTGGGTTGGATCTCCAGCAGCCACTGTCAGGTGGCTCCCGTGTATTCCAACATAAAGTCCTTTTCAACTGGCAAATTCATTCTGTGACCTGAAGTTGCTGTCTCTCTTAAAGGTCCCTGTTTGTTCACCCCTTCACTCAAGGATCAGGTGGGTTGGCCTGCTTCTATCTGGGTCTATCCCATTTTTCTCCAGCCAGATCTCAGGTAAGTCATTTTAGAAACATAGACTTTAAGATCATTTGTTAGAAATACTAGGATTTAGCATTTAAGGACTAGTACGCTAGGCTAGCTTAAGGAAGCCTAACCTTCTCATTTTTCTAAGGAATGGGACCTAAGGAGGTACAATTAGTTAGTTCGTGGCTAACCTTTCTTTCTCATTAATCTTTTCTTCTGTCTTAGAGACAGAAGCCTACTTCCAGAAGCCTCTAATTGCAAATTGTGGTGGGGAGGGCACTGTTGACACAGGCAGGTCAAGGGCAACCAAAGACTAGCCAAAGGCTCTTGCCACAAATCAATCAATACAACCTAGGTAGCTGCTGGAGAAAGTGGTGGGGGTAGGGGACCGCCTCACTTTCAGTTCTGTTCTTCACCTTTCTCTTTCTAAACATACTGACCACTTACTTATCAGATGGTTTCCAGAATTATAGCTTCCATTTGCCCCAGTGGGCCACTTTCTCAATAATCACCTTTAGTCTTGCTCAGGTAAAATCTCCTTCCCCCCCTCCCCCCCAACCTCCCACCAATTAACATTCTCCTGGAAAGCTGATAGGCTAAACCCATTTTCACATATCTGCATAAAGTGACCTGAAGGACTAGTATTGGGCAAATACAAATACAAATTCCCCACTGAAGCAATACCCCAGAACTAGTAAAAATTCAATCCTTAGCTCGAACTTGGCTGAGCCTGGTCACAGTCAAAGAACTCTGGAGATTTTGTAAATTCTGACAAAATGAAAACAGAACACGGTGGAAGCTTCCAGTTGAGTCAATCTAGCAATTCTATTTGTTTTATAGACATATTTGTCTATTTAAAAAAGACACTTGGCAGGTTGTTGTAGTTCTGTTGAATTTTTTTTTTTGACAGTCAATAAGTATGTATACAATATAAACAATAAACATAAAACCACAATTATCGGGTCTGTGTGGGTCTCTGTCTCAAATTCAACCTGCTACTTCAAGTATATTTGGGATTAGTTTTGGTAACTTGTGTGATGGTTTCTCCTCAATGTTCTGTCACCCTTTATCACAGTTTCTTGTCAAATACTTATTGGAAGATTACCAACAGAGTCTAAGGCAGCATCTTAACCAGAGTATTTTACCGACAAAGGACAGGATTAACAGGCAAGTATCTGAAACGATTCCAAGTTTAACCAGGTTTAAGACAGGTGCTGCAAGACTTTTAGATAAAAGTATAAAAAAAAAAAACAAACTTTTTAAAAGTGACATCCAGGTGACTTGGATTCGAGTCCTGGAAAACAAGGAATCTCCTATGGTGAAAGGCATCAATACAGAAAGTCTAATTAAAGCTGTAAAGCTACATATTCTGTGGGGGTTTTTTTTTTTTTAATTAAATCAAGAATTTGGTAATCTGGTTGTGGCAATTTACTTGGAAGTATGCTTTATCATTGTAAAATCAATTTTAGCATAACTTAAAAGTCAAAACTTATTTCTTTAGTTTAAAAAAAATCAAGGTTAACATGTGTATTTATTAACTAACCAAAGCACCAGATTTAGTTTCCTGATAGGAGAGAAAGTGAATTTTCTTTGGTTCTTTATTCCCCTCCTCTCAGCTATAGAGATCTTCCAATGAAAAGAAAATAAAAAAAACTATTTTTCCAAGTCGAGTTTTGTTCAGTTTCCAGATGTCCGCTCATCACCATCCTACCTGTTAATAGCTTTTATCCTCTTCAATGTCCATTTCTTGCTTAGAATCCTGTGAAATCTCAGAGTCCATAGCTCTCTGAGAAGCAGGGGAAGAAGCATACTGTGCACTGTCCGAGGAAATTTCTTTTGTCTGTTTGCTGGGCAAACACCTATCTTGTCTCTGATTACAGTGAGTCTGGATTTTCTGTAATACCTGAGAAGCTGAGGCAAGATAGAAATTAGGGTTTTTAATATTTTATTTGGAGAGATTGTGCTGGGGGCATGTTGCCCCCAGGGCTGATGTCTTAAAGCATGCAGCAGGGAATGTGTGGTTCCTATGAAATATATATACCCGTGGCTCCAAGCTACCAGGGTAGACCGAGGCAGGGGTGGACCCAGAGTGCTGAGCTGGGGAACAGACCATCAATCCAATTCTGACAGGCTCGGGGGAGGTACTGGATATTCTGATGATTTAGGAGGAATTGGGAGCCAGGAAGTCTGAACCCCCATTATCTTGAGTTTACACATTTACAATTTACAACCTCAGAGTAACTAGCCCTAAATTATCAGTCCTAATGATCAGGGGGATTGAGGCAGAACAATTAAGGGAAGCTGAAGCAGGACAATTAGGAGGGAACTGTGGCACAACGTTTCCAATTCTTCTGTTTTGTTTTGAGGGTTTTCCTATATAAAAGGAATAAAAATGGAGTAGGATATAGAATAATGAAAGATGGACTGTTTAATTTTGGCCTTAGAACTCCTGTCTGATCTTTAATACTACCAGGTCTTGTTAAGGAGTGTTCAGTGTGTTTAACATATTCCTCTCTCCCTAGTGGCTCCTGCCAACTCATGGAAATTATTCCCCATCTACTCATCTATTTATATTTTTGTTCCCCTCCCAGTAGACAATGAACTACTTGAGGGCTGGGACCATTTTCCATCCCTACCCCATCAGTTGTTTAATTAAGGCTTTTTGAAGGAATGAATGAATTTTAAAGTAAGAAATAATTTTGCCAACACCAAATCCAGATTAACCCCCCCCCCAAAAAAAAAAAAAACTAAATAAGTAAACAGGAATATACTACCCTAATTGAATTATACTAATTTAGTATTTAACTCCAGATAAATCCAGTAGTTTCAAAATTGTCTGAAGAAATTATTTTTAAAAATGCAATCTCTTTAGGATTTTTCCCCTCCTTTCTCTCATCACTAGATGCATTAACAGTATTTATATACTTAAAATAATATGCTAGCACACTAAAATAATTTCAGAATATTTTCCAAATGATTAGAGTCTAATTTACAATTTCTTCTCTGTGAAGTCTTAAACAACCAGGATGTCTGAGCAGAGAAATTATGGCCTGGGGGAGGGAGGATAGAAAGATAGACTAGCTCTAGTGCTAGCAGTCTCGGAGGAAGAGGCCTTCAGAATTATGGGAAGGCTCTTGGTGAAGAGGCAATGCCCACCCACACCAATGAGAGTCAGTTATTAAAGTAAATGCAGATTTGGTAAATTGTACCCAAGTAAGAAAGCATTCTGTTTATTTAAAATCCAAAGAAGAATAAAACTTAAAAAAAAATTGAAGTAGGGGGAGGCACTACTGAGAGGCAAAAATAAAAACAAACACGGAGTAAAAATTGAGATCAGGATTCCCCGCCTTGAAACTAAATGATAAGTGAATTAATTTTGCAATCATGTGTATATGAAACATAATTATTTTATTGCTGAAATTTTCCATTTTCTACAAAGCTTTGGTTAGTTAATAAATACACATGTTAACCTTGATTTCCATATTCCACAAATATACAACAGAATAGAATGGAGAATTCAACAATTAATCAGGTAACTTTGGTGAGTGCAGATTGCCATGAATCTAATTCTGATTTTTAACTCCAGAAAAGTTTTAACAAACTTTGTATCCAAATTATGAGAATTGACTTTTATCTCAGTTCAACAATTTCATTCTGTTCAACAAATATTAATTAAGCAGCAACTCTGTCAAGCATGCAGTGGGCTAGAGACCCAGAAACCAACCCACTTCCTCGTCCCTTACCTCTACCCCAACCCCCTCCCCTGATGGTCACTTAGTGAAGACCCCAGTTTTATTCTCCCAAGAAAGCTTCATTTCCATTTGCAAATCGGACATAAGATTTCAGAACCTCTTCTTCATTTACAACCTGGACTTAAGCCGGGGCTAAGTGGCAGGAGTTAAAAATAGTTAATATTTTCATTGTTTGTGCAGACGATGAAATGGAATCTAAGGTGTTCGTTTCCCTCTATTTACCTACCAGTCCAGCCTGACTTTCTTATAATTGTGTCATTAGAAGAAACAATATTCTTCCCAAAGGTAACTGCTTAAGTTATTTACTAGCAATTACTTTATCTTTCCCTTGTTAATTAGATAAACAACATATGGGTTTATAAAACAATTAAGATGGTCTTTTAATAGTCAGTGTGTGAAACGCCCACCATAATATTCATGGGAACTGACTGCATTAGATGCTTTGGTGTGGCCAGGCTGAGTCCTACAGGATTCCAAGAAGACTATTTGCCTTTTTAATCAAGGTGAAGAGGCTAAATAGCCTTGGATAACCTAGAATAGGTATCCGGTTATTGCTTATAATAACAAGACCTCGCCTCTTACCTGCGATAGCCTTCTCTACTTGGCTCCCAGATTCTGAAACCAGGTTTTAAGTTAGTAAGAGAGAAAGGGGACCTGTTGCTAAGCGTTCAGTATGCTGATCTCGGAGAAGGTCCTTTAAAGGGGTATTTGGAAAGGGGCTTGGAAGGATTTGAAAGGGGTCTAGGAAGAACTTTTGGGTCAGAACATGATTAATTGCTGCAGGGTGGGGCAGGCATAAATTAAGAAGTGTAACTCTGCCATATCCAGAGAAGGAACCAGTTGTGTTTCAATACAGCACTCGCTCAACTTAAGTTTTCTAGAGGGTTTTTAACTTCATTACAGTGGGAAATCTGTTTTCTTAAACAACTTGATTTTTACAGAAATGTTTTGCAAAGCTTCACATATGGTTTCTTGATTATGGGTGAGGATAAGGGAGAGAACCTAGAACTCAAAAATTAAAAATTCTTTTGAGTATAAATGGGGGAAAATATTAAATAAATCGACCAAATTAAATTAACAAGTGTTTCGAGGCACTTCTGCAATGTGTCAGGCCCACAACAGCTAATGCAAGCATTATCACCCCCATTTTCCAGACAAAAAAATGAGTCTTAAGAAGTTTATAGCGAGCTTCAGATAACTTAAATTATTGACAGGCAACAAGCTGTGCCTAGCTGGTATTCTTTTTTTCCATCTGCCAACTAAGGTGTTTCATGGTTTATAGGTAGGAAGTTGGGTTAATTTAATTTATGTCATTTAAGGAAATAATTGTTTAACTAAGAAAATGAAACTTAAGTATTAAAAATAACACTCTTGACACTGAAAATCAGATATCAATGAAAATTTACTAAAGAAGAATTTTAAGTAAATTCTGGCCAGAAGTGGGGCTCACTCCTCTTTGGGAAGAGGGAGCATTGAGTACAGACGTGTGGGAACCTTTATACTTGCTTGTGTGGCACAGCCCCACCCTTCAGAGAATGGATTGGTCCATTTTATCAGGGTTACAGTCTTTCTAATACACCCACTTCACATTTCCCCTTAATATGAATATCATTATACATCCCATTTTCAAAAATGGGGGGGAAAACTACTCCTCTGGGGTGTGTTGTTTAATATTCAATTAACCTATTAAACAAGGGCAGTAGTGATTTGGTCAAGTCATTGACCCAACTAGTTTGAGCTGGATGGGCTATTATCTTAAGTTTGTAGTTTTCTCAAAACTACGAGACTCTGGCTGAATCCACCTGTGCCTTCCTAGGCGCCCCCCCCAATTTCTTGTTTATTCAAGGCTTCTAGTGATCACTAAATTGTTTTGTGAATCTTAATCTTCCTTAACCTCTCACATTCTGAAAACCTCTTGGTCACTGGTACCCACTATCCCAATCCCACACTACCTCAAAGCTTGCAACACTGTGGAAACTCAATTTTTCAGCATTTCTCACAAAGTGACATCATTTAAGTCAAAGCCACAGGTGGGCTCTAGTATCTTCCCCTATACCATAATGCATGCAAGGTGTCAAAATAATTTAAATTATTAAATAATTATAAATATTAAAATAATTAAATTCTCCAATATTCACCTAAATAAGATCTAAGAATCTTAAATCAGGTGTTCCCAGCCTGGACTATCCTTTCCTGCTCTTTTTTTTTTTTTTTTTTTCCCACCCCCCACTCAGACCCACTGTTTTCCCAGAAATTCCAAGGAATTGTTTCCCAGCTCACCTGCCTTTGAGTTGTAGCATCTTGGTAAGATGCTTCCTCCCAGCTGGGGAAAGGCATTTCTAGTCTCAAACTTCTTTTCCAGTTCTATGGTTTAGTCCAGTGTTCTCAAAGTATGGTCTAGAGAATCCTGGGGATCTCTGAAACAATTTTAGAGGGTCTACAAATTCAAAAATAGTTTATTTCCAATATGGTAAATGTCTATAAATATAATCCAGATAAACAAAAACTCTTTGGAGAGATCCTCAATTTTTAATAGGATAAAGATACTGAAAACAAAAGTTTGAGAACCACTGGTTTAGTCATTGGAGAACCTTACTTGTCCTCACTTTCTTTTGTGAAGTGGCTTCTGTATGAAGAGACCCCAGAGAAGGGGTTTGTTTGCCTATTGGTGAGGAGGGATAAAATTAGGGTCAGAGTGACCTTGACTACCCAAAGCTCCAAGTCTTCAATCCTCCATATATTTAAGTTGGGCTAGTGGACTATCCCACTAGCCTATTTCTGCAGATGTTATAGTGATGAGGTTGGGTACAAGGCAGAGTTCTGGGAACCCCCTTCTGGTCTGTGCAGGTCCTTAAAATGGATTTACAAACCTGAAAAGTTAAACTGGCTAAAGAAGTTTATTATTAGAACTGAGAAGTCAGCTTCTGCAGGCTGACTTCCTTAGTGGCAGTGTCCCAACAGAAGTAAAGATCCAGCAGAGAAATCCCGACATAGAGAGAGAGGGGGATAGGGTCCTGTTAGGGAAATAGGTCAGGGAGATAAAGAGGGAGTAATTCTGAAAAGAGAATGGGTGGGTTTTTTTTTTTTCTTCAGCGGGCAGACGGTTGCAGCTATGCCAAGGGGAGAGAGGTTCCTTGGCATGATTCCTGCTTTTAGGTCCCCTGCAAGGAATTGAGCTGAAGGAAGCTTGTTATATAGGTAGTTCTTGGTGGGGACTGGGAGCAGTTGTAGATTCCAATTCTATTAGAATCAGAATAGAGAATCTTCAAATTCAATGAGTGTCCCTGGACTAATCTCCAACTCAATAGAGTTGGATAGAAATCTTGATCTCCAGCTAGGGCTAAGTAGGAGTGGTCCTGGACTCAACTAGTCCCACCTAGATAACAAAATGAAACTACTTTATCTTGATTCTCTGGGGTGGGTCTCTCAGGGGAGAACTTCTCTGAAGAAGTTTCCCAAGCCTTTTTCCCCAAAGTCCGAGAGTGAGAGTTTCGGGGCTCCTCTCATCAATAAGGGGAAATAAAGTACTACACAGTACTTTAATTTGTACTAAATGATTTCCTGACAATCTCATGAAGTAATTTCATTACCACTATATCAAGGGAAAAAATCTGAATTTCAGAAAACTAAATCAACTTGTTTATTGTTATAGAGTTAATTGTGGAGAGAGATGTTAATATTTCTACTGATGAAGTTTAGAGTTAGAAAACCTAATTTCATTTTGGTTCCCTGGTGGTCAGGGAGTTAAATGATAAGGTCTAGTGGCAGGTTCAGGGAACCAAGTGGAGAGGTTTGGCTCCCCTGCAACCTCTTGAGTTTTGGTGCAAGGATAGAGAGTTTTGGGGACTTCTGGCAGCATGGAGGTTCTCTGTAAAAGAATTTACAAACCGGAAAACCTAGATTGATAAAAAGGGTTTATTATGGGGATTGGAAGTAAGGTTAGAAATCCTGAGTGGCATAAAGTCTGGTTAGGGAAATAGGTGAGGGTAAAGAGAGAATGGCACTGGAAAGAGTATTCCAGTAGACAGAGGCTCCTTGGGATACCAAGCATGGAGCTGGCATGTTTGGAACCTCTGCAAAGAGAGGGTTTTAGTTTCTCTCTTTTTATAATGAGAGCTTTGGCTACAAGCTGAAGGGGGCCTGTGGGTGGAGTCCCAAGTTGGTTCCTCACTGGGTTTCAGCTTGAGCTGGAATTTGAATTGAATTCAATGAGTTTCAGGACCCCCCAGATAACAAGGGTGAAACCGTTTGTCCCTTGGTGCAGAGTCCCTTATTGAGGCAGAGTTGAAGGAGATTTTCTCCTTCAAGGATTTTCAGAGTTTTGGGGTCCCCTCTTCACTACTCCTCCCCAAGCTCACACTTGCACTCATCTGCCAAAGACAGAATAGAGTTTAAATGGGGGGGGGGAGGAGAGGATTGACCCAAAATACCCAAACCTCCAGAAGTAGTCCCTTACACTATTTCTCGATGTGGGGCTAACGAAGACTTTTGTGGAGAATGGGGGGTGGGGGTGGGGGAAGCTTTTCCCATTAAAGTCCCTCTGCGATTAAAATTTGGCTCACCAGTATACTGGGGTGCACCAAGAAGCTTCAATTTTCTTTAAGAGATTCTTGATTTCTCTGATTTCATACCAGGTTCTCAGAGGAGGCCAGTTAGTCACCCCTAAGGCTATGGCAACATTTCTGTCCATGTGTTTCCTGTTGGTCTATCTCGAAAAAACCCCTTGCTTCTTTCTGCTCTTTCATAGTGGTAACCCAAGGAAACTGTGCAACCGGCCTCAGAGATCCCAGGGAGTCGGTTCCAGCGTGGCTAGAAACGCAACGTAACCTAACTAACCTCCCTTGCTCTAACCTAGGAGTCAGGCAGCTGAGATGGAAAGGAGTGTGTGTGTGTGTGTGGGGGGGGGGGGGGGGGGTACTTGAAGAGGTTATTTCTGGATCCACTCCTTTAATCTTCCTTTCACAGCAAAGGGCTTCCACACCACCCCTCCATTCCCATTCCCCATTTCCATTCGTGGAAAAATTAGTCTGTTTCCCCCTACAGCCTGATGCTGCATTTTAACAAGGCATCCACGAAAAGTTGTACAGATCCAGGCAAAACTGTGGCAAGTTTTTTTTGCGACTAGTGCCTGAGTTAGACAGAAATCACGGCCCAATTGGCCTGCAAATGGCCCGGACCAGTTAACAGGCCAAATTAAATGTAGCCTGATGAGATGCATAGGCTACTGAGTGCAGGCCTTGCTCAGGTCCAGAGATTCCTGTGCCCTTGGGTCCGTCCGTCCTATTGGTCTACATCTAAAACCTTTGAAAATCTATCGAAATTTTTGGAAACTTTGCTTGCATCAGCCTCCAGACTGCTGCAAAATAGTCTCCAAAAAAAAAAAAAGGCAACTGGTTCACTTTAGTGCCATAGAAGCGGATCCTGGCTGTCAAGTCGAGTGTTTCCTGAATTTGCCTGTATTGAGGATGTTGATAAAATAACCCTGCAGCGTGCACGACTCCCGGGAAGGGGCTGCTCCCTGCAGCCAGGAAAACATCGAACTCAAGATTTCCTGAATGAACCGAAAGGCTCAGGCTCTTTTCGCTGTGCAAACTTGTTGAACCGAATTCAGCCTTGTAAGCACCAGGGCTGCCTCAGGCTATCAATGCCACGAGGGAATCCGGGACTCCCTTGAACCCACTTAATTTCGTGTACCTCTTCCATTCTCCCTTAGCTCTCACAAACCTGTTTCCCCCTTCTTTCTCCCCCAGCTCCCTATACATCCCTTTCCCCCATGGAGAACTGAAATGTTAAGTTCTCGGCACCAAAAACGAGCCTCTAAGCCCAAATTCAGCCCTATTCCGAGGGGTCCCCTATGGGCACCCAGTTGGGTTCTGACCACACGCTGCCGCCACCTATTTCTCGGAGGGTCATTGGATGATATGCGGTGTGGTCCGGAGTCCTGACTGAGAACTAGCAAGACCAGAGGGAGGGTGGGCCTTTCCCTGGGCGCGCACCGAGAGGCCGAGCCTGGCATTTTCTCTAACTTTCAGTTGCTTGCTCCCGCCCATGCCCTCGCCGGGGACCAGCGCCAACATCCCAGCGCTGCCGCCGGCGGGTGACACTTTCCCCCACGCTGCCCCTGGCTGCCTAATCCAGGAAGTCGTGCAGGAGGAGGGCGTGCGTGTAGCTGGTCCCGGTCCCGGGGAAAGGTGCCCGCCCCGTAGGTGGCGGCGGGGTGGATCGGCGTGGGCTCGTAGGTGGGGGTCCGATGGAAGGACACGAGGCTGGTGAAGGAGCCGGGGGAAGGCAGGGTGGGAGCGGCGGGGGCAGTGGGGCTCCGTGGCCCCTATCCAGGATGTTAGCAATGTAGAAGGGCGTCGGGCGCACAGGCTGCAGCGGTGGAGTAGGCGCGTAAAGGGGCCCCCGACGGCGGCTCCGGGCCGGCGGGCGGGTACGTTGTGGCTGCCATTTGGCTGGCTGGCAGCCCTCCCGCCTCTCGGCGCTATAGGCTAGTCAGGCTTCGGGGTGGGACCGCCCAGTCCCTCTCCCCTTCCTGCTGCAGGGCCCGGTGGCCAATGGGGTCGGGCCCCAGAGCCACCTCCTGCCCCTGGGCTAACCCCCCCCCCCCCACTCTCTCTCGCAACTCTCCGCCCCCCGGAACCCGCGGGGTGCCTGGTGCTCAGAAACTGGCTCTTCGGGGCCTCCAGTCCAGGTACGGGGTTGAGTCCGGTCCTCCCCGTGAACCCAAGAAGAGGCGGTCCCAGGCTCTCCCAGTCCGTCTGGTGCTCCGAGGGGACAGCCCAGGAGGGCGGGTGGTAAAAAGGGAAGGGCTGGGCGGGGAAGCGCCCAGCCCGGCGGCCCGGGAGGACCATTTTTCCAACTAGTTCAGGGCCAGGACCTGAGCAAGTGACTCTTTGGGTGGAAGTGGGAGATGTTTCAGAACCGCTCTGACGTCTTGGGGCCACGCTGCGGGACCTCCGCCTGGACAATTCGCTGTCCTCCGTTGAAGTTCCCGCAGCCGAGAGCTCCTGTGGGGAGGGGACCTTGTTGGGCCCCTGGCCGGGGTACGGCAACTGGCCTGGGCAGGCGGGGCTCAGCTGGTGCCTTGCCACGACTCTTCCCAAGCAAGACTTGGCCGGAGCAGTGGAGTGGAAGGGAGGGGGGACTGCGTCAGTGAGTGACAGTAAAACTGAGTCACAGACGCCTTTTAGCGTCCAGTCGCCTGCTTCTATCTAATGCCATTAAGAGGCTAGATTCCTGGTTCTCAGCACTCATTGAGTCTTCCAGGGGAAAGCTGGACTTGAACTAGGGGATTGAAAATGCTCAACTCTCCAAAAGGGGGTTGAGGATTCTAAAATTTCATTTTAAGAGTTTTTTTTTTAATTATAAACTATTTTAAAATCAACCTGGACTAGAAAATGCTTGGAGGGGGTGGGGAGAGTTTGGGGAAAAGGACTCGGGTCCTCCCGGCCTTTAGAAGATGGAGGCGGTTTCCTGACCAGCTCTGCAGGGACTTGACAGGTCCTTGGCCCTATTCCCGGGAGGGCCCTGGTGGCTGTTCAGTGGCCTTAAAACAGTGCTCCCCTGCCCTCTTTGTAGTGGCTGGAAACTGAGTGGATGCCCATCAGTTGGAGAATGGCTGAATAAATTGTGGTATATGAATATTATGGAATATTATTGTTCTGTAAGAAATGACCAACAGGATGATTTCAGAAAGGCCTGGAGAGACTTACAAGAACTGATGCTGAGTGAAACGAGCAGGACCAGGAGATCATTATATTCTTCAACAACAATACTAGATGATGACCAGTTCTGATGGCCCTGGCCATCCTCAGCAATGAGATCAACCAAATAATTTCCAATGGAGCAGGAATGAACTGAACCAGCTACGCCCAGAGAAAGAACTCTGGGAGATGACTAAAAACCATTACATTGAACTCCCAATCCCCATATTTATGCCCACCTTCATTTTTGATTTCCCTCACAAGCTAATTGTACAATATTTCAGAGTCTGATTCTTTTTGTACAGCAAAATAACGGTTTGGTCATGTATACTTAGTGTGTATCTAATTTATATTTTAATGTACTTAACATCTACCGATCATCCTGCCATCTGGGGGAGGGGGTGGGGGGTAAGAGGTGAAATATTGGAACAAGAGGTTTGGCAATTGTTAATGTTGTAAAGTTACCCATGCATATAACCTGTAAATAAAAGGCCATTAAATTAAAAAAAAAAAAAAAAACACACACACACACACACACACAGCGCTGCCCTGCTTAGTCCAGCCCAGGCTGCTTGGATTCAAAATTTCCCATCTGCAAAATGGACTCAAGAGTTTTCCAAGCACACTGCCTCGGCTCTGCTCATCGTTCTGAAACCCACACTCCCGGGACAGGGGCGAGAATTGGAGACAGGAGAAATAGAAAAATACAGACATAGACCCATGAGTATATACATATGTTTATACATAAACAGATACACATGTATGTGTGTTTGGACAAGCTGTTTAAAAATGATGAACCTAAAACAGAATCACACCTTCAAACGATGAGTTGGAGGTGTTTGGGAAATCAATTGATTAAAGAAAAATCTTCCTTGCACAAAAAATGCTTGTTTTGTTATACCAGATTTTAATTACATCCCTTGGAAAAAAAAAATCCCTTCCTCCCTTGTGTTGTTAATTTCAATTCTAAGTGTATGATTTGTAAAGGGTTGGGTTTTTTGGGGGGGGTGTGTTACTTTATAATGTAGTGGAAAGAAGGCAGGGTGAACCCAGTTTCTTATCTTTCCTGAGTTATTTGTAAATTGTAGCCTTTATGAAAGGAAGAATTGCTCTTATTTACATAGGATTTAAGGATGGAAAATAGCAGTGGCCTTATCTGTAAAACGGGGACGATATTTTTATTAACCCACTTCCTAGGGGCTTTGGAGGCAAAATGTTTTGTGAAGTAGGAAGCATTATTGAAAAGACTGACCTACTGAAACGAAGGCTGGAGTTAGAAAAGACCTTAGGCTCCAATACTGTCCCTGATTCTTGCTAGTTTTGTGACCATAAGTGCATCCTCATATGTGAAATGGGATAATATCAATGCCTATAGCTATGGCCTACAAAGGTATTGTCCAAATTTTTTTTTTCCTTCAAGGTTCACCACAGATAGCCTCTTTTCCCATATTCTACTTATTCACTCCAGTTGAAAGTGTCCTCTCAAATTCTCCTACAAACTTTGTCTAAATCTCCCTATTTTCCCCTCTCTCCTTTCCCCTCTCTCCTTTCCCCTCTCTCCTTTCCCCTCTCTCCTTTCCCCTCTCTCCTTTCCCCTCTCTCCTTTCCCCTCTCTCCTTTCCCCTCTCTCCTTTCCCCTCTCTCCTTTCCCCTCTCTCCTTTCCCCTCTCTCCTTTCCCCTCCCTCTCTCTCCCCCCTCTCCCTCTCTCCCCCTCCCTCTCTCTCCCCTCCTCTCTCTCCCCCTCCCTCTCTCTCCCCTCTCCTCTCCCCTCTCCTCTCTCTCCCTCCCTCTCTCTCCCTCTCTCTCTCTCCCCTCCCTCTCTCTCCCCTCCCTCTCTCTCCTCCTCTCTCTCCCCCTCCCTCTCTCCCCCTCCCTCTCTCCCCTCCCTCTCTCTCCCCTCCCTCTCTCCCCCTCCCTCTCTCTCCCCTCCCTCTCTCTCTCCCTCCCTCTCTCTCCCTCTCCCTCTCTCTCCCCTCCCTCTCTCTCCCCTCCTCTCTCTCCCTCCTCCTCCCTCCCCTCCCTCTCTCTCCCCTCCCTCTTTCCCTCCCCTCCCTCTCTCTCCCTCCCTCTTTCCCTCCTCTCCTTTCCCCCTCCCTCTCTCTCCCCCTCCCTCTTTCCCTCCTCTCCTTTCCCCCTTCCTCTCTCTCCCCTTCCCTCTTTCCCTCCTCTCTTTTCTCTTGCTCTTCTCTCTCACACATACTCCCATATACACATAAACATAAAACAGTATACATATGCACACATACATGGATTTATATATCATCTCATATTAGTTTCTTTACAGTAATTTGATGACTACCCCCTTTGCTTTCTTCCATAAGAACTGGGTAAACACTGTAGTAACTTAATAAATTGTCTAATAAATAGATTTTATGATGTGAACCCACTCTACTCTAGCACCCCTTCCCCAACACGCTTTATAGTCTAAGGTGACACAACCCATAGTTGAAAATATCTGAAATGAAATAAATGTTACAAAATATATAGATGGAAGACTTTCCTTGCCTTTTCTTTAAGGTATTGCTTCCAATTGAAATGAGAGGGTTAGTGGCTGGGCTTTGGCATTCATGCATAAGTGCATAATCTTTTTTTTTTCCTGGCTTTATAAATTTATTCCATAAAGTGATGCCAAATATCAAATTAGGATTTTAAATAAGTGGATTTGAATTCTAGAATAGGGTTTATAAATCTGAAAACCATAGTATTATCCACTAACAAGAATAAGCAGATTTCACTGACCACAGTGAATGCTCAATAAATGGTTGCTTGGGTAACAAACCAAAATGAATCGGATGATATAAACAGAATATTCAAGATGGTCTCTTTGAAGGCCATATCATGGAATACACATAATTTTTGCTACTCTGCTAATAGTTTAAATGTAACTCTAGCCGATATTATAAATTATATATTTAAAGCTGAAAGGGAATTTAGAAATCATCTAATGCAATCTCTTGATCCTATCTCCCTTAACACAGATTTTGAATCTTGGGGCTAAACTTCTAGTAATTTACTAGAATCTTTGTGGCTGGCTATTAATCCCAGAGAAACATATCATCCCTCATTTCTCTCTACTCCCTTCACCCTATTCCTAACACAGAATGTATAAGGCAGGCCCTTTCTATAGTGATTTTTATTTTTTTTATTATTATAACTTTTTATTGACAGAACATATGCCTGGGTAATTTTTTACAACATTGTCCGTTGCACTCACTTCTGTCCTGATTTTTTCCCTTCCCTCCCTCCACCCCTTCCCCTAGATGGCAGGCAGTCTTATACATATTAAATATGTTATAGTATATCCTAGATACAATATATGTGTGCAGAATAGTACAGTTCTCTTGTTGCACAGGAAGAATTGGATTCAGAAGGTAAAAATAACCTGGGAAGAAAAACAAAAAATGCACAGTTCACACTCATTTCCAAGTGTTACTTCTCTGGGTGTAGCTGATTCTGTCCATCATTGATCAATTGGAACTGAATTAGATCTTCTCTTTGTTGAAGAAATCCACTTCCATCAGAATACATCGTCATACAGTACTGTGTGAAGTATATAATGATCTCTTGGTCCTGTTCATTTCATTTAGCATCAGTTCATGAAAGTCTTTCCAAGCCTCTCTGTATTCATCCTGCTGGTCATTTCTTACAGAACAATAATATTCCATAACATTTATATCCACAGTTTACCCAACCATTCTCCAATTGATGGACATCCATTGACTTTTCAGTTTCTAGCCACTACAAAAAGGGCTGCCACAAACATTTTGGCACATACAGTCCCTTTCCTTTCTTTAGTATCTCTTTGGGATATGAGCCCAGTAGTAATACTGCTGGATCAAAGGGTATGCACAGTCTGATAACTTTTGGGGCATAGTTCCAAATTGCTCTCCAGAATGGTTGGATTCATTCACAACTCCACCAACAATGCATCAGTGTCCCAGTTTTCCTACATCCCCTCTAACATTCAGCATTATTTTTTCCTGTCTTCTTAGCCAATCTGACAGGTGTGTAGTGGTATCTCAGAGTTGTCTTAATTTGCATTTCTCTGATCAATAGTGATTTGGAACACTCTTTCATATGAGTGGAAATAGTTTCAATTTCATCATCTGAAAATTGTCTGTTCACATCCTTTGATCATTTATCAATTGGAGAATGGCTTGATTTTTTTTTTATTCTTTCTTTATTCATGGGTAATTTTACGGCATTGACAATTGCCAAACCTTTTGTTCCAATTTTTCCCACTTTTCCCTCATCCCTTCCCCCCTGAAGGCAGGTTGATCAATACATGTTAAATATGTTAAAGTATAAATTAAATACAATATAAACATATATGTCCTAACAGTGATTTTGCTGTACAAAAAGAATCGGAGTTTGAAATAGTGTAGTATTAGCCTGTGAAGGAAATAAAAAATGCAGGCAAACAAAAATGGAGGGATTGGGAATTCTATGTAATGGTTCATAGTCATCTCCCAGAGTTCTTTTGCTGGGTGTAGCTGGTTCAATTCATTACTGATCTATTGGAGCTGATTTGGTTCATCTCATTGTTGAAGATGGCCATGTCCATCAGAACTGGTCATCATATAGTATTGTTGTTGAAGTATATAATGATCTCCTGCTCCTGCTCATCTCACTCAGCATCAGTTAATGTAAGTTTCTCCAGGCCTTTCTGAAATCCTCCTGCTGGTCATTTCTTACTGAACAATAATATTCCATAATATTCATTTTTAAAAAATTTTAATAGCCTTTTATTTACAGGTTATATGTATGGGTAACTTTACAGCGTTGACAATTGCCAAACCTCTTCTTCCAATTTTTCCCCTCCTTCCCCCCACCCCCTCCCCCAAATGGCAGGTTGATCAATACATGTTAAATATATTAAAATATAAATTAGATACATGACCAAACCGTTATTTTGCTGTACAATAAGAATCGGACTCTGAAATATTGTACAATTTGCCTATGAAGGAAATAAAAAATGCAGGTGGGCAAAAATAGAGGGATTGGGAATTCAATGTAATGGTTTTTAGTCATCTCCCAGAGTTCTTTCGCTAGGCATAGCTGGTTCAGTTCATTACTGCTCCATTGGAACTGATTTGGTTCATCTCATTGCTGAGGATGGCCAGGTCCATCAGAACTGGTCATCATATAGTATTGTTGTTGAAGTATATAATGATCTCCTGGTCCTGCTCATTTCACTCAGCATCAGTTCGTGTAAGTCTCTCCAGGCCTTTCTGAAATCATCCTGTTGGTCATTTCTTACAGAGCAATAATATTCCATAATATTCATATACCACAATTTATTCAGCCATTCTCCAGTTGATGGGCATCCACTCAGTTTCCAGTTTCTGGCCACTACAAAGAGAACTGCCACAAACATTCATGCACATACAGGTCCCTTTCCCTTTTTTAAGATTTCTTTGGGATATAAGCCCAGTAGTAACACTGCTGGGTCAAAGGGTATGCACAGTTTGATAACTTTTTGAGCATAGTTCCAAATTGCTCTCCAGAATGGCTGGATGTATTCACAATTCCACCAACAATAAAAAATGCAGGCAAACAAAAATGGAGTCCCTGTTTTCCCACATCCCCTCCAACATTCTGCATTATCTTTTCCTGTCATCCTAGCCAATCTGACAGGTGTGTAGTGGTATGTCAGAGTTGTCTTAATTTGCATTTCTCTGATTAATAATGACTTGGAGCATCTTTTCATATGGCTAGAAATAGTTTCAATTTCTTTGAGAATTGTCTGTTCATATCCTTTGACCATTTATCAGTTGGCGAATGGCTTGATTTCTTATAAATTAGATTCAATTCTCTATATATTTTGGAAATGATGCCTTTATCAGAACCTTTGACTGTAAAAATGTTTTCCTTTATTGCTTCCCTGCTAATCTTGTTTGCATTAGTTTTGTTTGTACAAAAACTTTTCAATTTGATATAATCAAAATTTTTTATTTTGTGATCAATAATGATATCTAGTTCTTGTTTGGTCATAAATTCCTTCCTCTTCCACAGGTCTGAGAGGTAAACTATCCTATGCTCTTCCAATTTATTTATAATCTCATTCTTTATGCCTAGGTCATGAACCCATTTTGACCTTATTGTGGTGTATGGTGTTAAGTGTGGGTCAATGCCTAGTTTCTGCCATACTAATTTCCAATTTTCCCAGCAATTTTTGTCAAATAGTGAGTTCTTATCCCAAAAACTGGGGTCTTTGCGTTTGTCAAACACTAGATTATTAAAGTTATTGACTGTTTTGTCCTTTGAACCTAACCTTTTCCATTGATCAACTAGTCTATTTCTTAATTGGCTTGATTTCTTATAAATTAGAGTCAATTCTCTATATAGTTTGGAAATGAGGCCTTTATTAGAACTTTTAACTGTAAAAATGTTTTCCCAGTTTGTTGCTTTCCTTTTAATCTTTTTTACATTAGTTTTGTCTGTGCAAAGGCTTTTTAATTTGATATAATCAAAATTTTTCATTTGGTGATCAATAATGATCTCTAGTTCTTCTTTGGTCACAAATTCCTTCCTTCTCCACAGGTTTGAGAGGTAGACTATTTATGTTCTTCTAATTTATTTATTTAATTTTACATTCTTTTTTTTTTTTTTTTAAATTATAGTAACTTTTATTGACAGAACCCATGCCACGGTAATTTTTTTTTTTTTACAACATTATCCCTTGCACTCACTTCTGTTCCGATTTTTTCCCTCCCACCCTCCACCCCCTCCCCTAGATGGCAAGCAGTCCTATATATGTGTAATATGTCCTAGTATATCCTAGATACAATGTATGTGTGCAGATCCAAACAGTTTTCTTGTTGCACAGGGAGAATTGGATTCAGAAGGTAAAAATAACCTGGGAAGAAAAACAAAAATGCAAACAGTTTACATTCATTTCACTTCCATCAGATTACATCTTCATACAGTATCGTTGTTGATGTATATAATGATCTCTTGGTTCTGCTCATTTCACTTAGCATCAGTTCATGTAGTTCTCTCCAAGCCTCTCTGTATTCATCCTTCTGGTCATTTCTTTTTTTTTTTTTTTATTTAATAGCCTTTTATTTACAGGATATATACATGGGTAACTTTACAGCATTAACAATTGCCAAACCTCTTGTTCCAACTTCTGGTCATTTCTTACAGAACAATAATATTCCATTACATTCATATACCACAATTTACCCAACCAGTCTCCAATTGATGGGCATCCATTCATTTTCCAGTTTCTAGCTACTACAAACAGGGCTGCCAAAAACATTTTGGCACATATTGGTCCCTTTCCCTTCTTTAGTATCTCCTTGGGGTATCAGCCCAGTAGAAACACTGCTGGATCAAAGGGTATGCACAGTTTGATAACGTTTTGGGCATAATTCCAGATTGCTCTCCAGAATGGTTGGATTCGTTCACAACTCCACCAACAATGCATCAGTGTCCCAGTTTTCCTCATCCCCTCCAACAATCATCATTATTTTTTCCTGTCATCTTAGCCAATCTGACAGGTGTGTAGTGGTCTCAGAGTTGTCTTATTGCATTTCTCTGATTAATAATGATTTGGAACACTCTTTCATATGAGTGGTAATAATTTCAATTTCATCATCTGAAAATTGTCTGTTCATATCCTTTGACCATTTGTCAATTGGAGAATGGCTTGATTTCTTATATATTAGAGTCAGTTCTCTATATATTTTGGAAATGAGGCCTTTATCAGAACTTTAACTGTGAAGATCTTTTCCCAGTTTGTTGCTTCCCTTCTAATCTTGTTTGCATTAGTTTTGTTTGTACAGAAGCTTTTTAATTTGATGTAATCAAAATTTTCTATTTTGTGATCAATAATGGTCTCTAATTCGTCTTTAGTCACAAATTTCTTCCTCCTCCACAAGTCTGAGAGATAAACTATCCTATGTTCCTCCAATTTATTTATAGTCTCATTCTTTATGTCTAAATCATGGACCTATTTTGATCTTATCTTGGTATATGGTTTTAAGTGTGGGTCCATGCCTAATTTCTGCCATACTAATTTCCAGTTATCCCAGCAGTTTTTGTCAAATAATGAATTCTTATCCCCAAAGTGAGGATCTTTGGATTTGTCAAACACTAAATTGCTGTAGTTGACTATTCTGTCTTGTAAACCTAACCTGTTCCACTGATCAACTAATCTATTTCTTAGCCAATACCAAATGGTTTTGGTGACTGCTGCTTTATAATATAGTTTTAGATCAGGTACAGCTAGGCCACCTTCATTTGATTTTTTTTTTCATTAATTCTTTTGAGATTCTCGACATTTTATTATTCCATATGAATTTTGTTGTTATTTTTTCTAGATCATTAAAATATTTTCTTGGAAGTCTGATTGGTATAGCACTAAATAAATAGATTAGTTTAGGGAGGATTGTCATCTTTATTATATTTGCTTGACCTATCCAGGAACACTTAATATTTTTCCAGTTGTTTAAGTCTGACTTTATTTGTGTAGAGAATTTTTTGTAATTTTGCTCATATAATTCCTGACTTTCCTTTGGTAGATAGATTCCCAAATATTTTATGCTGTCAACAGTTATTCTGAATGGAATTTCTCTTTGTATCTCTTGCTGTTGGCTTTTGTTGGTGATGTATAAAAATGCTGAGGATTTATGGGGATTTATTTTATAATCTGCAACTTTGCTAAAGTTATGGATTATTTCTAATAGCTTTTTAGTAGAATCTCTGGGGTTCTCTAAGTATACCATCATATCATCTGCAAAGAGTGATAGTTTGGTTTCCTCACTGCCTATTCTGATTCCTTTGATCTCTTTCTTGACTCTTATTGCCGAGGCTAGTGTTTCTAATACAATATTGAATAATAATGGTGATAGTGGGCAATCTTGTTTCACTCCTGATCTTATTGGGAATGGTTCCAATTTATCCCCTTTACATATGCTGCTTACTGACGATTTTTAAATATGTCCTTGGCTTTTAAGAAAAACCCATTTATTCTATTCTTCAAGTGTTTTTATTAGGATGGATGTTGGATTTTTCAATCTTTTTCTGCATCTTTGAGATAATTTATGGTTTTGTTAATTTGGTTAGATAATATCAATTATGCTAATGTTTTCTAATATTAACAACCTTGCATTCTGTTAAATCTACTTGCATAGTGTTTCTGGGATGATTTTCTGTAATCTTTTTGCTAATATTTCATTTAAGATTTTAGCATCAATATTCATTAGGGAGCTTAGTCTATAATTTCCTTTCTCTGTTTTAAACCTACCTGGTTTAGGTATCAGTACCATGTCTATGTCATAAAAGAAATTTGATAGGACTCATTCAATCCCTATTTTTTCAAATAGTTTATGTAGCATTGGAGTTAATTGTTCTTTAAATGTTTGGTAGAATTCACATGTAAATCTATCTGGTCCTGGGGATTTTTTCTTAGGGAGTTGATTAATAACTTGTTCTATTTCTTTTTCTAAGATCGGACTGTTTAACCAATTTACTTCTTCCTCTGTTAATCTGGGCAAGCTATATTTTTGAAGGTATTCTTCCATTTCATTTAAGTTATCGAATTTATTGGCATAAAATTGGGCAAAGTAACTCCTCATTATTGCTCTAATTTCCTCTTCATTAGTGGCGAGTTCTCCCTTTTCATTTTTAAGACTAACGATTTGATTTTCCTCTTTCTTTTTTTAAAGGAGATTTACTAAGGGTTTATCTTTTTTTTTTTTCATAGAACCAAATCTTAGTTTTATTAATTAATTCAATAGTTTTTTTTTACTTTCAGTTTTATTAATCTCTCATTTTATTTTTAGAATTTCAAGTTTAGTGTTTGACTGGTGTTTTTTAATTTGTTCCTTTTCTAGCATTTTTAGTTGCAAGCCCAATTCATTGACCTTCTCTTTCTTTATTTTATGCAAGTAGGCCTCTAGAGATATGAAATTTCCCCTTATTATCGCTTTGGCTGTATCCCACACATTTTGGTATGATGTCTCATTATTGTCATTTTCTTTTTTTTTTTTTAATTTTAATAGCTTTTTATTTACAAGTTATATGCATGGGTAATTTTACAGCATTGACTATGTCATTTTCTTGAGTGAAGTTACTAATTATGTCTATGATTTGGTGTTTCACCCAATCATTCTTTGGTATGAGATTATTTAGTTTCCAATTCTTTTTTGGTCTATTTCCCCTGGATTGTTATTGAAATGTAATTTTCATTGCATCATGATCTGAAAAGGATGCATTTACTATTTCTGCCTTACTGCATTTGAATTTGAGGTTTTTATGTTCTAATATATGGTCAATTTTTGTATAGGTTCCATGAACTGCTGAGAAGAAAGTGTACTCCTTTCTGTTTCCATTTAGTTTTCTCCAAAGATCTATCATATCTAACTTTTCTAGTATTCTATTTACCTCTTTTACTTCTTATTTATTTTGTGGTTTGATTTATCTAATTCTGAGAGTTCAAGGTTGATATCTCCCACTATTATTGTTTTGCTGTCTATTTCTTCTTGCAGCTCTCTTAATTACTCTTTTAAGAATTTAGATGCTACACAACTTGGTGCATATATATTTAATATTGATATTGCTTCATATTCTATGCTACCCTTTAGCAAGTTATAGTGGCCTTCCTTATCTCTTTTAATTAGATAAATTTTTGCTTTTGTTATATCTGAAATCAGGATGGCTACCCCTGCTTTTTTGACTTCACCTGAAGCATAGTAGATTCTGCTCCAACCTTTTACCTTTATTCTGCATGTATCTCCTTGGTTCAAGTGTGTTTCTTCTAAACAACATATCGTAGGATTCTGGCTTTTAATCCAATCTGCCAACTGCTTCCTCTTTATGGGGGAGCTTACCCCATTCATATTTATGGTTAAAATTACCAATTCTGTATTACTTGCTATCTTGTTATAACCACTACTTATGCTTTTCTCCTTTCCTTTCCCCTTACCCCGCCTCCCCAGTATTAAACTTGTGAGCACCACTTGCTTCTCACAGCCTTCCCTTTTTAGTATCCTCTCCTCCACCTTAGAGTTCCTCCCCCTATTTTACTCCTTTCCCTCACAGTTTCCATATTCCCTTCCACTTAGCTTATTCCTTCCCTTTTTTTTTTCCCCCTCTCACTTTTCAATGAGTGGGGAGAAGTTTCACCATAAATCGAATTTGTCTAATATTTTTTTCTTTAAGCCAATTCTGATGAGAGTGTGATACACACTATGTTCATCCCCCTCTATTTTTTTCACTCAGATATAATGGGTTTCCTTTGCCTCTTTGTGAGATGTAGTACCTCCACTTTACCCTTTTTCTGGTACAATTTCCTTTCCACCTCTAGTTTCTAGAACAAATTATACATGTGTTCTTTATATATCTTTTAAACAGAAATATAGTTCCCCAGATTTCTTTTTACCTTTTTAGTTTCTTTCAAGTCCTGTATTTGGAGATCAAATTTTTTGTTTGGTTCGTTTTTTCATCATAAATAGATGAAATTCACCTATTTCATTGAACGTCCATCCTCTTCCTTGGGGGTAAAAATGCTCATTTTGGCTGGGTAAGTTATTCTTGGCTGCATGCCAAGTTCCTTAGCCTTTCAGAATATCAGATTCCAGGTCCTTCGATCCTTTAAAGTGGATACTGCTAAATCCTGAGTAATCCTTATTGTGGCTCCTCTATATTTGAATTGATTTTTTCTAGCAGCTTGTAGTATTTTTTCCTTCATCTGATAGTTCTGGAATTTAGCCACTATATTTCTTGGAGTTTTGATTTTAGGGTCCCTTTCAGTAGGTGATCAATGAATTCTTTCAATGTCTATTTTACCCTCTGTTTCTATAGCATCTGGGCAATTCTCTTTGATAATTTCCTGGAAAATAGTGTCCAGGCTCTTTTTTTCATCATATTTTTCAGGAAGTCCAATAATTCTCAGATTATCTCTCCTAGACCTATTTTCTAGGTCTGTTGTTTTCTCAAGAAGGTATTTGACTTTTTTTCCCATTGTTTCACTTTTTTGGTTTTGCTTGAGTGATTCTTGGGTGTCTCCTCAAGTCATTCAATTCTGTTTGTTAAATTCTGATTTTTAATGAATTATTTTCTTCACTCACTTTTTTATATCTTTTTCTAATTGTCCAATTGAATTTTTAAGTGAGTTGTTTTGTTCTATGGGATTTTTTTCCATTTTGCCAATTTTATTTTTTAGAGAGCTATTTTCTTTTTCCAATTCATTAATTCTGTTTTCCTTGGACTCGTTTACCTTTTCCAATTCACTAATTCTGTTTTTCAAGGATTTGATTTCTTTATCCACTTTATCTTTAAATGGGTGCGATGACTTATCCAGACCCTCTTGCCAAGCTTCCCTTTTCTTTTCCCATTTTTCTTCTAGCTGTCTTGTGAGAGCCTTTTAAATTTCTTCTATGAGAGTTTTGTATGTTGAGGATCTGATCATATCCCCCTTTGGGGATTCATCTGGAGAATGTTTTTAGTCTCCTCAGGGTTTAAAATCTGCTTTCTATCCATATTGAAGCTATCAATAGTTAAAACCTGTTTAAATTTTTTGCTCATTTTATCAAAGAAGAATCAAAGAAAATGAACTAACAACAACAACGAAACCCAACAACAAATGCAGTCTTTTTATTTTTATTTTTTGGTTGGGCTGGATGATATTACTGAGCTTCCTCTACAGACTGCAGGGGCAGCAGTGAGGCACTAGCAGGACAGCAATGGCTGCACTGCATCTGCTCTTTGAGATTCTGAGAGCGTGCTGAGATACTTTGGGTGGGTCTGGCCAGGTCCCAAGAGACCCTAGCTTTTCAGGGTTATAGTCTTTACCCCCTGTGTTTATAGTTTCTCTGCTGCTCTCCTGGCTTGCTGCCAGAGCAAAGTAGCCACACTATGGTAAAGTTCTTTCTGCAGAAATGGCTGAGATCACACCCTACCCCACTCAGGTCTGTTCAGTGTGAGCTGCCTGCTGTAATCTCACTGCCTGCCCTCAGTCTGCGCCCTATCTGACCCTCCCCACCCAAGCAAAAACAGACCTTTTCTGCTGAATTTTGAGGATATCTTCTGTTGGTAATTATTTGTGGTTTTTTTCAGTCAAGCACTAATTCCAAGGCCTTATCATGAAATAAAGCATTCTGAGAGGAAAGACAAAGCTTAAGTAGATATATATGTCCTCTCCACCATCTTGGGGGGGGGGGAAGTCCATAAGTGCATAATCTTGATGGGGACATTGAAACACTTAATACTTTTAAATTATATAACACCACAGTTTTCAAATTTAGTTGTTAGACCTGGGTCCACTTTGCTAAATTACACCCACATTCATGAATGTCACATTTATTGAACAACATAATTTTTTTAATATCACTAGTATAAATTTTATAGTTTATTTTATTGTTTTAAAAGTAATTGGCGGCTTTAAAAAAAGCCTAGGTTTTTTCAACAGAGTCCTTATGATTTTTACACACAGTCAGAACTAATAAAAACAGAACTGTTGTGGCTATTTAATACAAAAAGTCTTGGAGTTTCAATATTTCTTTTCTGCTGGATACTAGAACCAATAAAAACTACATAAGATTTTTAACTATATTCTGAATTAAACAAGTCCCTTTTCCAAAAATTTGGCAGCATTTATTTTCATCATTTCTGTTGTATATAAAGCTATGCTGTATAGTAAGGTGGTTCCTACCTATGATTTCTTCCATTGGGGACTAAGATAAATTTGGAAATTCAGTTTATTTCTAGTGATGAAAAATGTGTGCATATGGGATTCAGGAGTAGCACTTGTCTGAAAATAATAGCTGTTAAATGGGAATAATCTTAACACTTCTCAGGGTTGTTGTGAGAATCAAATTTGTGAAGTGCCTAGTACATAGGAGATGTTTAATAAATGTTTATTCCATTCTAGCCCCTATGCCAATAAAATCATATGTTCACTTCCTAGTCACTAACATCATTATTATGTAGCAACTAGTTACCAGTAAATTTCAACAGGAGATCTTAAGGAGGGCTAAAACAGAATTTTCCTTTGGAGATAATGATCCAAATTTAGCCTTGGGTCTACAAATTGAATTGATATATTAGTTTTTATTCTCTGATTCTTCCAGTCTCATCTCTCCCCCTCCCCCTGGATTCTAGATTATAGATTTAGAGCAGGAAGAAATCTAAGAGATTATGTAGACCCTAACTTCTTAACCTGTAGTTCTTGACCCCATCTGGGATCTCATAACTGAATGTGGGAGTTGCAAAATTGTGATTTATTTATTTTATTTTATTTTTTATTAAAGCTTTTTATTTACAAAACATGTGTATGGGTAATTTTTTCCAACATTGACCCTTGCCAAACCTTTTGTTGCAAAGTTTCCCCTCCTTTCTCCCACTCCCTCCTCTAGCTGGCAGGTAGTCCAAATACATGTTAAATATGTTGAAATACATGTTAAATCCAATATGTGGATATATATTCAGTGATCTTGCTGTACAAGTAAAATCAGATCAAGAATGAAGGAAGAGAAAAACTGAGAAAGAAAACAAAATGCAAACAAATAACAGAGTAAGAATGCTATGTTGTGGTCCACACTCTGTTCCCACGGTTCTCTCTCTGGGTATAGATGGCTGTCTTTATCACTGAGCAAGTAGAACTGGTTTGAATGCTCTCACTGATGAAGAGAGCCACATCCATCAGAATTGATTGTTGTATAGTCTTGTTGTTGTTATGGATAATGATCTCCTGGCTCTGCTCATTTCACTTAGCATCAGTTGTAGACCTCTCCAAGCCTCTCTGAAATTATCCTGCTGGTCGTTTCTTACAGAACAATAGTACTCCATAGCATTCATATACCATAATTTATTCAGCCATTCTTCAATTTATGGGCATCCACTCAGTTTCCAGTTTCTGGCTGCCACAAACATTTTTGGACATGTGGGTCCCTTTTCCTCCTTTAATATCTCTTTGGGATATAAACCCAGTAGAAACACTGCTGGTTCAACAGGTATGCACAGTTTGATAACTTTTTGAGCATAGTTCCAAACTGCTCTCCAGAATGGTTGGATCCATTCACAGTTCCACCAACAATGTATCAGTATCCCAGGGTCTCATTGAGAACAAATTAAGTAAACACCTTTCCATCACATCTCGGATGTGACTTTGAATGAATAGTCAAAAGTGGCCATTTTGGACAAGCCATCATATTCTTAATATTTTCCTCAACTCAATTCCTCGTTTGGATATACATTTCAAAAGATCTGGCCCCACCTTGTCCTTCTATTATTCTACCTGGAATACCCTTTTTCTTTCTTTTTTTTATTATAGCTTTTTATTTACAAGATATATGCATGGGTAATTTTTCAGCATTGATAGTTGCAAATCCTTTTGTTCCAACTTTTTCCCTCCTTCCCCCCCACCCCTTCCCTCAGATGGCAGGTTGACACATACATGTTAAATATGTTAAAGTGTAAGTTAATTTCAATATATGTATACGTGTCCAAATAGTTATTTTGCTGCACAAAAAGAGTCAGACTTTGAAATAGTGTACAATTAGCCTGTGAAGGAAATCAAAAATGCAGGCAGACAAAAATAGAGGGATTGGAAATTCTATGTAGTGGTTCATAGTCATCTCCCAGAGTTATTTCCCTGGGTGTAACTGGTTCAGTTCATTGCTGCTCTATTGGAACTGATTTGGTTCATCTCATTGTTGAAGAGAGCCACGTCCATCAGAATTGATCATCATATAGTATTGTTGAAGTATATAATGATCTCCTGGTCCTGCTCATTTCACTCAGCATCAGTTCATGCAAGTCTCTCCAGGCCTTTCTGAAATCATCCTGTTGGTCATTTCTTACCGAAAAATAATATTCTATAATATTCATATACCACAATTCGTTCAGCCATTCTCCAATTGATGGGCATCCACTCAGTTTCCAGTTTCTGGCCACTACAAAGAGACCTGCCACAAACATTCATGCACATACAGGTCCCTTTCCCTTCTTTAAAATCTCTTTGGGATATAAGCCCAGTAGTAACACTGCTGGGTCAAAGGGTATGCACAGTTTGATAGCTTTTTGAGCATAGTGGAATACCCTTTTTCCATGAATGCATATGTTCTGCAAGGTTGTGTCATCTTGGTCTTTGATGGAATGTAGGTATCGAAAGTACCTTTTCAAATGGCTTTCACTATGTCTTCATTTACAAATTCTCACAATTGCTCTTTTCACAATCCTTTTCTAAAACTTTGAAAAGTCCCTGTTGTTTTAGAACGAAAAGTCCAGTTTTATTTTTGTCAATGAAAATCATAACAATGAGGATTTTCAGTTTCTCGCTATATTTTACAAAAATTAACAAGATGAGCAGAATTAGAAAAGATTCAATGTGTTTTCTAAGAAATCTTCCTTAGCTGTTTTACCTAATATAGCCTCATGCTCTTGCTGTGTTCTTTCTTTAAGTTTATTTGTTTTCAATATTCCTGGCCTTTTATAAGCCATTTTTTTGCCCTGATATAAGGCACTGAAGGAAGTTCATTCTTAATGAGAAAAGACTTTCTGGACACAGAGTTGAGAAAGGCCAGTACACTTGAGCTGTTTCAGGAATGGTTGCCATTTCTACAAGAATCTTATACTCTTCAATGTGTTTTTAAGCATGTCGATTAACATCTTTCCATTACATAAAGAAAGTGACTTTGAATGAACAATCAACCACTTTGGACCAATTTACTTCATAAATCATCGTTTTCTTAACATTTACCTCCACTCAATGTCTCATTTGGATATATACGTCAATTGATCTGGCACAATCTTGTCCTTCTGTTATTCTACCTTGGAATACACTTGCCTTGAACCACATGTTCTGCAAGGCTGTGTCCTCTAGGTCTTTGGTGGAACGAAGGTACTGAAAACACTTATTCAAATGACCTTCTCAATGTCTTCAATTCCAAATTCTCAAAATGACTCTGCTTTCATGATTTTTTTCTAAAACTTTGACAAGTTCTTGTTGTTTTAGAACGAAAAGTCTCGTTTCATTTTTTTCAATGAAAATCATAACAATGCAGATTTCCCTTTTCTTGCTATTTCGAACAAAACTGAACAAGCAAAGCAGATTTAAACAGCACTCAATGTGTTTTCTAAGAAATCTTCCTTAGCTCTTTTGCTACTGCTCTATTTTCCTCAACTCAATTCCTCTTTGGATATGCATTTAAAAAGATCTGGCCCCACTTTGTCCTTTTGTTATTGTACCTGGAATACACTTTTTCAGTGAATGCACATGTTCTTTAAAGCTGTCATCTTGGTCTTTGATGGAACATAGCTACAGAAACGACCTTTCAAATGGCTTTCTCAATGTCTTCATTTCCAAATTTGCAAAATGACTCCTCTTTCTAGCTTTCCAAATATATTTCTAAAATTTTAACAAGTCCCTGTTGTTTTAGAACAAAAAGTCTAAAGTTTCATTTTCTCAATGAAAATTACAACAATGCAAATTTCCCATTTCGTGCTATCTCAAACAAAAATTAACAAGCAGAGCAGATTATAGAAGGATTGAATGCATTTTCTAAGAAATCTTCCTTAGCAGTTTTACCTAATGTAGCCTCCTGTTCTTACCATGTTCTTTCTTTAATTTTATTTGGTTTCTATATGTCTGGCTTCTTCCAAGCTAGTTTTCTTTGGCTTGAAATACATCACTTAAGGCAGTTCATATTTCATGAGAAAAGACTTTTTGGTGCAGAGTTAAGAAGGCCAATACACTTGGGCTGTTTGAGGAATGGTTCCCATTTCTGAAAGAATCTTACATTGTTCAATGACTTATTGAGTGTATGTCAATTAATGTTTTTCCATTATATATAAAAAGTGTCTTTGAATGAACACTCAGAAATTAACCATTTTGGACCAATTTACATCATTATTCATTGTTTTCTTAATATATTCCTTGACTCAATTCCTTGTTTGGATATACACTTCAACTGATCTGACACAATCTTGTCCACTTTTGCCTCGAGTGTACGTGTTCTGCAAAGCTGTATCATCTTGGTCTTTGATGGCATGTAGGTACTGAAAGCACCTGTTCAAATGGCTTTCTTAATGTCTTCAATCCCAAATTCTCAAAATCACCTTCTTTCACAATTTTTTTCTAAAACTTTGACAAGTCCCTGTTGTTTTAGAATGAAAAGTCTCATTTCATTTTTTTTTCAATGAAAATCATAACAATGGAAATTTGTGTTTCTTGCTATCTTGAACAACAATCAATAAAGCCGAGCAGATTTAAACAGGATTCAATGCATTGTCTAAGAAATCTTCCTTTCCTCTTTTATCTAATATAGCCTCATGCTCTTGCTATATTTTCTTCAACTCTATTCCTCATTTGGATATACATTTCAAAAGATCTGGCCCCAACTTTGTCCTTCTGTTATTCTACCTAGAATACTATTTTTTCCATGAATCTACATGTTCTTCAAGGTCATCTTAGTCTTTGATGGAATGAAGGTACAGAAATCACCTTTTCAAATAGCTTTCTCAATGTCTTCATTTCCAAATTCTCAAAATGACTCCCCCTTCAAACTTTCCAAATATTTCCAGAAATTTAAAAAGTCCCAGCTGTTTTAGAATGAAAAGTTTCATTTCATTTTTTAAAATGAAAATCATAACAATGTGAATTTCTCATTTCTTGCTCTCTTAAACAAAAATCAACAAGCAGAGTAGATTACAGAAGGATTCAATGCGTTTTCTATGAAATCTTTTTTAGCTCTTTTATCTAGTATAGCCTCATGATCTTGCCATGTTCTTTCTTTAATTTATCTTGGTTTCAATATACCTGGGTTTTTTCAAGGTATTTTTCTTTGGTTTGCAATAAAGCACCCAAGGCAGTGCATTCTAAATGAGAAAAACATGTTTTCGGAAAGAGTTGAGAAAGGCCAATACACTTAAGCTGTTTCAGGAATAGTTGCCATTTCTGCAAGAATCTTGTATTCTTCAATGTCTTTTTAAGCACATCTCAATTAACATCTTTACCTTACATAAAGAAAGTGACTTTGAATGAACAATCACTTTGGGCCAATTTACTTCATAAACCATCATTTGCTTAATATTTACCTCCATTCAATTCCTTGTTTGGATATACATTTCAATTGATCTGGCACAACCTTGTCTTTCTGTTATTCTATCTGGAATACTCTTTTTCCGTGAATGTACATGTTCTGCAAGGCTACGCCATCTTGGTCTTTGGTGGAACATAAATACCGAAAGCACCTTTTCAAATGGCTTTCTCAATGTCTTCATTTCCAAATTCTCAAAATGACTCCTCTTTCAAGCTTTCCAAGTATATTTCTAAAATTTTAACAAGTCCCCATTGTTTTAAAACAAAAAGTCTCCTTTCATTTTGTTCAATAAAAATCATAACAATGTGAATTTCTCATTTCTTGCTATCTTAAACAAAAATCAACAAGTAGAGCAAATTAAAGAAGGATTCAATGCATTTTCTATGAAATCTTCCTTAGCTCTTTTACCTAATATATCCTCATGCTCTTACCATGTTCTTTCTTTAATTTATATTGGTTTCAATATACCTGCCTTTTTTCTAAGCTATTTTACTTTGGTTTGAAATAAGGCACCCAAGGTAGTGCATTCTGAATTAGAAAATACTTTTTGGAAAAGAGTTGAGAAAGGCCAATACACTCGAGCTGTTTCAGGAATGGTTCCCATTTCAGCAAGTGACGTAGATTGAAATGGGATTCAATGCATTTCCTAAAAAAAGGTTATGCGCTGTCCTAATGTAGCCTTATGCTCTTGCCTTGTTCTTTAATTCTTTTTTGGTTCCAATATTCCTGGATTCTTTCAGGGTATTTTTCTTTGGTTTGAAATAAGGCACTGAGGACAGTGCATTCATAATGAGAAAAGACTTTTTGGGCCAGAGCCAAGACGGGCTAATTCACTTCAGCTGTTTCATCAATGTTTTCCATTTCTACAAGAAATCCATATTCTTCAGTGTCTCATTGAGAACAAATCAAGAAACATCCTTTCCATTACATCTAAGATGTGACATTGAATGAATACTCAGAAAATGGCCATTTTGGACCAAGCCATCATATTCTTAATATTTTCCTCCATTCTGTTCCTTGTTTGGATATACTTTTTAAAAGATCTAGTATCACATTGTCCTTCTGTTATTCTACCTGGAATACCCTTTTTCCATGAATGCACATGTTCAGTAAAACTGTATCATCTTTGTCTTTGGTGGAACATAGGTACAGAACTCACCTTTTCAAATGGCTTTCTCAGTGTCTTCAATTCCAAATTCTCAAAATGACTCTTCTTTCAGGAATTTTTTTTCTGAAACTTTGACAAGTCCATTTTGTTTTAGAACAAAAAGTCTCAAGTTTCATTTTTTCAATGAAAATCATAACAATGCGAATTTTTCATTTCTTGTTTTCTTGAACAAATGTAAACAAGCAGAACATATATAAACAGGATTCAATGCATTTTCTGAGAAATCTTCCTTAGCAGTTTTACCTATATACCTCTTGTTCTTGCCATGTTCTTTCTTGAATTTATCTTGATTTTAATACACCTTGCTTCTTCCAAGTTATTTTTCTTTGCTTTGAAATAAGGCACTCAAGGGAGAGCATTCTGAATTAGAAAATACTTTTTGGACATAGAATTGAGAAAGGCCAATACACTTGAGCTGTTTCAGGTATGGTTCCCATTTCTACAAGAATTTTGTATTCTTCAGTGTCTTATTGAGTACAAGTCAATTAACATCTTTCCATTACATATAGAAAGCAACTTTGAGTGAATAAAATTCATTGAATGAATAGAATAAAATGAAGAAATTCACATTTCTTGCTACCTTGAGCCAAAAATCAATAAGCAGAGTAGATTTAAACAGGATTCAATGCATTTCCTAAGAAATGTTCATTCGCTGTCCTAAGATAGCTTTATGCTCTTCCCTTGTTCTTTCTTTAATTCTTTTTTGTTTCCAATATTCCTGGATTTTTTCAAGATATTTTTCTTTGGTTTAAAATAAGGCACTTAGGGCTGTGCATTCACAATGAGAAAAGAGTTTGGGGGCCAGAGTTGAGAAAGGACAATTTACTTGAGCTGTTTCATGAATGTTTTCCATTTGTGCAAGAAACCCATATTCTTTTTTAAAAAAATTATTAATGCTTTTTATTTACAAAGCATATGCACGTGTAATTTTTCCAATGCTGACTCTTGCATAACTTTTTGTTGTAAATTATCCCCTCCTTCCCCCACCTCCTTCCCTAGCTGGTAGGTAGTCCAGTACATGTTAAATATGTTGAAATACTTGTTAGATCCAATATATGTATACATATTTATACAGTTATCTTGTTGCACAAGAAAAATCAGCTCAACAAGGAAGAAAAAGAAAAACTGAGAAAGAAAACAAAATACAAGCAAATAACAACAGACAGAGTGAGAATGCTATGTTGTGTTCCACATTCTGTTCCCACGGTTCTCTCTCTGGGTGTAGATGGCTCTCTTCATCACTTCACAAGTGGAACTGGTTAGAATTATGTCATTGTTGAAGAAAGCCACGCCCATCAGAATTGATCATCATATAGACTTCTTGTTGTTGTTTATAATGATCTCCTGGTTCTTCTCATTTCACTTTGCATCAATTCATGTAGGTCTTTCCAAGCCTCTCTAAAATCATTCTGCTGATCAAGAAACATAATGCAAAACCTTTTGTTCCAATTTTTCCCCTCCTTCCCTTCACCCCCTCTCCCAGATTACAGGCAGACCAATACATGTTAAATATGCTAAAGTATATGTTAAATATAATATATGTATACATATCTATACATTTATTTTGCTGCACAAGAAGAATCAGACTTTGAAATAATGTACACTTAACCTGTGAAGGAAATAAAAAATGCAGGAGGACAAAAATAGAGGAATTGGAAATACTATATAGTGGTTCACACTCATTTCCCAGAGTTCTTTTGCTGGGTGTAGCTGGTTCTATTCATTATTCAAAAAATGGAACTGATTTGTTTCATCTTATTGTTGAAGAGAGCCACATCCATCAGAATTGATCATTGTATAGTATTGTTGTTGAAGTGTATAATGATCTCCTGGTCCTGCTCATTTCACTCAGCATCAGTTCGTGTAAGTCTCTCCAGGCCTTTCTGAAATCATCCTGTTGGTCATTTCTTACAGAGCAATAATATTCCATAATATTCATATGCCACAATTTATTCAGCCATTCTCCAGTTGATGGGCATCCACTCAGTTTCCAGTTTCTGGCCACTACAAAGAGAACTGCCACAAACATTCATGCACATACAGGTCTCTTTCCCTTTTTAAAGATTTCTTTGGGATATAAGCCCAGTAGTAACACTGCTGGGTCAAAGGGTATGCACAGTTTGATAACTTTTTGAGCATAGTTCCAAATTGCTCTCCAGAATGGCTGGATGTATTCACAATTCCACCAACAATGTATGTGTCCCTGTTTTCCCACATCCCCTCCAACATTCTGCATTATCTTTTCCTGTCATCCTAGCCAATCTGACAGGTGTGTAGTAGTATGTCAGAGTTGTCTTAATTTGCATTTATCTGATTAATAATGCCTTGGAGCATCTTTTCATATGACTAGAAATAGTTACAATTTCTTCATCTAAAAATCATCTGTTCATATCCTTTGACCATTTACCTTATTTTTTTATCCTGTGAACCTAACCTATTCCACTGATCAACTAGTCTATTTCTTAGCCAATACCAAATGGTTTTGGTATTGGTAATATAGTTTGACATCTGGTACAGCTAGGCCACCTTCATTTGATTTTTTTTCATTAGTTCTCTTGAAAGTCTTGACCTTTTGTTCTTCCAAATGAATTTTGCTGTTATTTTTTTCTAGGCCATTAAAATGTTTTTTTGGAGGGAGTCTGATTGGTATAGCACTAAATAAATAGATTAGTTTAGGTAGTATTGTCATCTTTATTATATTTGCTTGACCTATCCAAGAATACTTAATACTTTTCCAATTGGTTAGATCTGACTTTATTTGTGTGGAAAGTGTTTTGTAGTTTTGCTCGTATAGGTCCTGACTTTCCCTTGGCAGATAGATTCCCAAATATTTTATACTATAGGCAGTTACTTTAAATGGAATTTCTCTTTGTAACTCTAACTGTAGGATTTTGTTAGTGACATATAAGAATGCTGATGACTTATGTGGATTTATTTTGTATCCTGAAACTTTGCTAAAGGTGTAAATTATTTCTAATAGCTTTTTAGTAGACTCTCTGGGGTTTCTAAGTATACCATCATATCATCTGCAAAGAGTGGATTGAACCAGCATTGGAATTAATTGTTTATTGTTGCCAATAAATTTGATAACCTAAGTGAAATGGATGGCTACCTTCAAAAATATAGTCTTTCTAGATTAACAGAGGAGGAAGTAAATTGCTTAAATAGTCCCATTTCAGAAAAAGAAATAGAACAAGCTATTAATCAACTCCCTAAGAAAAAAATCCCCAGGACCAGATGAATTTACATGTGAATTCTACCAAACATTTAAAGAACAATTAATTCCAATGTTATATAAACTATTTGAGAAAATAGGGAATGAAGGAGTCCTACCAAATTCCTGTTATGACACAGACATGGTACTGATACCTAAACCAGGTAGGATGAAAACAGAGAAAGAAAATTATAGACCAATCTCCCTAATGAATATTGGTGCTAAAATCTTAAATAAAATATTAACAAAAAGATTACAGAAAATCATCCCCAGGATAATACACTATGACCAAGTATGCAAGAATTCAGGGCTGGCTCAATATTAGGAAAACTATTACCATAATTGACTATATCAATAACCAAATTAACAAAAACCATCTCAATAGATGCAGAAAAAGTATTTGATAAAATTCAATATCCATTCCTAATAAAAACAATTGAGAGTATAGGAATAAATGGACTTTTCCTTAAAATAATCAGTAGCATCTATTTAAAACCATCAATAAGCATCATATGTAATGGGGATAAACTAGAACCATTCCCAATAAGATCAGAAGCAACTCTCCTTGTTCTCCCATCAGGATCTGCAAGACATAAATATCCTGGCCCTCTCCAAAGTGCTAAGGATGGATCTTGCCGATGTCCTTCCTCGTCCTTCCAAAGGACCTTTTGAATGTTCTCTGGTGCTTTAAGTGCTATTTTCATAAGACCTAGTTTTCTGTCCTGTCTATAGGATTATGGCCAATGTATCATTCCTGGATAGAGGCCAGTATCCCTATCCAGGCACAAAAACTTGGAAGTATATAAGGCCTTATCCACATCTGCCTGTGTGGGCCATTGGGGGTTCTGTTTACTTCCTCCTCCTTTCTGTTTAACAAGGGTGGCCTTTAGAATGAGATGGGCCTGTTCTCCTAGGGCCTGACCCTGTGGATTATAGGGACTCCCTATAACATGTTTAATGGCGAATGTGGTGAGGAAGGTGGCCATTCTCTACCCCATTCTCTACCTGAGACCTGTAACCACAAGTGGTCTGAATATCCCCTGTTTGTCTGCAAACTGCCAGGGCAGGTCTTCTGCTGGAATCCATGCCTGCTGTGCTCCTCCCACCCCATTAACCATTGTAGCCAGAAGTGGGGCCAGAAGAGCTGTGAGATAACAGACCTGTCAACTCCTGTGTCAAGTAGCCCTTTAAATGGTTTTCCTTTAACATATATATTGGTCCAAGGCTTTCCTTGATCTATATGCTGCATCCAATTAATATCACAGTCTGGTCCATCTAAGAGAGGGCGTGCCCTTATCTAAAAATGCTGGTGTGTCATGTGGATTAGTCACCATAGATTGAGATTGTTCTTTTGTAATTATTGTGGTGTGGACTATGTAACAGAGGTATGAAATGTCAAGCCTACCACAAGTATTGCTTTTAAGGTTGGATCTAGCTAAGTTGCTAGTACTAAGGTTGTATGTCTGGGGTCAATTTGGAAACTCCCCTCACTGCAAAGGGGAAACCTGAACCACCTGGCAGAAGCCAGAAGTACTCCTGCTGTAATCCTGATTGAGTCCGCTGGAGAATGCCTTTCCTCCATCTGATAAGCGTGTTGCAAGGCACTTGAGGAGCCCCTTACCCCATTCCCAAATTATTTTTGCGGCACTCCTTTGCATAATGTCCTGGTTTATTGTAATTATGGCATATCACTTTTGGATGAGTTCCCCTACCTGCCTCACAGCACTGGGCCCTGAAGCGACCAGTCTTCTCACATTGATAACATATCTTGATTTCCCTAACTTTCATTCCCTCCCTGATGCCTTTAGAAATAGCAGCTGCCAGAACATTCATTTGAAAGGCACTGGAGCCAACATTTTCACATCTTTTTATCATCTCCTCAAGGCTTGCATCCCCATCTAAGGAGAGCATGGCTTTTTGGCAGGGGTTGTTAGCTTTCTCCTTAGCTAATTTCTGGATGAGAAGACCAGCTGCTTCTCCTTTACCTACTAACCTCTCAACAGCCACCTGTAGGGCGCCACAAAATCAAGGAAAAGTTCATCTGGGCCCTGTTTAATCTTTGTCACTGAGGGTCTCTGCTTTCCAGAAGATTGAATTTTGCTAAATTCTCATTGCACACACTGGGACACAGCTGCATATACTGCTGCATCATATTGCCTTTGATCCTCATTTCTTTTATACCTTCCAACTCCTACTATTTTGTGAAAATCACCTTGAGGGGCACAGCTTTGCATGTCTCTTACAAAGTTTTATGTTTAGTCTGCAAACAGTCATCCATTACAGAGACTCCCCAGGTGTAAGGCAGATTTTAGCAATAGTCTTCCAATCATTGAGGTTAGTATACTGTTGGAGGCTAGGAGAGCCAGCAGCTCCTTATTATATGGAAAGTCAATCTTGTAAGTGTTACCTCTTTCAGTTCCTTAAATTTCTTCCACTCTAATGGGGCCCACATCCTTCTCTGGAGACCATCAAACACAGGACAAGCATGTAGCCAAATCCTTGCTTCCTGGTCCCCTTCATTCGCTGCCTTCTGTAAAATATGTCTTAATTCTGTTTATAAACCTCCAAAGCCTCCACAAGGGGGCGCATAAGGAGCAGGAAGCATTCCTCCTCAGGGAAGGTGGGGGAGTAGGCCATGCCTCAGAGGCAGAGGCAACCTTCCCTCTGTTCACCTTCTCCTTCTTCTTATCCCTGCCTCCTCCCGTGGTCCTGTCTGTTTTTTCATACCTCCCTCTGTTTACTTCCTTGTTCCTCATCTTATCCCTGCCTTCTCCTGTTTCATCATTTCCATTTCCTGCTTTTTTCCCACTGCCTCTTCCTGTGACATCACATCCTGCTTGCTTTATTATTCTATAAACTTCTTTCTCCAGCACCTCCTGATCTGGGGACCCTAACAAAAACCTGTCCCATCTTCCTTACTGCATTACCAGTCTCAAGATCTCATCTCCCTTCCCATGATCAGACCAGCTGACTCACGGGAACCCTGGTCTTAATCCTGCCCCATGTATAGGCGCCATTTGTGCTGGTCTGTCCAAGCACTATCCTAGGCTGCCAGGGCCACACTCACCAGTCTTCAAAGCCCACCCCGATACACATGGAGATGAGCTGATCTTGAGATGCAAACAGCCTATCTTTATTTAGTCATTCTCGTAGTGGAGATAGCAGGAAGCAAGAGCAAGTGTGCATGTGTGTTTCCTGAGTTTGGCTCAAATCTGGCTATTTATACTTCCTCTCTTCCAGGATTACCTCATGCCCAGCCCACTCAGTACTGCATAGGTGGAGCCACAGAAGGGAGAAACCTGGAGTTAATTCTGCCCAGGTGGAGATATAGCAAGAGGACATGCCCTTCACCACATCAAGGAATCTATTAGCAGTTCCTTTAACACCTGCAAGATACAACCTCCTGCCTCAGAGGCCAAGCCCCTTTTTACCTTCTGGGCCCACCCTACTGGGTGATGTGGCACACAGGCTACATTACATATCTCAGAGAGAGCAATGCTTCATTGTCCCTAACACATCACTAACAAAATCCAACAGCAACAGATACAAAGAGAAATTCCATTTAAAATAACTGTCAATAGTATAAAATATTTGGGAATTTATCTGCCAAGGGGAAGTCAGGAACTATGAGGAAAACTACAAAATACTTTCCACACAAATAATGCCAGCTCTAAACAACTGTAAAAATATCAAGTGCTCCTGGATAGGTCAGGTGAATATAATAAAGATGACAATACCATCTTATCTATTTATTTAGTGCTATACCAGACTCCCAAAAAACTATTTTAATGACCTAGAAAAAATAGAAAAAATAACAACAAAATTCATCTGAAAGAAGAAAAGGTCAAGAATTTCAAGGGAATTAATGAAAAAAAATGGTACTAGCTGGACCAGACCTAAAACCATGTTATAAAGCAGCAGTAATTGAAACCATTTGGTACTGGCTAAGAAATAGAGTAGTCGATCAGTGGAATAGATTAGGTTCACAGGACAAAATAGTCAATATAGCAATCTAGTATTTGAGAAACCCAAAGACGCGAGCTTTTGAGATAAGAATTCAGTGTTTGATAAAAACTGCTGGGAAAATTAGAAACTAGTATGGCAGAAAGTAGACATAGACCCACACCTAACACCTCATACCAAGCTAAAGCCAAAATGGGTTCATGATCTAGACATAAAGAGTGATATAATAAGGAAATTAGAAGAACAAAAGATAGTTTACTACTCAGATTTGTGGAGGAGGAAGGAATTTGAGACCAAAGAAGTACTGGAGATCATTATTGATCACAAAACAGATAATTTTGATTATATTAAGCTAAAAAGGTTTTATACAAACAAAACTAATGCAGACAAGATTAGAAGGTAAGCAATAAATTGGGAAAGGTCTCATTTCTAAAATATATAGAGAACTGACTCAAATTTACCAGAATTCAAGCCATTCTCCAATTAATAAATGGTCAAAGGATATGAACAGACAATTTTCAGATGAAGAAATTGAAACTTTCTAATCATATGAAAAGGTGCTCTAAATCACTATTGATCAGGGAAATGCAAATTAAGACACCTCTGAGGTACCACTACACACTTTTCAGATTGGCTAAGATGACAGGAAAAGATAATGATGAATGTTGGAGGGGATAGGAGAAAACTGGGACACTGATACATTGTTGGTGGAACTGTGAAAGGATCCCATCATTCTGAAGAGCAATTTGGAACTATGCTCAAAAAGTTATTAAACTATGCATACCCTTTGATCCAGCAGTGTTTCTACTGGGCTTATATCCCAAAGAGATCTCAAAGAAGGGAAAGGGACCTATATGTGCAAAAATATTTGTGGCAGCCCTTTTTGTAGTGTCAAGAAACTAGAAACTAAGTGGATGCCCATCAATTGGAGAATGGCTGAATAAATTGTGGTATATGAATGTTATGGAATATTATTGTTCTATAAGAAATGACCAAGAAGATGATTTCAGAGAAGCCTGGAGAGACTTACATGAACTGATGCTGAGTGAAATGAGCCAGACCAGGAGATCATTATACATGGCAACAACAAGACTATACAATGATCAATTCTGATATATGTGTCTCTCTTCAACAATGAGATGATTCAAACCAGTTCCTATTGTTCAGTGATGAAGAGAGCCATCTACATCCAGAGAGAGGACTGTGGGAACTGAGTGTGGTGCACAACATAGCATTCTCACTCTTTTTGTTATTTGCTTTCATTTTATTTTGCTTCACTTTTTCTCTTGTGCAGCATGATAATTGTATAAATATGTATGCATATATTGGATTTAACATATTTCTACCATGTTTAACATATATTGGTCTACTTGCCCTCTAGGGAAGGGCATGGGGGAGGGGCGAAATGGGAACATAGGGTTTTGCAAGGGCTAATGTTGAAGAATTGTTCACGCATATATTTTGAAAAATAAAAAGCTTTAATAAAAAAAAAAAAAACTTCACCAAAACAGGCAAAAAGTAACTTGGCCATCAAAAGCTAAACAAGATCAGTCTATAATTTCTAGATTAGATCTTATACAAACTCAATCTATAGTAAATCCTTTTATGTATTTCTCTCTTGCTCATAGTTATTAAAGAAACTGGCGATAATATAAAATATTTGAGAGTCTATCTGTCAAGGCAAAGTCAGGACCTATATGAACACAACTACAAAACACTTTCCAAATGAATAAGGTCAGAGCTGATCAATTGGAAAAATATTAAGTGCTCATGGGTAGGTCAAGCAAATATAATTAAGATGACAATATTACCTAAATTAATGTATTTATTTAGTGTCATACCAATCAAATTCCTAAGAAATTATTTTACAGATCTAGAAAAAATAATGACAAAGTTCATCTGGAAGAACAAAAGGTCAAGAATTTCAAGGGAATTAATGAAAAAAAAATGCAAATTATGGTGGACTAGCTGTACCAGACCTAAAACTATGTTGTAAAGCAGCAGCCATTAAAACCATTTGGTATTGGTTAAGAAATAGACTAGTTGATCAATGGAATAGGTTAGGTTTATAGGACAAAATAATCAATAACTATAGCAATCTCATCTTTGACAAACCCAAAGACCCCAGCTTTTGGGATAAGAACTCACTGTTTGACAAAAACTGCTGGGAAAACTAGAAATTAGTATGGCAGAAAGTAGACATTGACCCACACCTAACACCTTACCCCAAGATAAGGCCAAAATGGGTTCATCATCTAGACATAAAGAGTGATATAATAAGGAAATTAGAAGAACAAAAGATAGTTTACCTCTCAGATCTGTGGAGGAGGAAGGAATTTATGATCAAAGAAGTATTGGAGATCATTATTGGTCACAAAATAGATAATTTTGATTATATTATGTTAAAACATTTTTGTACAAACAAAACTCATGCAGACAAGATTAGAAGAGGAACAATAAACTGGGAAAACATTTTTACATCCAAAGGATCTGATAAAAGCCTCATTTCTAAAATATATAGACATTTGACTCAAATTTATAATAATTCAAGCCATTCTCCAATTAATAAATGGTCAAAGGATTTGAACAGACAATTTTCAAATGAAGAAATTTAAACCATCTCTAGTCATATGAAAAGGTCCTCTAAATCACTATTGATCAGGGAAATGCAAATTAAGACAACTCCAAGGTACACACCTCTCAGATTGGCTAAGATGACAGGAAAAGATCATGATGAATGTTGGAAGGGATGTGGGAAAACTTGGATACTAATGCATTGTTGTGGAATTGTGAACTGATTCAACCATTCTGGAGAGCAATTTGGAACTGTACTTAAAAAATTATCAAACTAGGCATACCCTTTGAGCCAGCAGTGTTTCTACTGGACTTGTATCACAAAGAGATCTTAAAGAACAGAAAGGGACTAACATGTGCAAAAATGTTCTGGCAGCCCTTTGTACATACGTAACTGGAAGATTGAGTGGATGCCCATCAGTTGGAGAATGGCTGAATAAGTTATGGCATATGAATGTTATGGAATATTATTGTTCTATAAAAAGCAATCATCATGATGATTTCAGAGAGGCCTGGAGAGACTTACGCTAAGTGAACTGATGCCAAGTTAAATGAGCAGAACCAGAGATTATTGTACATGGCAACAGCAAGATTGTATGATGATCAGTTCTGATGGATGTGGCTCTTGTCAACAATGAGATGATTCAGGTCAGTTCCAAAGCTTTTGTGATGAAAAGAGCCATCTGCACCTAGAGAGAGAACTGTGGGAACTGAGATCACAACATAGCGTTTTCACTTCTTTTGTTGTTGTTTGCTTGAATTTTATTTTCTTTCTCATTTTTCTTCCTTTTTGATCAGATTTTTCTTGTGCAGCAAGATAATTGTATAAATATGCGTGTCTATATTCGATTTACATATATTTTAACCATGTTTAACATATATTGTATTACTTGCCACCTTGGGGGGGGAATGAGAGAAAATTGTAATATAAGGTTTTTTCAAAGGTCAATGTTGAAAAATTATCCTTGCATTTTTAAAAATTATAGCTCTTTATTTACAAAACATATGCATGGGTAATTTTTCAGCATTGACCCCTTGCAAAACCTTCTGTTCCAACTTTTCTCTTCCTTCCCCCCACCCCTTCCCCTAGATGGCAGGTAGTCCAATACATATTAAATATGTTAAAGTATATCTTACATATGTTTTGAAAATAAAAAGCTTAAATAAAAAGAAATAAAAACAAAAACAAAAGCAAAAATAAGATAGTTTTCAACATTCATTTTTGTAAGATTTTGAGTTGCAAATTTTTTTCTCCCTCCCTTACCACCCTCCTCCCCAAGACCGTAAGCAGTCTGGTATAGGTCATACATATATAATCATTTAAAACATATTTTCATATTAGTCATCTTGTGAAAGAAAAATTAGAATAAAAGAGAAAAACCATGAAAAGACAAACAAAAAAATAGTGAAAATAGTATCCTTCAAGCTGTATTCAGTCTCCATAGATCTCTCCCTGGATGCAAATGGCATTTTCTATCCTAAGTCTATCAAATTGCTTTCCTTCACTGTATTGCTGAGAAGAGCTAAATCTAGCAGAGTTGATCATCACATAAATTTGCTGTTATTGGGTACAATGTTCTCCTGGTTCTTCTCACTTCACCCAATATCGCTTCATGTAAGTCTTTTCTGGTTTCTTTTAACATTTAATTTTAAATGTTTAGTTTTTGGTTTTTCAATTTGTATTTGAAGTTTGCAAATATGTCAATGTCATAATTGATTTATATCACATATATTATGAGGACATTGCTGTAAGGGTTGAACAAGATGGTGCTGAGGAGGAAGGAGCCCCACCCCTGTAGACTACATGGCAGGTCTGAGATGGGCGTGATGGGCATGATAGTCCCTGGTAGTTTAGTCTGACTGGCTTAGAGAGCTCTTGCTTTGCTGATGTAACTAAGGCTTTAAAACTGGCTGGTAGAAGCTGGAACAAACAGAGTTTTTGCACCACCTCTGCTCCCTGTCTCTTCATTACTCACTATCTCTGCATTATTAGGCCTTGAATTTCTGCTGGTCAGAATAGGCCTCACTTATCTGTAAGCACAAGGCCCTAGGGGGCCCTAACAATATCACACATATAATGACATAATAATTGAGTGAATGTTGATTTAGACAAGCACATTCAACCCTAGCTTATATGTCTTTTTTGATAAATTTCAAATCTTTTACCAAAGGACCCATTTTAAAGTCAGATCCCCATAGATTTTTATTAAATTTTCAGCCTGTAGTTAGCAGTGTTTATTTCAAGTACAGGCTTTAGATAAAGATAAAGAGAAAAATCTTAAGGGGTATTTAAAAAATTAAATTTCCTGAAGTTTCTAGTGAATTATGGATTCCTAATTGGATAATATTTTAATAATTCTATTTTTTGTAAGTAGCATTTTTTCCTAATTACATGTAAAGATAGTTTTCAATATTTATTTTTAAATAAGTTTTTGAGTTCCAAATTTTCCTCTCTCCAAATCAGCAGTATTGTGATATAGTTGATATATGTGCAGTGATAACATATTGCCACTTTATTCATGTTGTAACAGACTAAATAGAACAAAAGGGAAAACACACACACACACACTCACACCTACACAAAAGTAGTCCCAAAAATAGTATGCTTTGATTTGTATTCAAACTCCATGTTTCAGTGCAGCTAGACAACACAGTGGATAGAGCAGGAGGACCTGAGTTGAAATCCAGCCTCAGACACTTAACAGTCACTAGCTATGTGACCCTAGAAAAGTCAATTAACCCCTGGTTCTGCTCACTTAACTTTGCATGAGTTCATATAAATCTTTCTAGGTTATTCTGACAACATCCTAATTTAGATTTTTTATGGCACCTTGTTTAGTATTCTTCAGTTGATAGACATCATGTCAGTTTCCAATTCTTTGTCACCACAAAAAAGCTGCTTTAATAAATATTTTTGTACATATATATACTTTTCCCTTTTTTAAATAATCTCCTTAGAATATAAACCTAGTGATAGTATTTCTGGATCAAAGGGTATATGGTTCTTTGCTTTGGGTGGTAATTCCAAATTACTCTCCAGAGTAACTGAATCAGTTCACAACATCACCAACAGTGACACAATTTTCCCACATCATCATCATTTATCACTTTCCTTTTCTGTTATGTGTGAGGTAGTATATTGGAGTTGTTTTAATTTACATTTCTCTAATAGGTAGATAGAGCATTTTTCCTATGAATTATAAGTAGCTTTAATTTCTTCATCTAAAAACAGCCTATTCATATCTTTTGACCATTTGCCAATTGAGAACCATTATAATTCTCATAAATTTGAATCAGTTCTCTATATACTGATAAATGAAGCCTTTATCAGTGACATTTGCTGGAAAAATTGTTTCCTGTTTTCTTCTTTTCTTCTAATCTTGGTTGTATTGATGTTCTTTCTACAAAACCTTTTCAACTTAATGTAAATCATCCATTTTGAGTTTGATAAATGTTTTCTATCTCTTGCTTTGTCTTGCTTCCCTTCTCCATAGATTTGACAAACTATTTTTTTCTCTCTAAATTTGCTTATGGTGTCACATTTTGACACCATATCTTGGTATATGGTATGAGATGTTGATCAATGTCTAGTTTCTACCATACTATTTCCCGGTTTTCCCAACAGCTTTTGTCAGTGAATTTTTACTGCAAAAGTCAGAATATTTGGGTTTATCAAACAGTAGATTGTTACATTTACTACTGTCTTGTATACCTAATCTCTTCCACTGATCCACCACTCTATTTCTTAGCCATAACCAAAGAATTTTGCTTATTATTGCTTTATAATATAGTATTAGATTGAGTATTACTAGGCAACCTTCCTTTACTTTTTTTTTTCATTAATTCCCTTGATATTCTCAACCTTTTGTTCTTCCATATGAATTTTGTTGTTTCTAACAATAAAATAATTTTTGGTAGTTTGATTTGTATGGCACTGAATAAGTCAATTAATTTAGATAGAATTGTTATTTTTTACTATATTACCTGAGCATACCCATGAGTAACTGATATTTTTCCAATTGTTTATATCTGACTTTATATGAAAAGTCTTTTGTAATTATGTTTATATATTTCCTAGGTTTGTCTTGGCAGGCAGACTCCCAAATATTTTATATTATCCATTGATATTTTAAATGGAATTTCTCTTTCTACTTGCTGCTGGACTTTCTTGGTAATATATAGAAATGCTGATGCTAAACCTATATGTGACTTTATTTTATATCCTGCGACTTTGCTAAAGTTAATTATTTCAATTTTTTTTTAGTTGATGCTATAGGGTTTTCTAAAGGTGATATTTTTATTTCTTCATTGTCTATTCTAATTCCTTTGATTTATTTAATTTTTCTTATTGCTAGATGTAACATTTCTAGAACAATATTGAATAATAGCGTTGATAATGGGCATCCTTTTCTTACCCCTGATCCTTTTGAAAGTGCTTCTAGCTTATTCCCATTACAGATAAGGCTTGTTAATCATTTTAGATAGATATTATTTACACTTTAAAGAAAATCTCTGTTTATTACTATGCTCTCTAATGTTTTTAATCAGAATTGGTGCTGTATTTTTTCAAAAGACGTTTTGGTACCTATTAGATAATCATATGATTTCTATTAGTTTTGTTATTGATATGGTCAATTCAGCCCATAGTTTTCCTCGTATTGAACCAAACCTGCATTCCTGGTATGGTCATGGTATCTTATCTTGATGAAAAATTGCTGTAATATCTTGGCTAATACTTTATTTAAAATTTTGTATTAATATTCATTGATCTATAGTTGATTTATAATTTCTTTTTCTGTTTTGACTTTTCTTGGTTGGGTATTATTAACATATTTGGTAGTACTCTTCTTTTTTTGGAAAAGTTTGTGGAGTATTGGAATTAATTGTTCTTTCAATGTTTGGTAAGATTCACTTGTAAATCGTTCTAGTCTTCCCCCCCTCCCTTTTTAATTAAAGCTTTTTATTTACAAAACATATGCAGGGGTAATTTTTCAGCATTGACCCTTGCAAAACCTCTGTTCCACAATTTCCCCTTCTTCCCCATCCTCTAGATGGCAGGTAGTCCAAAACATGCTAAATATGTTAAAATATATCTTAAATCCAATATATGTATACATTTGTTCTAGTCTTTAAAGAATTTTTTTCTTAGAGAGTTCATTGATGGCTGGTTCAATTTTATTTTCTAGGGTAAGATTAAGTAAGTACTTTATATTCTCTCTTGTTAATCTGGGCAATTAATATTTTTGTAATATTTATCCATTTCACTTAAATTTTTATGTTTGTTGATATTCAGTTGGGCAAAATATTTCCTAATTATATAGCTTTAATTTATTCTTCATTGATGGTGAATTCACCCTTTAAATTTTTGGCACTGGTAATTTGGTTTACTTTTTTTTTTAATCAAATTAATCAAACATTTATCTATTACATTGATTTTTAAAAATATAACATCTTTGTTTTCTTTATTTTATTTATTCATTCAATAATTTCCTTACATTGTTTTATTAATGTTTCCTTTGATGTTCAGAATTTCTAATTTGGTATTTAATTGGGGGGGTTGTTTTTTCCTAGATTTTTCAATTACACAAAAATTCATCAATCTGATCTTTCTCTTTTTTATCCATGTGAGCACATAGAGATATAACATTTCCCCTAAATGTTGCTTTAGCTACATCTCATAAATATTGAGTAATTCTCTTTGATGAAATTATTGACCATTTCTGTTTCTGTTTGACCCATTCACTCTTTAGGATTTGATTATTTAGTTTCCACTTAATTTTTAATCTATCTTTTCATGCAATTTTATTGTATCATGATCTGAAAATGATGCATTTAATATTTCTGCCTTTCTGCATTTGACTGTGAAGTTTTTAATACTGCAATAGATGGTCAATTTTTATGTAGGTGCCATATACCACTGAAAAAAAGGTATATTCTTTTCTAGCCTCATTCAGTTTTCTCCAGAGGTCTATCATATCTAAATTTCCTAAGATTCTCTTCTCCTTCTTAACTTCTTTCCTGTTTATTTTTTGCTAGATTTATCTAGTTCTGAGAAGAAAAGATTGAGGTTTCCCACTAATATAGTTTTGTTGTCTGTTTTTCCTGTAATTGAATTAACTTCTCTAAGATGTTGAATGCTAAACCACTTGGTGCATATATGTTTAGTATTGATATTACTTCATTGTTTATGGTACTTTTTCACATGATTAGTTTCCTTTTTTGTCTCTTTTAATTAGATCTATTTTTGCTTTTTGCTTTCATGATTGCTACTCCTGCTTTTTTTTCCTCTAGGAACCTAATATGTTTTGCTCCAGCTCCTCTGCTCCAACTGTGTTTCTTGTAAATAACATATTATAGAATTCTGGTTTTTAATACATTCACCTCTTCACTTCTGTTTTATGGGAGAGTTCATCACATTCACATTCTCATTTATGATTACTATGTATTTTCTATGTATATCCTATTACTCTCTCCCCCAGTCTGCCTCCCCCTTTCCTTTTATCCAAATACAATCCTTTTTTTAAACCCCTTAACTTTTTTTTTTATATCATCACATCAAAGTCATACTCTTCAAATATGTAAATGCCCAAATAGAGTTAGAGTTCTTAAGAGTTACAAGTATCAGCTTCCCATGTAGGGACATAAATAATTAAAGGTTATTGAACATTTTTTTCCTTTCTTGTTTATCTTTTTAATCCTTCTCTTGAGTCTTATATCTGAAGGTTGAATATTCTGTTCAGCTCTGTTCTTTTCATCAGAAAAGTTTGAAAGTCCTCTATTTTATTAAATATTCCTTTCACCCCTGAATGTTTGTGCTCAATTTTGCTGGATGGTTGATTTTTGGTTATGTAGCCCATGCTCCTTTGCCTTTTGGAATATCATATTTCAAGCCCTCTGATCCTTTTTGGAAGAACCTTCTAAATCCCGTGGATCCTTGATATTTGAATTGCTTCTTTCTGGCTGTTTGCAGCAATTTCCCCTTTACCTGACAATTCTGAAATTTGACAATAATATTCTTTAAAGTTTTCATTTTGGAATCTTGTTCAGAAAGTGAGAATGGAGTCTTTCAATTTCTATTTTACCCTCTGGTTCTAGGATATCAGGGCAGGTTCCCTTAATAATTTCTTTTTTAAATTTCATTTTTAAATTTTTATTTTTCTTTAATAGTATTTTATTTCTCCAATTACATGTAAAAGTTTTCAACATTCATTTTTGTAATATTTTGAGTTTCAATTTTTTCCCCCTTTCCTTACTACTACCCCCTGTGCAAGACAGCAAACATAGGGTATACATGTACAATCATTTTGAACACATTTTCACATTTGATATGTTGTAAAAAAAAATCAGAACAAAAGGGAAAAATCCATGAGAAAGAAAATGTAAACAAAACCAAAAAAAGTAAAAATATTATACTTTGATTCTCATTCAGTCTTCATAGTTCTCTCTTTGGATGTGAATGACATTTTCCATCTCAGTCTATTGGAATTGTCTTGTATCACTGTATAGTTGAGAAGAGCTAAGACTATCATAGTTGATTATCACATAATCTGGCTGTTACCGGATACGATATTTTGCTGGTTCTGCTCACTTCACTCAGCATCACTTCATGTAAGTCTTTGCAGGCTTTACTGAAATCAGCCTGCTCATCATTTCCTATAGAACAGTAATATTCCATTACCTTCATATATAATACAAATTCAGCCATTTCCCAATTAATGGGCATTCACTCAATTTCCAATTGCTTGTCACCAAAAAAGAGCTTTTATGACATAAACATTTTTACACATATGAGTTGATCTCTTTGGGACACAGGCCCAATAGTGACACCACTGGATCAAAAGGGTATGCTTTATAGCCTTTTGGGCAGAAGTTCAAATTGCTCTCCAGAATGACTAGATCAATTCACAACTCCATCAACAATGCATTAATGTTCCAATTTCCCTACATTCCCTCCAACATTAGTGATTATCTTTTCCTGTCATCTTAGCCAATCTGAAGAATATGAAGTAGTACCTTAGAGTTGTCTTAATTTGCATTTCTCTAATCGGTAGTGATTTAGAGCATTTTTTCATTTGACTATAAATGGCTTTAATTTTTTCATCTGAAATTTGTTCATATCCTTTGACTATTTGTCAATTGGAAAATGACTTGTATTCTTAAAATTTTCCTCTCTTGGATTCTGTATTTGAAATTCAAATTTTCTGTTTAGTTCTAAACTTTTCATTAGAAATGATTGAAAGTCCCCTACTTCCTTGAACTTCCATCTCTTCCCCTGTAAGATTATACTCTGTTTTTCTTGGTAGTTGATTCTTGGTTGTTAAACCAAGCTCTTTTGTTCTCCAGTATATGATATTCCAGGTCCTTTAATCCTTTAACATCAAAGTTGCTAAATCCTGGAAAATCCCGATTGTGGCTCCTACATACTTGAATTGTTTCTTTCTAGCAGATAAGCATTTGTTCTTTCTTTCTAGCAGATAACATTTTCTCCTTAACCTTATAATTCTTGAATTTAGCTATAATATTTCCTTGTGTGATCTCTTTCAGGAGGTTATCTATGGATTCTTTCAATGACTATTTTACCCTTTGGTTTTAGGATATCAGGGCACTTTTCTTTGCTGATTTCTTGAAAGATGCTTTCCAGCTTCTTTTTGATCATGGTTTCCAGGTAGTCCCATAATTCTTAAATTATTTCTCCTGGATTTATTTTCCATGTTGGTTGTTTTTCCAAAGGTGTTTTATATTTTCTTCTATTTTTTCATTCTTTTTAGTTTATCTGATTGTTCATGTTTCATTGAGTTATTAGCTTCAATTTGCATAATGCTAGTTTTTGATGTATGCTTTTTCTCCCAGTGAGCTTTTTCACCTTATTTTCCATTTGGGCAATTCTACTTTTAAAGGTATTGCTTTCTTTAGAGGATGTTTTTTGTTGCATTTGGCCAATTGAATTTTTTAAGGAATTAACTTCAGTCAATATTTGTTTTTCTTTTCCAAGTTGTTGATTCTCTTTCATATCTCTCATTTCTTTTCTCATTTTTCCTATCTCTCTTATTTGACTTTTAAAATCCTTTATGAGCTCTTCCAAGAAGACAATGTGGACTTGAGACCAATTCATACATATCCCCTTTTATGTTTCACATTTCGCATTTTATGTTCTTCTGAGTTGGTGTTTTGAGCTTTTCTGTCACCATAATAGCTCTCTATGATCAAGGTTCTTTTTTATTTCTTTCTCTTTCTTGCTTTCCTTCTTCCTAGTTTCCAGGGCCACAATTTGCCTTTTACATTGGGACTGGATGCCTCACCACTAAATGCTGTGCTACTATCCTATTGACCCAGGACTGAGGGGTCTTGGGTGCTGATCTATCTTGCCCCAACACTAGCTCACCCAAGTGAGACTGACCTTTCCTGAAGTCCTTCCAAGCTATCTTGAACTGGAAAATTGTTTCATTCAATATCTTTGTAGGCTCTGTTGTTCCAAAATCTATTCAGAGTCTTGGTTTCATATTGTTTCCAAGGGAAACTGGGAAGAGCTCAAGCAAGTTCCTGGCTTCACCATCTAGTTCCATCTCTCTCTTTTCAATTTTTTTCTTCAATTCTATAAAAGAATTGTTGTCATCCTTGGTTCTTTCTTCCAATATGATTAAAGTTCCTTCATTTTATCTTTATAACCGCAACACCTAGAGTAACGTCTTGTCCTTCATAGGTGATTAAGAAGAGCTTATTAAATAACAAAGTGTCTTAGTGAAAAAGGACAAGGTCTTTCTTGACATCTGGGGTCCAAAAATGATATTTCAGATCACTAAAAATTTTGACTCAGTTTTGTCCTTTTATGGCCAACTCAGACATTGCTATTTTAATTATTGTCTTTCCAAATAGTAATGTTTTACTTGGATTTCTTATAAATTCTCATAAGTCCTTCAGAGTTGTCTTGGATCATTATATTGCTGAGAATAGCAAAGTCATTCACAGCTGATCATATTATAATATTACCATTACTTTGTACATAGTACATTTCACTTTTCATGATCTCATGGAAATCTTTCTAAGTTTTTTTCTGAGAGCATCCTGTTCACCATTTGTTATAGTACAATGGTATCCATCATAATCACATGCCACAATTTAGTTAGCCATTTCCCAACTGGTGGACCTTCCCTCAATTTCCAATTATTTGCCCTGAGAAAAGAGCTGATATATATATATATATATATATATATATATATATATATATATGCCTTTTTTATTAAAAAAAATCTTTATCTCTTTTGGGATACATTCCATAAGTGGTCGTATTGCTAAGTCAAAGGATATGTATATTTTTATAGTCCTTTGTGCATAGTTCCAAATTACTCTACAGAATGATGGGATCAGTTCACAGTTTCACAGTTGTGTATTAATGACTTGTTTTCCCCACATGTCTTCTAACATTGATTATTTCCTTTTCTGGCTTATTAACCAAAACAATAGGTATGAGATAGTAGTACCTCAGAATTGTTTTAATTTGTATTTCTTCAATCAAGAGTGAGTTAGAGTAATATGACTATAAACATTTTTGATTACTTCATCTGAAAATTGTTCATATCTTTTGGTCACTTATCAATTGAGTAATGCCTCCTAGTTTTTAGAAATTTGACACAGCTTCTTTTTGCTTGAGGCCTTTATTGGATAAACTTGCTTCAAAATTATTTTCACAATTGCTATTGCAAACTATATTCCTCTTGCTCTATTCTCTCTCTTCTTTCATCCTATCCCTCCTCAAAAGTGTTTTGCTTCTGACTAACCCCTCTCCCAATCTGCCTTCCCTTCTTTTATCCTCTCCTTTTTCATATCCCCTTTTCCTACTACTTTCCTCTAGGGTAAGATAGACATTTATATCTAATTGTGTACATTACTCCCTCTTTGAGACAATTCTGATGAGAGGAATGTTTACTCATTTGCCTCACCTTCCCCTTCATTCTAAAATATTTTTTCTTGCCTATTTTATGACATTATTTATGCCATTCCACCTCTCCCTTTCCTTTTCTCCCAGTACATTCCTCTCTCATCCCTTAATTTTATTTTTAAAAATATCATCTCTTCATATTCAACTCACACCTGTGCCCTGCCTCTATCCGCCCTAATAATAAGAAAGTTCTTTTGAATTACAAGTATCATCTTTCCATATAGAAATGTGACAGATTAATCTTATTAAGTCCCTTATGATTTACCTTTTTGATTACTTTTATATGCTTCTCTTACATCTTGTATTTGAAAATCAAATTTTATATTCAACTCTAGTCTTTTCATCAAGAATGCTTGAAAGTTTTCTATTTCATTGAATATTCTTTCCCCTGAAGAAACTCAGTTTTGCTGGGTTGGTGATTCTTGGCTGTAATCCTAGCTCCTTTGCTCTACCTATTATATTCCAAACCCTCTGATTTTTTTAATGTAGAAACTGCTAAATCTTGTATTACCCTGACTGTTGCTCCACAATACTTGAATTGTTCCTTTCTGGATGCTTGCAATATTTTCTTCTTGACTGGAAAATTCTGGAATTTGGCTGTGATGTTCTTGGGAGTTTTCATTTTGGTATCTCAGGAAATGATTGGTGGATTCTTTTAAGTGATTCTTTTTTTGTTTTTTGTTTTCTTAATAATAGCTTTTTATTTTCAAAATATATGCAAAAGTTTTCAACACTCATTCTTTTAAAACCTTATGTTCCAATTTTTTTCTCCCTCCCTTCCCCCCATCCACTCCCTTAGATAGTAAGTAATTCAATATGTTAAGCATATGCAATTCTGTACATATTTCCACATTTATCATGCTGCACAAGAAAAATCAGATCAAAAAGGAAAAAAATGAGAAAAAAACAGCAAACAACTAAAGGGGTGAAAATACTATATTGTGATCCACATTCAGTCCCGACAGTTCTCTTTCTGGATGCAGATGGCTCTCTCCATCAAAAGTCTACTGGAATTGGCTTGAATCATTAAGGGATTATTTTTTCACAAATGTTGAAGGTTAATTGTGCTACCGATCAATTAACATTTACTAATTGCTAGCTGTTGAGCACTCGGCTAAGCACTGGGGATACAAGAAAGGCAAAATACTGTTCCTTTTCATATTAATGTAATCCTTCTAATGTCATGCATAGCTTGTGGACAATTCAATCAGTTCTTGAGCTTGTAACCTTCTCTGTTGCTTTACAAGAATTAGTTTTAAACACAGAAGGGCACTTTTTCCAGTGTATTGTTATTCACTTTAAGTGATATTGGCTTTAATAATGAGTGTGTAAAGGTGAATTTCATTGCATTGTGTCCTAATGGGGGCTCATCCCCCATGTTGGGAAGAATGTCTGGAGTAGACACATTTTAGGAATATTAAAAAATATTCCTAAAATCATTATTTGGCACTGTTTAAAATCATTGAGTGTAGTTATTACCTAACAATATGATATCTGATAAAAGAAATTAAGCATTTAAAATATTTCTGAATAAAAGGTATTTCATATATCAGCAATTTATGGAAATCAAACTGAACTACAATTTTCTGCTAAAAAATTTGAAATTGAAATTATTTGAATTGGTCCAGTCCTGGAATGGAAAAAGGCAGCATGGAGTTTAGTAGCTGCTACAGGTTTACCATGGATTAAGTACATGCATTTTTCTCATTCTTCTCCTAATCCTGATTTGGGAAAGGGATTAGTGAACATTAATTTCCTGAAAGATCTTGCTTTAATGATTGATATTCTTAAAGAACTTTCATCACTTTCAGCTAAATTGTAGTCAATTAACATTCAGAAAATACAAAAAATTATAAAATGAATCATAAAAGCTTTGGAAAATTAAAAAATTTGTACTAGATATTATGAATTTCAAATTGAAGATTTGATAAAGTTAGATAAGCTTAAAAATAGTTCATTGAGTAAAAATAAATGTAATATTTTCCCTAAGAATATATTATTGCACTTGTGAAGTTATGGCTTTTATTGTTCAGAAGCATCAATGAAGTAATTTTTAATCATTCTGATTTATTAGGACCATGTATTTAGCCTTATGAAGAAGTAACTTCATCCCAAGTAGATGGTGAAAAAAATTGTATTAAATTTGTCTTGGCAAACGTTTCTAGTTATTTTGTTCATATCACATGAAAGTGATTTTAAGACTTAGCTCTGGGAAGTGGCCCACTGGATGACCACTTTCATCTTCAAAATGTACACTTAAAAGAAATGGGGGTTAGATCTCTGGAAAGGGATTAAAAACTATCCTCAGATAGGAAAAACATCTGTGATCTGGAGCTATACACTTACCTTCTCTTTGCCTCAGTTTCTTCATATATAAAATAGGGACTCCTGAAAAAAAAATGAGCTCACATGATTCTTTTAAGGCTAATAAGAGATAATAGTTGTCAATGATTTTTGACAATCTTGCCCCCCCCCACAACAGTATAATTTTTTTTCAATTACATGTAAAAATAGTTTTAACATTCAGTTTTGTAAGATTTTAAGTTTCATTTTTTTCTCCTTTCCTCTCTTATCTCTCTCTCCCTTCCCCAAGACAGCAAGCAATCTGATATGGGTACAACCATTTTAAAGTTATTTTCATATTGGTCATGTTGTGAAAGCAAAATCAGAACAAAGAGGAAATACCACGAGAAAGAATAAGCAAACAACAATAATAAAAAGGTGAAAATAGTATGCTTCAATCTGCATTCAGATTCCAAAGGTTCTCTTTTTCTTCTCCTAAGAATTGCTTTGGCTGCATCCCTTAAGTTTTGGTATGTTGTCTCAATATTGTCCTTCTCTTGGATGAACTTACTGTTTCTCTGATTTGTTGTTTTACCCACTCATTCTTTAGGGTTAAATTATTTAGTTTCCAATTAATTTTTAGTCTATGTTCTGTGGCCCTTTGTTATAGTATTTTTATTGCATCATGATCTGAAAAGGATGCATTTACTATTTTTGCTTTTCTACATTTGATTTGAGGTTTTTGCATCCTAATACATGGTCAATTTCTGTGTAGGCGCTATGTACTGCTGAGAAAAAGGTATATTCTTTTCTATCCCCATTAAATTTTCTCCAGGCGTCTATCATACTCGTCTTTTTAAAAATGATATTCACCTCCTTAATTTCTTTCTTGTTTATTTTGTGGTTAGATTTATCTAGCTTTGATAGAGGGAGGTTGAGATCCCCCTACTAGTATAATTTTGATGTGTATTTCTTCCTGCAACTCACTTGATTTCTACTTTAAGAATTTGGATGCTATATCACTTGGTATATATATATTTAATATTGATATTACTTCATTATACATGGCACCCTTTATCAAGATGTAGTTTCCTTCCTTATCTCTTTTAATTAGATCTATTTTTGCTTTTACTTTGTCTGAAATCAAGATTCCTACCCCTGATTTTTTTTTTTTACTTCATCTGAAGCCTAATATATTCTGTCCCAGCTTTTTACCTTTATTCTGTATATTTCTCTCTGCTTCAAATGTGTTTCTTATGAACAGCATATTGTCAGATTCTGGATTGTGACACGCTCTGCAATCTGCTTCTGTTGAATGGGTGGGTTCATCCCATTCATAGTCATAATTACGATTACTATCTGTGTTTTCTCTCCATCTTATTTTTTCCCATTTATACTTTTTTCTGTCCTTTACCTTTTCACTTTTAGGCAGTGTTTTGTTTCTGACCCCACCTTTCTTAATCTGCCCTCCCTTCTATCAGCCTCCTCCTGCTTTTCTTACCATTTCCCCCTTCTTCTTCTATCCTTCCTTCTATCAGCCTTTCATCTCCCCTTTCCTTTTCTCTTTGTCCTTCTACTTCCCTATAGGGCAATATTAATTTCTTTACTCAATGGTGTATGTATGTTATTCCCTCTTTGAACCAAATCTGATAAAATTAAAATTCAGAAAATGCTCATCCCTCTCCTTTCTTTCTCTCTACTGTAATAAATGTTCTGGCCTCTTCATGTGATGTAATTTACCCCATTTTATTTTACTTTTCCTCTTCTCCCAGTACAATCCTCTTTCCACTCCTAAATGCCTTTTCTATATCATCACATCAAAGTCAACTTAAAACCAAATTTTATGTCTGTATATAACCCTCCTAACTTCCTTAACAAAGATACAGTTCAAAAGATACAAGTATCATCTTCACATGTAAGTAAATAAACATTTTAACCTTTAAAAACATAGTTTTTCCCCTTTCTGGTTACATTTTTACACTTCCCCTGAAGCTTGTATTTGAAGATCAAATTTCTTGTTCAGCTCTTGTCTTTTCATCATAAAGGGCCGTAACCCCCCTATCTCATTGAATGTTTATCATTTCCCCTTGAAAGACAATGCTCAGTTTTACTGAGTAGCTGATTCATGTTTGTAGTCTACCTTCCTTTGCTTTCCAGAATATCATATACTTGGCCTTCCAATCCTTTAACATAGAAGCTTCTAAATCCTGAGTAATCCTGATTGTGATTCCTTAATATTTGAATTCTTTTTTTCTAGCTGCTTGCAGTATTTTCTCCTAGATTTGATAATTTAAACCTAAAGTTTAGCTACAATATTCCTTGGAGTTTTCATTTTGGTTCTATTTAAGGAGGGGAATTCTTTAAATGACTATTTTATCTTTTAGTTTTAGGATACTAGGCCAGTTTTCTTTGATGATTTCTTGAAAGATTTTGTCTAGCTTCTTTTTTTGATCGTGACTTTCAGGTAGTCCAATAGTTGCTTAATTATCTCTCCTGGTTCTATTTTCCAGATTGGTTGTTTTTCTAATGAGGTAATTTACATTTTCTTCTATTTTTTTCATTTAAAAAATATTTTGACTGATTCTTGATGTCTCATTGAGTCATTGACTTCTATTTTTCAATTCTGATTTTTAATATATTATTTTCTTCTGTTAGCTTTTTTTAAACCTCCTTTTCCATATGCTCAATTCTACTTTTTAAAGGCTTTGTTTTCTTTGGTGGATTTATTTTCCATTTCACCAATTCTAATTTTTAAATAGGATTGTTTTCTTCAGTATATGGTCTGTGCTTTGGCTAAAAGCCTCCCATTAGATTCTCCATTCTGTGCCTGAACTGGTCCCTGTTTCCCTTTTTGCACAAAATGAGAGACCTTTATTGAAGTGTTTATAATATGTCTTAAGCTGGAATTGTTTCACTCTGAATTTTTATGGGTTCTGTTACTATAGAATTCTTTTAGAGGCTTGATTTAGTGGTGCTTCTGAGGTCAGGTAACTCCCTTGGTTCTCTCTTCCATCTTGGCTTTACCCCTGATTTTTGACAATATTAAGGGGCATCATAAATATGAGTTATTTTCTATATTTTGAGTCTTTCCATCTCTGACAATCTTGGGTGTGTTAAGGACCCTCTTAATTCTTCCTGGTTAAGTGGTAAGAACTTTCCTCTATTTGATAACCTTGCTTCTCAGTGTCCTCCCAGCCCTTACAATTCTCTTCTCTATAACAACTCACAGACCAGCCATTTTCTCTTTTAAAGTCTCTAGTCATCCTGACATTTAATGTTCCCTTCCTTTCCATGTCTGAAGAGGTAAGACTTTGATTTATATTTGTCCTTTTTTTGAAATCCACTATAAGTGTGTAACAGCAGTACACAGTATACAGTACACAGTACACAGCAGTACAATTAAAAATCAAAATGAGTTTACTTCAAATCATTTCAAATTATAATAATTTCTTTAATATAAATTCATTTCATTTGTTGCTAAAATGGTAATATCATTCCTGAACTTGATCACCTCCTTGTATGGAATTAATTTTATTTGGCCTCATTTTTTTTTCAGATAATGTCAGGCATTCCCCCTTTAATTTTTCTCCTGTGCTTCACAGTTAAAGGCTTAAATATTCTTTCATCCCCAATGTGTTGACTTCAATATTAAGGAAATGAAAGTTGCTTGTCATATTATAAAGATATTTCATAATTTATTTTGATAATTATATATATTTTATAACATAATTATACATAATAAATGTGAGAGATTGTAGATATATGTATATACAAACATACACATATATCTGTATGCATGCATGTCTGTATACAAACACACACACACACACACACACACACACACACACACATTATAAGTTCTCTTCCACCTTCAACACTCTGACATTCTGTGGTTTAACAAGACTCCTAGGTCTTCTCTTGTCTATAGGAAGGTCTCATCTATGTCTGCTATCTCCTCTTCTCTATGGCATCTCCTAGCCCAGCCATTCTATATATGAAACTCTCTAAAAGTTTTCTTCAAGTTCAAAGGTTTCACTTTTTCTAACAGCCTAGAAATGGTTGAGCCAATTTCTTTCAATTTGCTACATATTTGTGTTAACAATCAGATGATAAAAGCTAAAAAATTGGTCCATTTGAAACTTTTTGCTATTTGTAATCATTTTAAAAATATGAATTCAATCCATTTATTGTCCCAAAGGGATGTACTTGATCACCAATTTGTATGGAATTATTGTTGTTCTTATTTATTTTTAAAGAAACATTAAAGGCATTCTTATCTTTTCTCCTAGAACTCATATATGAGTTTAGAACATCATAACAGTGATTTCAATACTGTTGCAGTAAAAGTTGTGTTTCCTATCTTAAGCATGCTTTCTGTTTATTCTTTTCAAATGATATCATGTCTGGTCATACTTTAAATCACTGAAATTATAAAGCAAAAATGACTTCCCATCTAGTTTACTTTGTGAGTATGGGTTGGATGGTGTCTTTCAGTTCACAAAATAGGCAGTTAGGTGCCACAAAACCTAAATCCCTGGAAAGGTATTGAATTCAAACCCAAATTCAGATACTAATTAGTTGGTGACTCTCAGCTTTCATTCATTGATCCTCTTTTTGCTTCAGTTTTCTTCTGCATAAAATAAGGATGATAGGAGCATGTAATTCCTGAGGTGGTTTTAAAGATCAAATGGAATAATATTTCTGCAGGATCTTAACAGGTGCCTTATAAATGTGAGCTAATTTTCTGTTTGTGTGTGTGTGCTGAAATAAAGTGTGCTCATTAAACCATAATTACGTTTAATTTTTGCTTTAAAATGATGCCATTCAAGCCTATTCATTGTACAGAATAACAATTCCAATTTTCCTTCCATCTTTGACAATCTGGGGCATCAAGACACTCCTAGTTCTTCCCTTGCCTATAAAGTACTCTCCTTCATCTGATATTCCTGTCTCCTAATGCCTTTCCCAATCTACTATTTTCTATTGCAAGTCCCACCACCTGCAATCGGTCTTTGAAGATCTCTAAAGACTGGTCATTTAGAACATCAAGATAGAATTGATGTCAATATTCATGGAATAAAAGCTTTTTTTTTTTTTATCAAATTAGTATGCTTTATAACATTTATGCATATATAGATAACATTTAAATAATTATGTTTGTTATTAATCTACTGAATACAGGAAAAATACCTTTAAAATGCTTCTGTATAATTACATGTTTGTATATGTGCACATGTGTATGCTGAAATAGTGTGCTCATTATACCATAATTATGTTTAATTTTTGCTTTAAAATTATGCTATTCAAGCCTATACGTTGTACAGAATGACAATTAACAGAAAAAATAAATTTGTGAGTAAATTAGAATGCCGGGGATGTTTCCTGATTTTCTAGGACCCATGCCAGCACTGAGGACAGAGACATCAGAGACTCAAGATTTCAAGCCCTTGTCCCAGGATCAGAAAGGGCTGCATTTCCAAACACAGACTAGGTTTGGGACCCTGCGCCATTGCCTTTATAATGAGGAGTGATACTGGCAGCTAGCTGACTGCTTTCTGATGAGGATAACATGAAGTAGTATTGGAAAGAACTTTTTTCATCCTCTCCTGTATTCCCTTGTTGTAAAGGGTCTTCTCTTTCTGATAGCCCTCCATTTAGGTGTCCTTCCAGTTTAATATTCTCTTCTCTTTGGAAACTCCTAGCCTGGACATTTTCTGTGTATCCTCGGATCTCTACGAGCCCTGACATTCCGTGTTCTAAGGCAGTGGTTCTCAAACTTTTGTTCCCAGTATCTTCATGTTGTTAAAAAAAAAAAAAAAAAACTATTGAGGATCTGTTCAAAGAGTTTTTCTTCACATGGGTTATATTTATAGCTATTTACTATATTAGAAATAAAAATATAATTTTTAATTTCTAGACCCTCTGAAAGGGTTTCAGAGACCCCAACAATTGCTTGGACTACACTTTGAGGACCTAAGGCCTCCTCCTCTTGTGACATGCAAAACTTTGGAGTCTTTTGAATAGAAACATTTTAATGACAATTACATGGGTATGTATCTGAGCAATGCAGAGGTTTAGCAACACAAATGGAGGCCATTCCAAATACTCTTTTAATTTTTGTGTTATGAATAAAATAAATACTGCAGCTGGGGCTGCTGCTGGGACTGCAGGTGTACCTGGGGCTGCTTAGTTGGTGGAGGAGGTGGCAGTGTATGGTTGAGGAGGTGGGGGCTGAAGTTGCTGTTGTGGTTATTAGGGAATCTTGAACTGCTGTTGGGACTGCTCCTGGGGCTGCTGTTGGCACTACCGGACTTGGTCATTGGACTACTTGGGGCAGATTCAGGTCCTCGGGCCAGGGAGAGGATGTGCTCCCAGGTAAGGAAGCAGAGTTGACCCTAGCACCCATCAGGGCTATGCTGTTCTGTCTCCCTCTTGAGTAACATACCATAGACCTGACTTGTTCATATCATACCTCTCCTGGATACTTGATCTTGGGCCTATAGAAACTCAGCATAGGCTTCCTTACTTGGTTAGGGGTAGGTTGGTGACCAGTTTTATTAGGTGCTTGGTACAGGCTGTTGGTCAGTGGGCAGCACCTGGGGCACCTCCTTAGTTGGTCTCTGACTAGAGCACACATGCATCCCCAAGCTGGCTGGCTGGAAGGTGGGGGTGTCTGGATGGCAGGCTGGACTGGTTGTATGACTGGGGACTTTCTTCTCCTGTCCAAGGTAACCGAAGCATAGAATTTTATTACTGATATTAGTTTGTCTGTGACTCCTTTAAACACAATATAGTGTTATTTTAAAAATCTAGTCTTGTCAGAAAGTATGATTGCAACTTTGGAGGTTTTTTTTGGATTCACTTGATGCATGGTAAATTTCCTCCCCCTCCCATTAGATTCATTTATTTATCAATGTGTTTCTTGTAAGCTAAAGATTGTAAGGTATTTTCTTATCCATTCTGGCCTTTGTTTTTGTTTGTTTAATTATTTATTATCTTTAATCCATTGATATTTAAGTCTATGGAAGTTAGGTTCATTTTTTTTTCCTATTTGCCTGTAATCTTATTTTCAAGTTGACTTTTTTTCCTCTTTTATGTTGTAAATATATTCCTGTGTCTCTTCAGATACTTTAATCTTTTTAAAAATCATAATAGTTTTTATTTTCAAAATATATGCAAAGATAGTTTTCAACATTCACCCTTGCAAAAACCTTGTGTTAAATTTTTCTCCTTCTCTTCCTTTCCCTTTTCCCCTGCCCCCTCCCATAGACAGCAAGTAATCCTATACTAAACATGTGCAATTCTTCTATACATATTTCTATATTTATCATAGCTTAATCTTTTTTAAAGTACCTCTATTCTCTCTGGCAATCTTCCTCTTTCCCATTTGTTACGCCTTTCCTTTTTTTTAAATTAAAAATTTAATTCCCTTTCCTGTTTTTATCTAATTATTTAATTCTTCCCTTCTTTTCCTATCTCTTTCCTTTCTTCTCTTCCTCTTCAACTAGTTCTATTCATTATTTTTATTTAAATTTTGCACCCCCTTTTCAGAGGATTTATTTCACTCTCTCATCCATTCTCTGTATTCTAATTCTTTCTCTAGTCTCTTTCTATTCTCTGCATTCCTCACAGAATGAAAATTTCTGTAGTATCTAATCTGGGCTCTCTCCTTTAGGCAGTTTTCTGCCACTGCCTTGTAGAGATTGCCCTGGAGATTCTCCTTTTCCAATTTGCCTCACTCATAATACCACTTCCTCCAGGTGACAGAGAGTCAAAGGAAAATCCTTTGTTCAGGCTTTCACCTTAATTGATGAGGCAAAACTGAGGAAAAAGATAATTAAAATGAGTTTATTCAAAGTACATTTATGTAGTAACATGTTGACTAGCTGATCACTAAGACCTCAGACACAGATTATCTAAAAAGATAAAGACATTTCAAATAAGTCCATATCAATAAGGGGATAAAACACGGCATCTCAGCTATTCCTGCATTGCTAGTACATGCAGGCTAATAGGTAGTAGGTGACCTGATATGTGAGGGACAGCAAGTCAAAAGACAAAAGCTGCAAATGTTGGGGGGATGACTCACCAGTGATTGACAGACTGAAAACAAATGGTCACTGAATCAGCGTAACTTTTTATAATTCCTCTATTTGCTGCTAACCACATATATAGGTAGTTCTACCTACTTCTTTTCTCTAATTTTGTTAAATTTTATTTCCTCCTTTCTTCAAGCTCAGTTTAAAGCCATTCACAACTGCACATATATATAGCACCATAACTGGCTTCATCTCATTCCTTTATTCTTATTTACATCATCCTACTCAGCTGTTTATGCCAAATCAGTTTGAGCAAGCATTTGTGGCTATACACTAGGGGACTTAAATTTAGAACAGGAAACAAATATACTGTGGCCATGAGTATCACAAATTATAATCCCATGTTTCCATTAATATCATAAATTTAAATGAATTTAGGTACAGAATCATAATCTCATGCATCCCACAAGGAGAGAAACCTTGTTAAATAAATTCTATAACAAGTCAGGTTATACATCAAGGTTTCACCATGTATTGATTTTAGAGAGGAGATTTACATATCACCAAGAAAATTCATTAAACATAAATACCATAAAACAAAATCTCAAAATAATACAACAATATTGGTGCGAATATTAAATAACATCGATTCTTCATATAACCCACTCCCCATGTTCAGTCAACCAGCACATTTCATCTAGAGCCGACTCTATCAAGTCCCATGTAGCTTTCTGGTCCTTGGCAACATCTTCCCTTGGACATTCAATAATAATTCTCATTCTCAGGGCAATTCTGAAATGGCCTCTTTCCATAAAGAAAAAAAATATTATGGATTTTAAAATCGTAACAGAATTTGGACATGCATTTCCAAATAATATAAATTAATTTGAATGCATCTCTCAATATTTTTTTTTTTTACAAAGAAATCACTTCATTTTATCACTGTTAGCACTTTACACTTGATGAGGACAATTCAGCCTCGTCCAGAAGAACATCTGCATTCCCTGGGAAAGACTCTCTTCCCATATGCACCTTCCCTGGGAAAGACTCTTTTCCCACACATTATGCACCTTTTGGATGCTAAATCTACATTCCCTGGGAAAGACTCTTTTCCCACACCCTATCTCAAGTATGTTCCTTTTGGGATGCAAAGCCCAAATTGTTTTGTTTCTGTATATAAGTAAGCCCTGAGAAAATGTCTCTTGATAATTCTTTGACATTGCCCACTAAGAGAACCTCTTAGTGTCTTTCTCTCTTTAATAAAATGCCTTTTCTTATCACAGCCTTTTGTGTAGCGTTTCTCACTGCGAACCTGCCCTAACTTGGTGTTTTGGAGAACTAGGAGACCAACCCATATTCCTTCCACGATCCATCTCTCATCACACTGATCATATTTAAAACCTTGTTTAAAGTTATCAAGTATGGAGCAATTCTATCTGATTAAAGAAATAATAATAAAAATTTATATAGTGTTTGCCATATGCCAGGCACTATGTGAAACACTTTACAACCCTAAGAAGTAGGTGCTATTATTTCATTTTCTTCTTTACAGATCAGGAAATAGAGGTAAACAGAGGTGAAATAATGCAGACACTAAATTTCTGAAACCTGATTTTTTGACTCATGTTTTTGTCATCTATAACCATTTTTTCTTCTGCCTTAATGTTGAATTTTAAAAATGCATCTTTGCACTAATTTCTGATTTAGCACAATTATCACAATAGGAGAACACAATTATGAATGAGACCACATGACGCAGTTTCGGGATGAAATCAAATCTGGATTTAAGTCTCAATTCATCCGAGGGCAAGTTAGCACTTTAAATTATGGGACCAGCTAATTTTAGGTAGTCTATTGCCAAAGATTTAAAGCAATAATCTTGTGTTTTCACCTTTCTTTTAGAATCCATGAAATTTCTCTGAAACATACAAATTGCAAACAATCTCTGTTATTCAATAATGAAATTATCAATGCATATTATTCACATATGGACTAAAATAGATCCTGCTAATGCTGTGCTATACCCAAATAATTCAATGCTGCAAATATATTTCTATATTTTCCATATTATGTAGAATAACCAAATAAAGTTTCTCATACACTTCTTATCGGAATGAGATAAAACATTTTTCACTTCTCTTTTCAAATGTTCACAGTGTTTTACTTTCAACCCTCTATTCATACTATCATTGCAAAAAAGACTACATTTTCCCCCTTAACTTTCTACCTACTTCTTCTCTCTAATTTTGTTAAACTTTATTTCCTCCTTTCTTCAAGCTCAGATTAAAGCCATTCACAACTGCACAAAGTAGTTTGGTTTCTTTCATATTCTGAACATTTCAGACTTGGTCATATTCTGACCAGATACTTCCCTTGCTAATCATATTGCAAACTATCTAGAAAAATCATTTTCATTCACTTTACTGAATTTTTTCTCATTCTCTTTCTCGTCTGCCCCTCTAACTTGGCCATAGTGAAAAAGATTGTCATTTTTTATGTTTCTATTTTAAAAGCCCTGAAAGTTCTACTCCAGCCTTTCCAAAAGTATTGCAAGAACCTAAATCACCTTCCCTAATTGCTGTTTCAAAGCCTCTCTCAAAAGCACTGAAAAATCCCTTATTTGCCTAGGCTATAGATCTTCAAATTACATTTAGAATGTATATCAGACCGAATTCAACACCTAAGGTCTCATCCTTTATTTTGTCAAAGTATTTTTTTCCCCTCCTGTCCCATATCCTCATTGTTCAGTTGTAGACATAACTGGCAGGATGTGTCCCAAGGTTTTGCTATTAGTCTATGCTTATGTCCCCAAAGGCTCACTACTCCAATGTCTTTTATGAATATTGGTATTCCCATGCAAAAGCATGCAAGGCCTTCTTAGTGAGCCTTTTTACATTCCCTTCTTTGTACATAAATGAAAATAAAATCACAATTTTATTATGCAACTTATTTCTCCATTTTCCATCCTAGTTTTAGGGAGCTAAATTCTCTGCCCTTCACAGCTTAACTAAGTGCTCCCATAAGGCAGTACCTAATTGCTGGATCCAGGGGTGGAACAGATCTATCCACAGTGATAGGCTAGGGTGAAAATCCTCAAAAGCTCCTCATGGCTCTTAATTTACTTTTTTTTTTTTTCCAAATTATTCTTTTTTTTTTTTTTATTATAGTAACTTTTTATTGACAGAATCCATGCCTGGGTAATTTTCTTTACAACATTATCCCTTGCACTCACCTCTGCCCCGACTCTTCCCTCCCACCCTCCACCCCCTCCCCCAGATGTCAAGCAGTCCTATATATATTGAATATGTCCTAGTATATCCTAGACACAATGTATGTGTGCAGATCCAAACAGTTCTCTTGTTGCACAGGGAGAATTGGATTCAGAAGGTAGAAGTAACCCGGGAAGAAAAACAAAAATGCAAACAGTTTACATTCATTTCCCAGTGTTTTTTTCCTTTGGGTGTAGCTGCTTCTGTCCATCATTGATCAATTGAAACTGAATTAGGTCTCTTTGTCAAAGAAATCCACTTCCATCAGATTACATCTTCATACAGTATCATTGTTGACATATATAATGATCTCTTGGTTCTGCTCACTTCACTTAGTATCAGTTCATGTAATTCTCTCTAAGCCTCACTGTATTCATCTTGCTGGTCATTTCTTACAGAACAATAATATTCCATAACATTCATATACCACAATTTACCCAACCATTCTCCAATTGATGGGCAGCCACTCAGTTTCCAGTTTCTGGCCACTACAAGCAGGGCTGCCACAAACATTTTGGCACATACAGGTCCCTTTTCCTTCTTTAGTATCTCCTTGGGGTATAAGCCCAGTAGAAACACTGCTGGATCAAAGGGTATGCACAGTTTGATAACTTTTTGGGCATAATTCCAGATTGCTCTCCAGAATGGTTGGATTCGTTCACAGCTCCACCAACAATGTATCAGTGTCCCAGTTTTCCCACATCCCCTCCAACACTCATCATTATTTTTTCCTGTCATCTTAGCCAATCTGACAGGTGTGTAGTGGTATCTCAGAGTTGTCTTAATTTGCATTTCTCTGATTAATAATGATTTGGAACACTCTTTCATATGAGTGGTAATGATTTTAATTTCATCATCTGAAAATTGTCTGTTCATATCCTTTGACCATTTATCAATTGGAGAGTGGCTTGGTTTCTTATAAATTAGTCAGCTCTCTATATATTTTGGAAATGAGGCCTTTATCAGAACCTTTAACTGTGAAGATGTTTTCCCAGTTTGTTGCTTCCCTTCTAATCTTGTTTACATTAGTTTTGTTTGTACAGAAGCTTTTTAATTTGATGTAATCAAAATTTTCTATTTTGTGATCAATAATGGTCTCTAGTTTGTCTTTAGTCACAAATTTCTTCCTCTTCCACAAGTCTGAGAGATAAACTATCCTATGTTCCTCCAATTTGTTTATAATCTTGTTCTTTATGTCTAAATCATGGACCCATTTTGATCTTATCTTGGTATAAGGTGTTAAGTGTGGGTCCCTGCCTAATTTCTGCCATACTAATTTCCAGTTATTCCAGCAGTTTTTGTCAAATAATGAATTCTTATCCCAAAAGTGAGGATCTTTGGGTTTGTCAAACACTAAATTGCTATAGCTGACTATTCTGTCTTGTGAACCTAACCTGTTCCACTGATCAACTAATCTGTTTCTTAGCCAATACCAAATGGTTTTGGTGACTGCTGCTTTATAATATAGTTTTAGGTCAGGTACAGCTAGGCCACCTTCATTTGATTTTTTTTTTCATTAATTCTTTTGAGATTCTTGACCTTTTATTATTCCATATGAATTTTGTTGTTATTTTTTCTAGATCATTAAAATATTTTCTTGGAAGTCTGATTGGTATAGCACTAAATAAATAGATTAGTTTAGGGAGGATTGTCATCTTTATTATATTTGCTCGACCTATCCAGGAGCACTTGATATTTTTCCAATTGTTTAAGTCTGACTTTATTTGTGTGGAAAGTTTTTTGTAATTTAGCTCATATAATTCCTGACTTTCCTTTGGCAGATAGATTCCCAAATATTTTATGCTGTCGACAGTTATTCTGAATGGAATTTCTCTTTGTATCTCTTGCTGTTGGATTTTGTTGATGATGTATAAAAATGCTGAGGATTTATGGGGATTTATTTTATAACCTGCAACTTTGCTAAAGTTATGGATTATTTCTAATAGCTTTTTTGTAGAATCTCTAGGGTTCTCTAAGTATACCATCATATCATCTGCAAAGAGGCTCTTAATTTACTAATAAGAAAATTCTTCATTTGAGCTTTTCCCTCCCTGGATATTAAAAAGAGTTCATTAAAAGTACATCAAGAGAGCAACATACTGACAGGCTAATCCCTAGAGATGAAGCTGAATTTTATTGATAACATTCATAATGAAATAAAAACAGTTCAAATATGTCAGCAAATGTGTACAGGATATTGCATCTCAAATGCAGTTAGGTGGTCAGTGACTTAGTCCTTAAGGGAAAGCAGGAAATACAAAAGTTACATACTGGGTGATGCTTCCCCAAAGAGAACCTTTCCAACGTGATTGACAAACTGTGATGTGATTACCATCATATAAAAAGTGTTCTAAATTACTATTGATTAGGGAAATGCAAATTAAAACAATTCTGAAATACTAATTCACACTTTTCAGGTTGGCTAATATGATAGGAAAGGAAAATGAGAAATGTTGTAAGGGATGTGGGAAAATTGGTATATTAAAGCATTGTTGGTGGAGTTGTGAACTGATCCAACCATTCTGGAGAACAATTTGGAAGTATGCCTGAAGGATATAACATTTGACACACCAATATCACTACTAGTCTGTATCCCAAAGATATATATATGTATATAAATTAAAGCTTTTTATTTACAAAGTATATGCATGGGTAATTTTTCCAACACTGACCCTTGCATAACCTTTTGTTCTAAAATTTCTCCTCCTTCTTCCCACCCCCTTCCCTTCCCTAGCTGGCAGGTAGTACAATACATGTTAAATATGTTGAAATACATATTAGATCCAATATATGTCTACATATTTATACAGTTATCTTGTTGCACAAGAAAAATCAACTCAAGAAGGAAGAAAAAGAAAAACTGAGAAAGAAAACAAAATGCAAGCAAATAACAACAGAGAGAGTGAGAATGCTATGTTGTGTTCCATACTCTCTTCCCACGGTTCTCTCTCTGGGTGTTGATGACTTTCTCCATCATTGCACAAGTGCAACTGGTTTGAATCATCTCAGTGTTGAAGAGAGCCATGTCCATCAGAATTGATCGTCATATAATCTTCTTGTTGCCATATATAATGATCTCCTGGTTCTGCTCATTTCACTTAGCATTAGTTCATGTAAGTCTCTCCAGGCCTCTCTGAAATCATCCTGCTGGTCATTTCTTACAGAACAATAGAAATTCATATAACAATTTATTCAACCATTCTCCAATTAATGGGCATCCATTCAGTTTCCAGTTTCTTGCCACTACAAAAAGGGCTGCCACAAACATTTTTGCACATACAGGTCCCTTTCCCTTCTTAAAGATCTCTTTGGGGTATAATCCCAGTAGAAACATTGCTGGATCAAAGGGAATTTTTGATAACTTGATAATAGTTTGATAACTTTTTGAGCATAGTTCCAAACTGCTCTCCAGAATGGTTGAATCCATTCACAGTTCCACCAACAATGTATCAGTGTCCCAGTTTTCCCACATCCCCTCCAACATTTGTCATTATCTTTTCCTGTCATTTTATTCAATCTGGGATTGGATTAAGGAAACCTGAGTTGCCTTAATTTGCATTTCTTTGATCAATACTGATTTGGAACACTCTTTTATATGAGTGGTAATAGTTTCAATTTCTTCATCTGAAAATTGTCTGTTCATATCCTTTGACTATTTATCAATTGGAGAATGGCTTGAACTATTATAAATTTGAGTCAATTCTCTATTTTAGAAATGAATCCTTTATCAGATCCTTTGGATGTAAAAATGTTTTCCCAGTTTATTGCTTCCCTCCTAATCTTGTCGGTTACTTTTGTTTGTACAAAAACTTTTTAACTTAATATAATCAAAATTATCTATTTTAAGATCAATGATGATTGCTAGTTCTTCTTTGGTCACAAGTTCATTCCTCCTCCACAGATCTGAGAGGTAACTATTTTATGTTCTTCTGGTTTGTTTATAGTACCATTCTTTATGTCTAGATCATGAACCTATTTTGACCTTATTTTGGTATACAATGTGAGGTGTGGGTCTATGCCTACTTTCTGCCATGCTAGTTTCCAATTTTCCCAGCAGTTTTTGTCAAATAGTGAATTCTTATCCCAAAAGCTGGAATCTTTGGGTTTGTCAAACACTAGATTGCTATAGTTATTGACTATTTTGTCCTGTGAACCTAACCTATTCCACTGATGAACTAGTCTATTTCTTAGTCAATACCAAATGGTTTTGGTGACCGCTGCTTTATAAAATGGTTTTAGATCTAGGCCACCTTCATTTGCTTTTCTCTTCATTAATTCTTTTGAAATTCTTGACCTTTTGTTCTTCCAGATGAATTTTGTTGTTATTTTTTCTAGTTCAGTAAAATAGTTTCTTGGGAGTTAATTGGTATGGCACTAAATAAATAGATTAGTTTAGGGAGTATTGTCATCTTTATTATATTTGCTCAACCTATCCAAGAGCACTTGACATTTTTTCCAATTGCTTAGATGTGACTTTATTTGTATGGAAAGTGTTTTGTAGTTCTGCTTATATAACTCCTGACTTTCCCTTAGCAGATAAATTCCCAAATATTTTATATTATCAACAGTTATTTTAAATGGAATTTCTCTTTGTATGTCTTGTTGGATTTTGTTAGTGATGTATAAGAATGCTGAGGATTTATGTGGATTTATTTTGTATCCTGCAACATTGCTAAAGTTGTGGATTATTTCTAATAGCTTTTTAATTGATTCTCTGGGCTGCAAAGAGTGATTATTTGGTTTCTTCATTACCTATGCTAATTCCTTTAATCTCTTTTTCTTCTGTTATTGCCAAGGCTAGCATTTATAATACAAGATTGAATAGTAATGGTGATAATGGGCAAACTTGTTTCACCCCCAATCTTATTGGGAATAGTTTTAGTTTATCCCCATTACATATGATGCTTGCTGATGGTTTTAAATAGATGTTACTATTTTAAGGAAAAGTCAATTTATTCCTATACTCTCTAGTGTTTTTAATAGGAATGGGTGTTGGATTTTATCAAATGCTTTTTCTGCATTTATTAAGATATTCATATGGTTTTTGTTAATTTGGTTATTGATATAGTCAATTATGCTAATAGTTTTCCTAATATCCAACCAGCCCTACATTTCTGGTATAAATCCTACTTGGTCATGGTGTATTATCCTGGGCGTGATTATCTGTAATCTTTTTGCTAATATTTTATTTAAGATTTTTGCATCAATATTCATTAAAAAAATTGGTCGATAGTTTTCTTTCTCTGTTTTTGTCCTACCTGGTTTAGGTATCAGTACCATGTCTGTGTCATAAAAGGAATTTGGTAGGAGTCCTTCATTCCCTATTTTTTCAAATAGTTTATATAGTATTGGAGTCAATTGTTCTTTAAATTTTTGATAGAATTTACATGTAAATCTGTGTGGTCCTGGGGATTTTTTCTTAGGACGTTGATTAATAGCTTGTTCTATTTCTTTTTCTAAAATGGGACTATATAAGTAATTTATTTCCTCTTCTGTTAATCTTGGCAATCTATATTTTTGTAGGTATTCCTCCATTTCCCTTAGGTTGTGAAATTTATTGGCATAAAATTGGGCAAAGTAACTCCTGATAATTGCTCTAGTTTCCTCTTCATTGGTGGATAGTTCTCCCTTTTCATTTTTGAGACTAACAATTAGATGTTCTTCTTTCTTTTTTCTCGTCAAATTAATTAAAGATTTATCTATTTTGTTGGTTTTTCATAAAACCACCTCTTAGTTTTATTTATTAATTCAATAGTTTTTTTTAACTTTCAATTTTATTAATCTCTCCTTTTGTTTTTAGAATTTCAAGTTTGGTATTTGATTGGGGGTTTTTAATTTGTTCTTTTTCTAGCTTTTTTAGTTGCACCCTCAAGGCAGTATCCATTGGCAAGCATCTGATGTCTTCCAAGCAGGGGAACTAATGCATAGGTCAGATACATTATTTCTATTGGACTTTGGAAAACATGAGGGCCTCATTTTCTCAGTTGTCTGATAAGGGACTTCCAAATAGAGGTATCTTGGAAAGGCCCAGAGTTTCCAGCTATATGGACAAAGGATTTTTAGGGAAGTCAGAGATGGCAAAAATGAATCCATAAGTGTCAGGGGAGAAAAAATGATGTTTGACAGGCAGCATTCCAAATCAGTTGGCGGTCAAATCTGACTTGTAGGGTCAGGACTTTATCCCCGACTCATCCACTTACCAGATATGTCAAAGTAACCAAGTCACTTAACCTGTTTCATCCTCTGATTTTTGCCCTGCAACATCAGGATAACAAAATTACTAATTTCAGAGTATGCTCAGAGTCTCAAAAGTGACTCAAATATAGAACTCTCTTTATATGAGCAAGTTATTGTGTGTATTTTTGTGGTTTTTTTTTTGGTTTTTTTTTTTTTTTTTTTTTGCTTTGGCAATTGGGATTAAGTGACTTGCCCAGGGTCACACAGCTAGGAAATATTAAGTGTCTGAGGCCAGATTTGAACTCAAGTCCTTCTGATTTCAGGGTTGATGCTCTATCCTCTGCATCAACTAGCTGCCCTGCAAGTTATTCTTTTAACTGGTAAGAGGCATAGGAGAACTTGCAAAGAAAGATGTCTCAGGAGTGCAGTGGAATCTTTTCATTGGTCCATTCGGAGGCACCAGCCCAGGGCTGCCCTGTCTGATGCCCAGCCTCTATAAATTTTTTAAGCAAATTCAAACTCACCTTTCTGAAATAACAGTGAGATTTCCAAAATGCAATTTGTCTAGAAAAGGGAGATTGTGCAGCTCTTCACTGGAATAATCCTAGGATGCATAAATGGAGAAATCATATTAACTTTAAGGGATTCACAGGCAAAAAGATGGAAAACCTGAAGGAAACTCACTTTTCAAAGGTAAAGTTGCTGATTGTGATGGGATATTTGTGCATAGGAATTAGACTGGTAAGGTATTTCTGGGTTTATTCCTAAGGATGAAGTGGTGCAGGCATAATGTTAACATTAATGGATTCACAGGAAAAAAAACAAAGAAACGGATTCCCTGGTTGACCCTTGATTCCAACCTGGACCTAGGATATCCTTTGCCACTCACAATGTCTATTTTTCCTCCTTCCATTTAGCACATGAAGAAATGAGGGAAATGAAAAGGAACAAAGAAAAAGAAAAACTAGTTGGGGGGGGGGAACTAAATACAGTGGCCACAACATCCTTTAAGGGAAAGTGGCAAGGGACCAGGCATCTTCCATCTGCCCCAAAGGACTTCCCCTTCCACAAGGAGTCTACCATTTCCTGCTACCTATCTTCAACAGCTTCTTCAGTTGAGAAGAGGAGTCTAACATTCCTTTAACCACGTGTTTGTCCTTTTCATCCACTGCTGGGCATAGCAAGTTCTTCTGGGAAAGGTGGCAAAGAACCAGGTCAGGAGATTTCCTTCTGTCCCAAACCAACAACTTTCATCTGTACAAATGAAAAACAACTTCTGCCTCCTACTACCAGTTTACTATCTGTAGTAACTGATGCATGGAAAATTTTTGGTGCAAAGAGGAGAAACCTACCTTTTCAGCTCAGGTTTTCCATCTCCTTCTCTGCTGTCTCTTGAGGCAAGAGGAAAGCTGGTGGTGAATGGAAATTCTGAGACTTTCTCATTGCACAAGTTTGACTTTTGCCTCTTGATGTACACTCTTCCTGCCTAAACTCCCTCCTTCAGAGGGAAGGAACTAGTGAAGTAAGGTTTCCTATCTGAAGGTATGCCTTCCCTCTCATATTGTACTTCCTCCAGCCCTATGACTGGTCTCCATTGGGATGAGGATGGTGTGCCACACTCAGGGATGAATATTCACACACCTGGTCACACCCTTCTCATCTCAGTGATCTGACCCTGTGGAGATCAATGTCCAAATCACATTCCATGCACCCTACCCACATATTACTTATTTCCATCCCCCTCAGTCCTCTTACCCACAAGTAACTCTCACCACACAACCCTTTCACTGTGCTTTGTGGAATATTTGTTCCATAGGCAATACATTTCCCTTCATGCTAAATAATTTCTTCTCCCACTCCTTTCATATGCAGGCATCACTGAAACCTGTCTACCCCAGATGACTCCCTCCCTGTTCATCCTTTCCAGTACCGGCTGCACCTTCTCTCATTCTCCTCAGTTCACTGTCAAGGTAGAGTTAAAATTCTCCTTCTTCATTGCCATATCCAGATTCTCCTCCAACCTCTATCAATCAGCAACCTCTCTTCCCTTGAGTTCATGTTATTTATATCTAATACCCAATCAAAATCCTGGTAGCTATTGTTTACAAACTCCCAGATCATTCCCCTTCCATCCTTAATCAGGTTGATTACGTGGCTCATAATTATTCTTCCCTCTTCAACTCCTGACCTCATACTAAAGATCTTCAGTGCACATATTGACTCTTCCTCTACCACTCTCAACCTGTTTACTTTTCACTCCACCATAATTCAGCCACATACAAACATGATTATATCCTTGATCTTGCCACCACTTACAAACATAGTTTAAGTTTCCAAGTTTAAGAATGACAAAATGTCCTTATCCAACCGCAACCTATTGGCTTTTCACCCCTCCCTCTGCCTTTGTTTACAGAATCCTACTCTTTGACCACACCATTATCTCCATTCCCTTGACCTCTTAATTTTCTTCTGGGCTATCACCCCTAAATTGGTCATTCTACTTTCCCCCATCTAGACCCCTTGTCAAAGCAACACTGTCTTCCACTAATGAATCCCTAGATCTTTTATGTCACCAGTTATGTCCTATCCACATCTCAGCCTTGAAATACTAACACTTTGTGTAATTGCCTTACCTCCTCCGTATGCACTGCTCAGTGAATGTGGAGAAAATCCCAGAAGCATTCTGATTTGGTCCTGAAGTTACACAGCCTCTGCTGGGCCTTCTCTGCTGGTAGGTGATCCTATTATGGCTCCTATCAGCTCACTATCCCACCCTCCATGGTAGGCTTCCCAATCTTTTCATTTTTCCTCAAACCTCTCATGGCACCCCCTTCCACCATGCTTTCAGCTGAGATCCCTTTTCCTTATCTGTGAAAACCCAAATTCCTTCTGCCACAATCTCCTCCTTCACTCTTCCCATGTTATTAGGTAGTTTTACACCTTTGTCTGTTCTAGTAATGTCATTCTTTCCCATGTCCTCAAACTGAGCAAGCTGTCATCCCTACTCAATCATTTATTTTTCAGTCTCTCTATGATTACTGCCTACTGATAGGCTGATGCCTCTCCCATCCTTAAGAAACTTTCACTTTTACCTTGTTATCTTCACTAATTATTGACTTTCTTTCTTCTGGTTATTGTAGCTAAGAGGAAAAGTCCCTGCACTATAAGTACCTCTGCTTTCTCTTCTCACTCTTTGTAACTCCTTACATTCTGGCTTCCAAACTTATTCCACTAAAACTGCTCTCCCCAAAGTTATCAATGATCTTTTAATTGAAAAATTCAATGGGCTTTTCTCAGTCCTCAATTCTCCTTGACCTCTCTGTGGCCTTTGACACTGATGATCTCCCTCTTCTCTTTGACACTCTTATTTCTCTAGATTTTTCAGACACCATTCATTCTCTTTCCATTTCCCTCCTACTATTTGACCAGACCTTCCCAGTGTTCTTCCCTGGATGCTTCTCCTGATCACAAACTTTAATGACAGTAGTGCCTCAGGATTCTATTTTGGACCCTGTTCTTTTCTCCCTCTATACTAGGATCTCATCAAATCCCATGAATTTAATTACCATCTCCATGCTGATGATTCTAAATTCTACCTCTCCTACCCCAAACTGATCTCCAGTCTTATATTTCCAAGTGCCTTTCAGACATCTTGAGATGGAGATCCTGTAAATATCTTAAATTTAACACATCCAAAAAAGAACTCACTATTTTCCTCCTGAAACATCCCCATCACTCCTACTTTCCTTATTATTGTTAAGAGGCAACACCATCCTCCCAGTCCCTCAGGCTCCCAATCTAGGACACATCCTCAACCCTTCATTATCTTTCACCCCCCCCATATTCAATCTGTTGTTAAAATCGGTTAACTTCACCTTTCTAATATCTCTTGAATGTGCCCCCTTTTCTCCTCTTCACCACCACTATTCTGATGCACTATCCCATGTCTGAACTACTGCAATACCCCATTGGTGAGTCTGTCTGCCTATTCCAAGCCTCTTCCATCTCCAACCCATTCTCTATTCATCCTCTAAAGTTATCTCCCCAAAGAGTAGTTCCTATCATGTCATTTGCCACCCCCCCCAACTTTCCCACTAACTCCCAGTGGCTGCCTATTACTTGTCTTGTATTCAAAGCCCTTCATTTCTTACCCATCTTTCCTTTTTTCATCTTCTTACATTTTAGCTTCCAACATGTACATTTTGATCCAGTGACACTGGTCTCCTAAATGTTGAACAAATAGGACATATTTGTGGGCATTTTCTCTGGCTGCCCCTCATGCTGGGACTTCAACTCCACCTACTGATTTCCCCGACTTCCTTTAGCTCTCAATTAAAGTCCCATCTTTTACAGGAAGACTTTCTCATTCTCTCTTAATAGTAGTGTTTCCAGAATTAATAACTTTCTATTTATTCTGTTTAGATTTTATTTAGATTTGTTTTGCATGTTGTCTTTTGCTTCTTATTGTATCCCCAGTGTTTAACATGGTGTGTGGCACAGGGTAGGTGCATAATTCTGACTGTGATAGCAGACTGCCAGCATAGATATGAATATACTCTGGATAATACTGTTTTCCTCTTTTCAAATATTTTTATTTTATTTCAAGAATTGTTTTTATAGAAACTCATTTCAACTTGAAAATTTGGTTAACTGGGGCAATATTCTTAGGTATTATAGGAGTGGTGAATGACATCCCTGTCGGTATTCATGTCCACTTTCCAGCAGATAAGTGAGTGACTCTGACTTTCTGATAAGTCTCCATGGCAGGACTCCACCAACCAATGCCTTGGGAACTAAAGAGTTGTGACAAAATTTGAATCTGAGTGTTGTAAACTAAAAAATGGGTAGTGCACGGTCTATCTGGATCTCCCCTTGGCTAAAATGGTAAAGAAATATGGGTGGCTTTGTTCATTGCTGGCAGGTCTGTATCTTAAGACATTAATATCCTTCTGTCATGTGTGAAAAGCTTCTATTTCTGAAAAGTCAAATTTTTGGTAGTTATAGGAAGGTTCTTTTGAAGTAGATTAAATTAGTATACTCCGTGTAATTTTGAGAAACACTGTATCCAAAACAAATGGATCAATAGTACCTTTGAAGTGGGTATTTAGCCTCCAACAAACACAAGGATTTGAATAGTCAGAAAGAAAATAGTGGAATAAAATGAAAGAAAAGATAAGACAGTTAAAAATTCTCTCAGTATCTCCAAAGTCACTGTTTAAATAGATCTTTTAATTGAAAATCATGCTTTTTATCTTTACTATCACTTGCTTGTTGATCTCTTGGGAAGAGAATATCTGTGTAAATTATGAGGGGATGTTATTGGAACTGTAGTAGGAAAAGTCTGATTTGGGTACTATGTAACTTCAGGTTCAGGAAAATGAAAAGGGAAAGTGATAGTTTTACTCCATGCTGGAAAAGCACTCCGAAGTCAAGGAAACTCAGTCTGTATTATGAGTCAAGATTATGAATGGTTCTGATTGATAAATTATAAATTATAATCAGTAATTTTAAGGATAAGATATGGCCATGTATTAAGCAATACTCTGTAAAATGCAAATGGAAGGAAATCAGTAACTGAAGACTTAGAAAAATAAAGACTCACCAAATGGAGGCAGTGCATGGGTAGTACACAATTTTACTGGTAAGAAAAGAAGGAAAATTAAATAAAGTTCACTTGTGTATTGGGTTTATCCAAATTGAAGCATTCCTATGATTCACCTACTATCTTTTCTAGATATTTGGAAGAAAGTTAAAGAGTCCATCTCAGTTCACCGAGCCTTCCCAGCCTTCAGGCTGTATTTGGGTCCCCAATAATTTTGGCTCCTGCATTCTCCACACTTGAGAGTCAAGTATCCTCCTGGCTCACATGAGGAAACTGTAGATTTGTACCTCATAAAAAGATAAGAGTATAGGTGAATTTGACGCATAATAAAACACCAACATCTCTTTCTCAGTTTGGAATGATTTTAATAGAATAATAAACAAAAACAAAACAAGGAACTGAACAAATTGGAGAATATATATCAGAAAGACATCTGGTATATTCTAAATGCGAGTGCAAAAGAATATACATATTTCACAGTAGCACATGGAACTTTTGCAAAAATTGACCACGTCACTTTAGGGCACAGAAATATCGCCAACAAATGGAAAAACACAGAAATAGTTAATAAATTCTTTACAATCATAACTTTTTTTCTGATCACAAGACAGTTTTGACTTTATTAGAAGCATCTGACACAGTCATTAACCTCCCTAACATGCCTCTCCTAACATAAGCATAGAGTCAGATTTAGATGATTAAATTATTTAGAGAACCTCCAACTCAAGATCATTTGAACAATAGTTGCTCTATGGCAATAAGGTGTTGCATTGTCACCAATAATTATTTGTCAATGGGAAAGGAACCTCTCTCAACCATGAGTTCTATTTCATTTCTCAAGCAATGCTAAAGGAGTCAATATGTAAGCTCCTAATATTTTTGCTTAGTTTTTGTAGCAAATACAAAAGCTGCATTTACACAGAGATGAATGGGCATTTTATCTATTGCCCTAACACTACACTTGTGAGGGGGTATCTATGATAATGGCAAATTGAGTAGATAATTTTTTAGAGGATATACATCAGAAAATATTTGGGTATGGATGTGTTTTCACTAAGGGCAAACAAATAGAGGAATTGCCACTAGGTGGACCCCCCAAAAGAATAAGAGAACCAGGGCATCACAAAAGTCAATGCCAATTAATCTGGAGATTCTGATTCTCAGTCAAGTTAATGAGTCTGCACATAGTTAACTAGTATTTAACAAATTCCTACTAAATGCTAGGCACTATACTAAGTTCTAGGGATACAACAGAAAGACAAAAGACAGTCTCTGCTCTCAAACAGCTCATATTCTAAGGGGAAAGACACTATGCAAACAACTATGCATAAACAAGCTATATATAGACCAATTTGGAGAGAATCCACAGAGGAAAGTCACTAGTAAGGTTTGGCAGAGGCTTCATGTAGAAGATGGGATTTTAGGTAGGGCATGAAAGAAGTCAGGAAATGCAGTAGGTGGAATTAAGGAAGGCAAGTCCAAGAATATTCAGTAAAGCTGTACAATCCAGAGAGATGGAGTTTCTTTTGCAAGGAAAATCAGAGGCCTGCATGACAGAATCAGAGTCCATAGTGGTAGAATAAAGGAAGGAGAAAGCTTCTAAGGAACTCTGAATGACAAATGGAAGTTTCTAATTGGATGTCACTGGACTTTATTGGATATGAAAATATCGTTCCCCACTCCTTGATTTACATTAAATTTGCCAGAGCTCCAGGGACAGATACTTCATAAGTATTTAGAGACCAATTTTCTTCAAGATGTCTTCCAGTCTTTTTAATGTTCCTGGCTACCATTCCAGTTAGATGGGAGCAAACTCTGGGGAATCCCGAGGCCACCAACAGTTTAGCATAAATAATGTGAATGCACTTGAGAGTCAGTCATCACCTCCTGCAAAGGGTGCAATAGAAGATTCCTTAACTTCCATATCCCTGGTAATGGCAAAATGAAGACAAGCAGCAAAGCATGGAGTAGTTACACTTTGGGTTCTCACTAAGACAATTTGGACATTTCTACTGGGCTCTCAGTTTAAGAAAAAGGAAAAAAAACCAAATACTCCAAGAAATTAGACAAGCTAGCAGGTATCAGTTCTTTTTACTTGCTCTGAAGCAAATTAATTTTTTCTTAAATTCTCTTATTTTTCTGATTCACACACACACATATTTAAATGACTGTTTTGATTCTTATCCATAGCTACAGCTTTTGTAAGCTCAGCTTTCTAGGCATCCTTGAAGTCAGCATTCTTACTCGATTCCTTTTGCCTTCAGTTCCAGTTTGACTCGTTGCAGATAGCTGGGATCGGGGTAACCAAAGTTTTCCGGCCCACCGAATTGTAGAGTTTTGTGGTGAATATCATTCCAGGTGATCACATCCTTGACTCCAGATGTGCGAGACTGTCCCACTGTGAAAATCAGCCTTTGGTCAAAAGCTCTTCTGAGGAGATGTAAGACCTGCCGTCCTTCTTCATTATTGGGCAAGTACGCCACCCGTCTTGTTCCTTCATAGCGTTTTCCTGGGTTGGGATGCTCTTCTGTCTGGATGCCTCCCCGCATGTCATAATGAATCACGATAGTGCCATAGGAATTGTAACCTGGAAGCGAAGATGTCCTGTAGGACGTTGTCATTGTTCCATCTGGCTGATTTCCTTTCAGAATGCCATAGGAGGTCTGGCAGACAGGGCACACTGGCTTATGTTTCATGGCCTCTCGGATACAAGGGCCACAGAACGCATGCTTGCACTTTGGGAGGACTTCTTTGTAATGAATGACTTCCATACAGATGACACATTCCTCCTCCTCCTCTTCTTCCTCCTCCTCTTCTTCGTCTTCTTCCTCTTCCTCTTCTCTCTCCTTCTCCTCTCTCCCTAAGTCCCCATAGCTAGGCAATCCCTCGATGTCAGGTAAAGCCATTCTGAAATCATCAACAATGTTGTCCAAGGGGGACTTGGAGAATCTATTCCAATTCCCTCCAAAGGAAAAACCTAGCCCTCTCTGCGGGGCAGGATCTTCAATACCAAAATATCTTTTAATATATTTCACTGCTTCTGCAAGGTACTTGGGCAAGCCAGCCAATGTCAGTTCTTGTCCATTCCACTCCAAGTTTACATGGGGGTGCTTTCTTTCAAAGTCTTCAAAGAATGCCTTTTCAGGCCAAAATTTTCTCTCTTGGTTGAATGACTTCAGGTCCACTACTTCTTTGACAATCTGAGATGAAAGCATCTGAAAGACATCAAGGAAATCTTCATAAGCATGTGCAGAGAGGTCTAAGCCTTTGTCTTTTGGTTTAAATACAATGAAGGTTTTCTGAGTTTGGGGATTGTTCACCAATTCCATTGCAGTGTCATATGTTTTCTCTATTTCTGCGAGTTCTTGACACAGAAGACGCCAATGAGCGGTATCAACCTCAATTCCATTCCTCATCATGTTCTGGGAAGCCATCATTTCCTCAGGTTGTGTGCGGGAGAAGTTTGCTTCAATGAAATGTTGAGCTCCTAAGATATCTTGTGGATTTCCCCAGAGCATTAAGACTTTGCCTTCTGCTTTAACGTGGAGGTTTTGAAACATGTCAGTCAGTGTTTTTTGGACATCAAATGCCAGCTTACTATCTGTGAAATGAACATCCTGACGGGACACATTCTGCATTTCCCTCTGAAATGCTCTGGTAAAAGCTTCTTGAGCTCCCTTCCTGTCCCCTGACTTAGCTGGCTCAAATTCTAAGCACACATTGCCTGTAGGATACACCAGAGTACTGTTGATACGTACTTGATGCTCACTTTCTATCCTGTCTAGAGTTTCGGCAAAGAAATATTTAAAATATTCATACAGATGCGAAGGAACTGTAATAAGGTCTGACTCTTCTGCTGTCTGTGTGGGGTTTGATTGAAGGATAGGATCATCACTGTCATCTGACATAATGTGCTCGACTTCTCTTGCCGAGGCCGAGAAGGAAAAATCTTCTTTCTCGTCATTTCCCAGGATCTTCTCATTTAAGAATTGATAAATTTTTTCAATATCTTGGTAGTCACCAATCACTTTCTCGATTCCATCTTGTCCTCTCTCTATTTTGACATTTGGGCAGAGGTTAATGATTCTCTCTCTTTGCTCTGTAGAAAGCTTGAAGTTCAGCTGGGCCTCCACATAAAGAAATACCTTTTGAATGAAGGAATTAGAGGAGCTCGCAGCAGCACCTTCTTCTTCTGGGTGCTTCTCACATGGAACTTCATCTGGGAGTGGCTGAGTCTGAGGGGCAGGCTGACTTATCTCCAAAGTGTTGTTCTCTTCTGGGTTTTCGCTTGATTCTATGAAGACATCCACGTGTGATGTATCATTGACAACCACAGAGTGATCTCTTTTTGCTATCACTCCTTCCTTGGCTTGTTTTTTGTAAAACTCTACCCAGAAAGTGCCTTCTGTAGGACCAAGTTTGACTTTGCACTTGCCTCCTCCGGATCTCCATGGGTTCTGGAAATACTTTTGCAGCTTCCTCTCCATTCTAGGGCAGTTCTCAGACACCCGGACTAGAACCCGGTACTTCGGGCTGTGGACAGTGCTGCCAGTGGCCATCAGGGCAGAGTAGGAACTCATGATTTGAAGAGCCAAGGTTGTGATGTTTGTTCACTGGGCTCTGGAGGGAGAAACTGGGAAGCAGAGGGGGAAGATGAGTGAGAAGGGCACCTCTCTGCCCAGACCATAGCTTAATAAAAATGGTAATTGGTTCTGACATCACAAATATAAGACAGAAACAAATGGCAACTTAAAAACTGAAATCCTAAATAATGAGAATTTCAAAGAATAATTTTTTAAAAAATATAGTTATTTAAAAGAATGGTGTTGATGGTTCTGATTATGAAACATACAACAATTTGCAGGATGTAAACAAAGCCATCTTAAGGCAAGAAAAAAATCATATCTTTACAAACATATTAACATAGATAATAAGAATGTAAATGAAAATATTTATTGTAAAAAATCAGTCGACAAATAAATAAGCTTAAAATAAGCACAAATATATTTTTAAAATATAGGAGAATGAGATAAATTGAAGACAAAAATACTCTAAAGAAATTATAATTAAAACCAAAGGTTAGTTCTTTGAAAAGGCTAATGAAATGGATAAACTTTTAGCTAATATGATTAAAAAGAAGAGGTTTTGTAAAAATCAAGTCAAATCAAATCAATAGCAAAGTGAAATATCAATAAAACCAGAAAAATAATCAGCATATTATGCACAGTGTTAACCAAAAACAACATCACAAGTCCATGTGACATGCACTGCAATTGGATTTATTAGAGGAAGGCATTTGAATATGGGAACTTCCTATACTAAGGAACCTGGGAATGCAGGGAAAGCTTTGATATTTAAGCTACAGGGAAAGGAGGAAGTCATATGGAAGGGTGAAAAGATCAATCCCCTCTCAAAGGAGAGGAGAAATCAGGAATACAAAAAATAGCAAAAAGAGCATTCTTTTCCCTTGGAAAGTGCTGGATCATGAAGATGAGATGTTCTGATCATCTATAAGGGTCCCAGTTGTAAAAACAGTTTCTTAATCTGGTGCAAACTGACTGGTGGCTTCCAACTCTAAAGAACACAGGGATTTGAGTTTGGAATGAAATCTATAGTGTCAGCTAAGAGTGGGCATCATTGACATGTCCAGTGTTTCCGCAAAATATGGCAACTTAAGAAGACAAGTTCGGGGGACCCTTTAATTTCCCCCTCTTGCTCCCATCACTCAAAGAAAACCCTGGGTGTATCAGTGACTTTTAGCAAAACATTCCAGTAGATATTACCCAGGAAGGGTCTCTGGAGACAAGAGAAAGAAACATTTCACAAAGATAATGGTCAATTGACAGAAAACTAGCAAGAGATCTTGGGCACAGAATAGTTCTAATTACAATGTAAGATCAGAACCAGAACAACAAAAAAGCACACTATAAGTCATAGTAAAAATGTTCAAAATCAGGGACTACTAATTCAGAGGGGAAAATCATACAACAAGAAAATCAAGAGGACTTAATATACAGATATAGAAATAAAAACCAAAGGAGTAAAATAATGGATATCAATATTACCAAATATTGTCTCCCTGCAGTTTAGTAACCCTTCCCAATATCCATTCAGTCAAGATATTTCATCTTGGACCTCAGCCATACCATACAGTCAACCAATCCCTGGCATATCTCTTCCTGGGGCAGTGTGAAAAATATCATATCCTCTGGGGCACCACTTCAATGGACTTCCTTTCTGGATGCAAGTTAACTGTAAATATTCCTTAGACATTTTTGCTGAAAGCTTTTACAAGACAGATTTCAATACTAGTCACAAACTTTACTTCTCTAACAGCTATTAAATATGATAGAAAACAGTTCAACCTTCGTAGTTCTGATCAAATCAGTAACAGAGCTATAAGGGGAACATCAAATTAGGAACTCATAATTCACCTGAAATTTCAGAGAATTTAGGTTCATAAATAGCCGTACTGTTTCTAGTTTTATCTAACTTCCGTATCTGACATAAACATCGTTAACAAGCTAAAAGGTTACTGTTAAAATGATATATGTAAGACATTCAAATAGAAACTAAGTATTTTAAATACCACAGAAGGCAGAACTCTTAAAACCTTCCATATTACATCTACCCATTTGATCTTGTTGTTTCCTTTATCTTTTATTCAGTTTTTTTTGCTTCACAATTTTTATTTTAAGTATTACTTCAATACTCCAAATTTAAATTTAAATAAAATTTTAATTTAACTCCAATTCAATTATTCAATTTTCCCTTTAGGAAGAGTAGGGATAGATAAGGATCCATTCCTCAAGTAAAAACATGTATTAGAAAACACTTTTGTTAATATGACCTATGATAACTGAATTTTCATAAAAATTATCAAGTTAACGTCCATTGTTGCAAAAGTCTTGGGATAGCATGTGGAGATACTCTTCGGTAATCAAGTTCATGACAATGTATTTCCAATAAGTTCAAATAATCAAACATGCTTTTATGACAGGTAACAAGTATTATTTCTACATTAATTAAGAATCTTAAATAAAGTTGAATTTTTCCATTTGTCTAACACAAATTGTTCCATAAGTTACTCTCCTCTAGGAGGACTGATTACATTAAAATCAATTTCTTCCAAACCACAATGAAGATGTTTCTGATTTCATTTTAAGTAATAGCTTGATCCCATAACTGTTGCAAAAACACTCAATTGTTCTTACATTATTTTGAAACATTTAAAGACCTCATTTTATACAGAAATATATATCTAGTAATAGGCAGATGACAAGATCAAATATTTATTTCCTAAGTCGTTTAGGATATAGAAAGGACTTCAATCCCAGACTGAATAAATCAGATCATATAGTAGCTAAAGTATGTTCTATGTATTAGCTTATGGGATAATGATTTAATATTTTGTTTGTATCTTTGTTTCACAGGTTTCCTTTACCCTTGTCTAATTTCCCCGTAGCATTCAGAAAGAATGATCTTATCACAGGGAATTAATCTTATCATGATTATGTAAGTGCCCAAGTACTAAATTACTTAGTTGTCTGGGATATGGAATGACTACACCTTTAGACTGACAGTAGTAAGATTTTACATACTTGTATTGTGCTATCTTCTATTGACCACTTGCTCTGATTATAAAAATTTTCTGTAAAAAAGCCAGCATCACAACTGTTCCTTAATGATTCCATACAAAGACAGCAGAATAAAGCATCCTTCAGTCTTTTTGACTTCAGATAAAAGTCAGAGTTGAGTCAAATTTGACAAGCAATCATGCAGTAATAATTCCACCTCATAGCCAGACTCAGGAATTGCCAGGTAGGAAACATTCCTGTTCAAAAGGAAGTAATACAATAGAGAAACTTAGCCAGAAGGATCCTACCTTAGGCTAGGCAAGCTTGTCTTCATGGCTTTTTCCCAGATACACACCTCCACCTTTAACAGTTCAGGGTTACACTCCCTGAGTAGTTTGTGGCATTTCTTTCAAATGGTGGATTACTGATTTAATGATCCATCAGACAATTATACCTGAATTCAAAACTCAAAACAGTATCAGTTATAGTCCCAAAAGCTTTTTATCTCAAATGACAAGTCTTACTAATCACAGATTAGGGCTACACAGTTGTTTTTTATGCTCATGAAGTTGCAATAATCAATAAAAATTTACCAGGATTTACACATACGTGAGAGATTTCACTTAACAGTCTTCACTTCTTTTTTCTTTTTTTCTTCTTCTTCTTGAATTTAGACACATCCTGGTAATAAGGATTGATGATTAGAAATCACTTCTATATTATACACAAACTTGTAAATTCTAAGTAAGACAATTTCATTTTTTAGGCATTCCATAACCCACAACAAGTTCTTTTTACAGAGCTGACAACCTTCCATACATAGATGGTTTCCAAGAATCTGTCAAGTTTACAATATAAGAAGAGTCTACAAGGTCTTTTCTTTGTTGTTTCTCACACATTAATCAATGAGAAAATTTCCCTTTTAAAGTACCTATGAAAATACTTGCTAGGGTTTAACATTATAACATAATCCCAAATGACATTCTTACAACTTTCAAAAGCGATCACCAAATGCTATTAGTTGTAACTTCCTTTGAACAATAGGCAAAGATGGAAATGCCCAGTTTTGTAAATTGCATTACCAAACATTATAAAACAGCATTAGCAGGACTGATAAAAAATAACAGTTTTCAAACAATTTTTTTCACCTTCTCTTAGTTGTTCAATTTATATTCTAAAAACATTGTCAAAATGTTTTGGCCATAATCTGTTTTCCAAAGCTAAGGCCTAGCAAGCAGGCTGTGACCCGGGCTTGGTGTAACAATAATTCTTTAAGCTCAGGATGATATCATCTTTGGCAAAATGTTTTGCTTGGACCACATCAGGTGTTCACTGAGGTAGCTCCCCTTATTTCCCATGGCCGTCCATCGCATGTTCACAATTCCTATTCCTTGTTATTGATAGGTACTGCCCTCTTGCCCCTGTCACATGACTGTGGTTCTATACCCTGTAGGTTGGCCATGATCCCCTAAAGCTTGAGACAATGAATATTTACAGAGGACCCAAGAACACCTGTATATTTCCAAGAAAGGCCAGCTTCGAGGACTATCTGGAGATTCCAGATCTAAGAATGCTTCTGTTGTAGGCCCACCCCTTTCCTATAAGTGGTTCCAGCATTATCCGGGTTAAGCCTTTCTTTTAGGAGGTGGACTTTCACCTGCAGGTAGCATTTTTTTTCAATCTAAAATTAATTAAACTTCTGTTTGTGTCCTGATTCTCCCGTCTCCAGCCTGTTTTGTGTGGCTTTAGCCACCCACAGATTAGAGGCCAGTTCCAATCCAGTTGACAACATCCAAATCATGAAAAGTTGTTCTTCTAACAGCATAATCGATACATCAGGTTAACAACTTCACAATATAAGAAAATTTACAAGCATAAAATGCCATAAACAATAGTATGTATTTGAGACTTGAAACACACCCATTAACAGTGATCTGAATTCAGTTAAATGCATTTCCTAATTACCTTCCACAGAAAATAATTTTTTATCCTCATTGGTACTGTATTCCAATCACATTCTGTAATAAGTATCATGTATCAAGCAATTACATTTAACTAAAGAAATAACAATAAGTAGCATTCATGTAGTGCTTGAGCTATGGTAGGCATTGTGGTAAGTGTTTTATAATCATGTGATCCTCACAACTCTGGGAGATAGGTGCTGTTATTATCCCCTTACAGATTAATAAACTGAGTTAACTTTCTTTTTTTTATGGATAGCAGAAGAATTTTTTTTAACCAATCAATAAGCATTTATTAAATATCTATTAGGTAGAGGCATTATGCTTGCCTGGAGAATAACAAAGTCAAATAATCCCTGACCTCAAGGAATTTTTTTTCTTTGATTTTTTTTATTAAAGCTTTTTATTTTTCAAAACATATGTATGGACAGTTCTTGAGTTAATTCTTACAGTCACCTAAATTAGCTAAAATTTCAGATCCATGCATTTTCCCCATTACTCTTAATGTCAAATGGCATAATAAATTCTGATGCATCATAAACATATTAGAAGAGACATATTTCACTTAAAATAAGGCCAGAATAAATTTGATTATAACTAAATCTATTTTCCAAATGGTAATGAGCCTCAATTCATAATTTATGTAATACTGTATTTTGCACAATGTATTTATTCTAAACATTTCATATTATGGGTTCCACTATTTCCAGCCAATCCACTGCTAAAGATTGTAAAAGAGGCAGTGTGACATTAGATCTTAATCTACCCCAATTATCATACTTAAGGGCACATTTTAATTTAGTTCAAATCTAGATTCTATAATCTCAGAAAGAACCCACTACTTATAATTTTATTCCCATTTTTTTATAATTGATTTGGAAGTTAATAGAGAAACAAACATCAACTTTTTGTTATTATAGTTTTCAATAAGATAAACACATGAAACACAACTTTCCCACTTAACTTTTTCAACTCTTTTCTTTCAACACAATCAAACATGTTCAAGATGCTTAATCCTTCTGAAGCTGACACAAGAGCACTCGGAACCCAGGACAGAATTTGTTCCCCAATTTTCTTATCTACCTTTCATATTTTCTTACTAGCCTTTATTTGTCTTTCCAAATCTTCCAAACCAATTATTTTGATTATACAACTCTTCCTTACTCAAATACTACATTTCATCCATATTCCAAACTATATTCACTCCACTGTATTTCTTTTATAATTTTAGCCTATATTGTTGTTAAACACAATGACTTATTAAGATCTCCCTTTCACAGCTGTATAACTGTAGAGGGTAGTGGAAAGAACTCATTCAGAAAAATAAAGGAAGAGAACAGAATCTTTCTAAAAACCTAGCCTAACAAGACACAGCTTTGCTTACAAAGTTTTCCCTTATAAACAAACTCCAGGAAGATAATTACAGACTTTTGAGAGACACAAACATAGGAAACACAAACATACTGGTACGGCATGTTAGTTTTGCCTTCCTTGCTATGTATCATCAGAGAAGCCATGTTTTCTATTGCATATATATATATATATATATATATATATATATATATATACTAAGAAATTATTAAAATTGTATCTTCTTCTTGCATATTCTGACCTGACACTTCTTTTATCAATTATATCCCAAATAATTTTTGCCTTACTGTTTTTCCACCTCTGCTTCTCTCCTGTTCCTTTAGTATGCACAGTCAGAAAGGGATGGAGGGAGAGGGAAAAAGAAAAAGAGAAATTTTCTCTCTATTCTTTAACCTATGACACAGAGGGCAATTACCATTCCAAGGACTCTCTTAACAGCACTGAAAGTTTTCATCTTTGCCTAGGTTATATATCTACAAATGAAGTTTAAGATGTGCATTTGACTGGAATTCTAGATATTTTAACTTTTTTCCAGATACCTGCAGGTTTTGAAAATCATGTAGTTGTACCATTTGGCCCATGGCAGTACTCTTGGGAGTGGGGATAAAGTCATCTTGGGCTTTATTACCCATAGGGAACACACATACACGCAACAACAACGATGCCTAAAATTTTATATTTGCAATTTATACTTTCTATTTATTAATTTTTTTTTGTTTGGATAAGTAAAAATATCAGGTGAGCCATCTTTTACTGTACCTTGGCTGGACCACACAGATTTGGGCTCACCCAAGTCTTCTTTGACCATTACTCAGGTCAACAATACCTATAAAGAGAGCCAGAACTCTATTTGACCAAGTCTTCCAGCTAGCAACAACCAAAATCTGTAATGCAGTAGCCCAATCCTATCCTCACTAAGAAAACCATTAACATCCAACCAAAATAGCCAGACTGGACATTCGAATTTGCATCACCTGGAATACCCTTTTAAAAATAAAAGGCCTTATCTTTTACCCCTTAAACATGGACAACTTGATTTCTCTTGTGATATGGCATTCAGCTGAAAGAGATAGGAGTCTAAGATGAAAACCCCCAAACCAGAGATCTAATACAGCTGGGACATAAAGGGGTCCCATATTGGAAAGCAACCCTGCATCTGGCCAGTCTGAGTCACTTTTTCTCATCACATCCTAACCCTGTTAACCAAAACAATATCACAATTCCATGAGACATGCATTACAACTGGAGAAAAGGCACACACATGTAGAATCCAAGACAATTTCAAAAATCTTATGATGGAAAATACTATATCTCCAGAGAAAGAATTTACAGAATCTGAATGCAAATTGAAACATACTGTTTTTTAAAACTATTTTTATTTTTCTTAATTCTTTTATTCATGTTTTCTTTCACATGACTAATATAAAAATGCTTTGCATGACTGCACATGTAACCGTTATCAAATTACTTGCCTTCTCAATGATGTGAAAGGTGAAGGAAGGTAGAAGAAAATTTGGAATTCAAAATTATAAAAATATGAAGGTTAAAATTGTTTTTAGATATAATTGAGAAAAAACAATATATTAATAAAAAACTATCACCCCCTTAAATTATGACTTACAACGTCTTAAAGAGGAAAAATGTCATCAGATGATTTAAATTTATTTAAAAGATCATTTAATTCATTCCACAAATAGCAATAGTCTGTTTTGTTTTCTATATACTAAAACTGTTTTTAAATCATTCAGCTTATGATAATTAAATTCACCAGCTAAATTTTTCTGTTTTAAACCAGATATTGCAAAGCTTAATTTTTTTTTTGTCATTTCTGCCTCAGTTGGGAGGTTTCCCTTATCCCTTGCTTTGAGGAGCTTCTGCTGGCATATTATTTTTGCTTATTCTAACATTCCCTCTCCCTTTTTTTCCCCTCCTTTGTATTTATATATGTAAATGTATGCATTCATATAAAATTCTTAAATACGATTAGGGAGAATCTGTGAAACACACATACACTCAAAGATAATGAATGTGAGGTTTTCTCTCTAGCTCTTAATTTGAGGGTTCAATAGGTTACCTTTGGATTTTACTTCTTATCAGGAAAAAACATCTATTCTGGTTAAAATGAGTTTTTCACTAAACCAATTTGAAACGTAGGGAAAATATTTGTGAAGAAAATCTTCCAGAATTCTCTGCTTAAGGTTTGAATAATTTCAAGAAACCTGCCTGAAGGACCACACGCTTAGATGAACAACCTTGCCACAGGTTGGATGCTCAATTATGGATCTAATCATGTTTCATGAGACCCTGGCAGGAATTCCTTTCTGATTGTTCAAGTTGTCAAAAAATTGGATATCAGTTTTTTAGCATCAGAATTGAGGATTAATTAATGGCTAAGGAAAAACCCATGGATTATGTCAGTGCTTTTGGTACGAAATGAAACTGGGTTAGACCAAGAGGGAGGAAAGCCTTATGTCCACTCATACTCATACACAAAAACAACAGTCCCTTTTATGACAACAGTGGGATAGAAATCAATTTCCTCTCCTTTTGGTTATTCCTTAGCACAGCTAGGGGGCCAGAATGAAATATTTCAACATGTCCCTTTAATTCTCCAAATTTTGAAGGGCACTGATGAAAACACATGATATCACATCTGGGGTAGAAAGATAGGACTTTCCTCATTCCTTCAGGCTTGGAATAACAACAAAAATTACAAAATTCTTTCAAGGAAATCAATTACCTTCCCGATCCTATTTGGAATCCTTGAAGGCAATAAAATTCCTTCAAAGGATTGGCCACAGGCATGATACCCGGGTTTTCATTGCCATTTTCCCCTCAAATATACATCCAAAGTTACAACTTTTTAATATAATGTTATTTCCAATGGTGTTCTTACCTCCTTGCCTGGAGAAGATCTTGTGTTTTCAGAGGAATAGTCCATTCAGACACAAGTTCTTGGCAGAGAATTCCTTTTGTGGAAAATATCACAAAGGGTCAAAGAAGGGCAAGGTTCTGCTAAAGGAAATTGGGGAGCCCTCAAAACCATGATGAGTAAATTGCAACAAAGGGATGCTGAGACACAGTTTTCTCCAGAAAAAGAAAAATTATATTAACAGTAACACATAAATTGTTACACTGGCCATCTCAGTCAAAAAGTCACAGTTGAGAGCATGATTAATTTATTAAGACTAGCAACAACAAAAAAAGGGTCAGTGACCTCTCAATGACCAAAAAGCCCAAGTGAAGGCTCACAAGGTCTTTTAAACCTAGGTGTAGTTACATTGTAGTACATTGCTTGGAACTGCCCAGGCAAAGATAAGACAATCCAGACTGGTAAACATAAGGAGGTGGGTTAAGAGTTACCTCAACTCCTACCTATTACTTTATACTTAGCTGGGGAAAGTGGGTTGGTCTTCAGGTATGGTTGATCATGCCCTTCTCTGACAATTAAAAGATAATTGCTTGATGGACATCAGGTGCCTCCAGGAATCTTGTCTAGAAAATCAGAACCATGTAAATTATGATCCAGCACCCACAGATTACTCCCTGGCCACCACCAAAGAAGGGCCCAAGATGGTTCTTGCTTATCAGTAAAAAAATAAAAAAAGGTAAGGGTCCCAGGTTAACAAATAAATACCCCAGGGGTTAGCAGTGATTAAATAATCACACCTACAGTTCAGACTGAGTGTCTTTTGAACTAGAGGGTTTTGACAAAATAGGTGCTGAGATGGATTATATAGTAATATTTTCTTTTAGGTGAGCCAGTGAATGCACATTACTCTCATAGCAATGTGGTCTTTAGTTGTTTCAATTTTATTCTTTCCCTTTCTTTGTGTAGAACAGTATTTCCCAAACTTCCATACACCAGGCTATAGGAAACTCCATGGAAAAAATGGTAATGGATGACTTTTATGGAAATGTTTTGCATGACTTCCCATATGCTTTCTAAATGGGGGCTGGAAGTAAGGATCAGGGAGAGAAACTAGAATTCAAAGTGTTAAAAACAAATGTAAAAAATTGTTTTAAATGTAACTGGGGAAAAATTAAAATATGAAATAAACATAAATGAAAAAAAATGGTAGTTGATGGTGGCCATATTTTCTACTTCATCTTGTAAAATATTAGAGATGAAATTACATATGAACCATAAATACTCATTTTGTATAACTCTCCTTTTTTCTTTAAAAAAATTTTTTTTTACCATTTTTATGTAAATTTTGACTTCCAAATTCTACCCTTCCCTCTACTCCCTCTCCCTTAGATAGTAAGCAGATATCGGCTATACATGTACAGTTATGTAAAATATTTCCATGTTAGTTATTTTGTCCAAGAAGACTTTATTAAGAGAAAAAAGTGAAAGAAAGTAGAAAAAAATACCATGCTTGGTCTGTATTCAGTCAATATCAATTCTTTTTCTGGAATTGGACAGTATGCTTCATCATTAGTCCTTTGGTATTATATTGGATTATTGTATTTCTGAGACTAGCTAAGTCACTGACATTGTTTCATTCAACAATATTGCTGTTACTGTGTACAATATTCTCCCAGTTCTACTCACTTCACTCAACATCAGTTCACATAAGCCTTTCCAGATTTTTTTCTGAAATCATTCTGCTTATTTCTTATAGACAATAATATTCCATTACAATCACACACCACAGCTTTGTTTAGCTCTCCAAATAATGGGCATCACATTGTATTTCCGATTCTTAGCCATTTTGTAGAAATATATCCTTTTCTCTTTTTCATGATCTCTTTGGGATACAGACCTAGTAGTAGTACTGCTGGATCAAAGGGTATTCAGTGTTTAATAGCCCTTTGGGTATAGTTTTGTTAGAAATACACTCTTGACACTGAAAATCAAATATTGAAGAAAATTTATTAAAGAAGAATCTTAAGGAATCATCTTAATGTTTCTGTCCAGAAGAGAGCCCCACTCCTCTTTGAAAAAAAGTGCTGAGTACAGAAGTGGGAGAACCTTAATAATTGCTAGTGTGGTCCATCCCCTCTCTTCAGAGAATGGATCGGTCCATTTCATCCAGGTTACAATCTTTCTGATATGCCGACTACATGTTTCCCCTTAATATGTCCTAAAATACACCCCCCCCATCATACATTCCATTTTCAAAAATGGTGGAAAACTCCTCCTATGGGGTGTGTTGTTTAATATTCAATTAGCCTATTAAGCAGGCAGTAGTGATTGGGTCAAGTCCTGTCATTGATCCCAACTAATTGGAGCTGGATGGGCTATTATCTTAAGTTTGTGGTTTTCTCAAAACCACAAGATTCTGATTGTCTGAATCTACTTGTGACTTCCTAGCCCCCCAATTCCTTGTTTATTCAAGGCTTCTATTGATCATTTAATTGTTCTGTGAATCCTAACCTCTCACATTGTGAGAGCCGCTTCATCAGTGGTACCCACTATCCCACACTACCTCAAAGCTTGCAGTACTGTGGAAACAACTTTTCAGCATTTCTCCCAGTTTCAAATTGCTCTCCCAAACGGCCCAATAGATTCACAATTCCACCAACAATGCATTAATGTCCCAGTTTTCCCACAACCCATCCAACATCTAACATTTTCCATTTGCTTCATATTAGCCCCTCCTGATGGGTGTGAGATGATACCTCAGAGGTGTTTTAATTTGCATTTCTCTGACCAATAGTGATTTAGAGCATTTTATTTATATGACTGATTTGTCTAAAAGCTGCCTGTTCATATCCTTTGAACATTTATCAATTAGGGAATGACTTGTATTTTTATAAATTTCCTTATCCACAAATCTGATAAACTACTCCATACTTTCTTCATTTGCATATGATATTACTCTGATTGGCAATATTTGTTGTTAAATAATAGAGCATAATATTAATTTTCCCCATTCTGGAGGAAGCAGAATCTTCTTTGAATCTTAACCACATAGGGCAAAAGGTCTGAACTCTCCAAGGTAGGTTCTGAAAGAAACTTTGTTTTTGTTTGTTTTGCTATAATTCTGATTAGCAACAAAGAAATAGAGTCAATTTAGGATTCTTAAAAACTGTTGAGTACCTAAGCTGATGAAATCTCCAGGGGTCTGATATTTCTGGTCATGATTTTATCCTGGAATAAGCATGATATTCCTGAAGTGGAAACTAATTGCAAATTTGATAATCTAAGATTCCATTCCCACTTTTTTCTGTTTTTAATAATATTTTATTTCTCCCAATTATATGTAAAAACAATTTTTAACATTCTTTTTAAATTGAGTTCTAAATTCTCTCTGTTTCTCCGTCATGAATTTATTCTGGGGCCAGTAGGAATGTTCCTAAAGTCCAAATTTTTAAGAAAAAATTTTACCTTTAAAACAATTTAATTTACAAGACTTGAAGAGATATTATTTTGTGTTTATAGTAGATGTATGGGGGAATCATAATTTAAGAATCATAGATTTGTCTGTGCCTGATAAGAAACAACATTTAAAAAACTAAGACATACACAGAATAAAAATAGTAATTACAGAAAACACTTGTATTATACATAAAATAAATCCAAAAAAAGCAGGACTTTCAACCATGCTGTCAGACAATACAAAAACAAGTATTCAAAAAATGAAAAGACACAAACAAGAAAAGTATATTTTGATGAAAGGAACAATAGGCAACAAATCACAATAAACAATAAAATTATATTCTTAATTACTTTAGCATCCAAATTCATAAGGGAAAGATTAACTGAACTATGAGAAAACACAAAAAAATGAGACAATAATGCCAGTATACGGGAATGCCCCTCTCCTGGTTTTCTAGAAACAAAAGACAAAATAGGGAATTAAACAAATTTCTGGGGAAACTGGAGCTGAAAGACTTATAAGCACCTTCTAAATGTGACTGCAAAAGAAATGAAATATTTGTCAGCTCTATGTGTAATTTTTATAAAAACTGATCAAGTATTAGGAACAGAAATACAGCAAACCAATGTAAAAATAAAGAGATAGTTAATATATCATGTACAATAAAAATAGTCATTCGTTTAGGAAGCAGAAACAAAAACACAGAGCCTAATGAAAACTTAATCATGAAATCCTAAACAATGAATGGGTTAATGAAAAAAAATCATAGAAACTAATAAATCTGTAAAAAAAAAAATTGGTAATAATTAAAAGAACACATGAAAATTTCTAGTATATGTCTAAAGCAGCCCTGGAAAATATATGAAAAAATATATTCCTATAAATAGAAATTCACATAATAGAAAAAGAGAGGATTAATGAACTGAATATGTACTTTAAAATTAAAAGTCCACCAAATAAACATATCGAAAATAAGCAAAAATGGGGAGGTAATAAAAATTAGAAGAGAAATAGATAAAGTAGAAACCAAAAAACCCTTTAGAAATGATAAATGAAACTAAAAATTGGTTCTTTGAAAAGGTTAACAAAATTGCTGTAGCCAGATGACATTGGCATTGAAGTCAGGGGGATTTGAGTTCAAATTCAGCCTTAGACACTTAACACTCACTAGCTGTGTGACTCTGGGCAAGTCACTTAAACCTGACTGCCTTGTCAAAAATTTTTTTCTTAATTTAAAAAAGAATAGGTTAACAAAACTAGACAAATGTAATTAAAATATAATTAATAAAACTTTACATTTACCAATTAATCTGCAGGCATCAAATCAAATCAACAAATTAGAAAAGAAACAGGGCAAATCACAACAAAATTATAAGAAATTAAAATATTAATCATAACTTATTATGCACATTTAGACTAACCAAAATTAAGAAAAAATAAAATAGAGGACTATTTTAAAAAATATTTAATACTCAACTATCAAAGGATCAAATAGACTTCCTAAATAATGAAATCTCTCTGAAAAAGAAATAAAGTTATATATAAAGGATGTAAAGGTGAGGAGGGAGAACAACTCCTGGACTTCAGTGATTCACAGGATAATTCTAGCAAATTTTCAAAGAACAATTAGTGCCCAAACAAAAAAATTATTCTCACATATTGAAAAAGCATTTTACACCAGAATAATTTTATGACAAATACATAAAGCAAAGAAGAATAAAATATAAGCCATCTACAAATCAGTTTCATTAATGAAGATTGATTCAAGATTTTTAAATAAAAACCAGTCAACAAACTACAGCAATGTATCCAAGAAATCATTCATTATGATCAAGTTGGATTTATATATGCAAAGCAAGAATGGTTCACATTAGGAAAAAAAAATTAATACAATCCTATAAAAAAATCCAAAACCACACGATTATCTCAAGAAATTTGGGGAGAAAGTGCAATACTTATAAATAATAAAACCCATACAAAGTATAAGCTTAGATAATTTTAAAAATTCTCCCAAAAGTATCTATCTAAAACTAAAAGTAAACATAATACACAAAGGGGAAACTAGAATCTTGTCTTTAATGACAGGAAGGAAAAAAGGATGTTCAATTTCCCCACCATTATTTTATAATGAAATAACTTCAGCAAGGTTTTAGAATATAAAATAAATCAACAAAAATTAACTTTATTTCTATATCCCCTCTCCCCACAAAAATCTATAGGAAAAACTAGAAAGGAAACTTCCATTTATACTTGAGAGTCTATCTGCAAGACAAAACTAAGAAGTATATGAACCCAATTACAAAACACCTTTCACATAAATATAGATCTAAACTATTGGAGAAATATTAATTGCTCATGGATAGGCCAAGTCAATATCATAAAAATGACAGTTTTGTCTAAATCAATTTAGATATTCAATGCCATGCCAATCCAATTACCAAAAACTATTTTATAAAGATAGGAAAAAATTAACAAAATTCATCTGGATGAATGAGGGGTCAAGAATACTAAGGAAAACATTGGAAAAAATGTGAAGAATGGCTGCTGAGCAGTGCCATATTTTAAAATAAAGCAATAATCATTAAAAATAAACTAGGAGAGCAGGGAAAAATTTACCTGTCAGAAATATGGATAAAGCCATTAAGGCAAATGATTTAAAAATACAAACCATTCTTCAACTGATATTAACAAGAAGTATTCAGAAGAAGAAATCAAAGCTATTAATAGGCACATAAAAATTCTCTAAATCACTCTTGATCACTTCCAAAGAGAGAAATGATCAACTCTCAGTACAGATTGAAGCATATTTTTTCATTTTCTTTATTTTTCTTGCTTCTTATTTTGCAGCATGACTAAAACAAAAATATACTGTTTGTAATTGATATCATATTGCTTGCATTTCTCAATGAGTAGGGAGGGAATGTAGGGATGTAGAGTATTCAGAATTGAAAATAAAAAACGAATGTTGATTTTTTTAAATTCATCAAAAAAAGTGATTTCTCCCAAACATTTAAACAACAATTAATTCCAATTCTACATAAACTATTTGAAGAAAAGAGGTAAAAATGGGATGCTACAAAATCCCTTCTATGACACAGATATGATCTTTGTAACTAAATACAGGGATTCAAAAAGAGAAAACCATAGTCCAATTTTGATAATATTTATTGATAAGAAAACTTTCGGGGCAGCTAGATGGCACAGTGGATAGAGCACTGGCCCTGAAATCAGGAGAACCTGAGTTCAAATCCGGCCTCAGACATTTAATACTTACTAGCTGTGAGACCCTAGGCAAGTCACTTAATCCCAATTGCCTCAGAAAAAAAAAAAAAGAAAGAAAGAAAACTTTCAATAAAACATTAGCAGTACAAGGTAATACACACTATGATCAGGCTACATTTATGCCAGGAATGGCAATAGATGCTGAAAAAGGTTTTGATAAAATACAATACCAATTTCTATTTGAAAACAAACAAATAGAAAAGCATAGGAATAACAGGAAACTTCCTTAAAATGACAAAAAGTACCAAGGCATAGAAATAAGACAATTAAACATTTTAAAATGAAATAAGCACTGGCAAAGAAAAACAACTTTGTGTGCATAATATGGTGGTTTATTTAAGAAATCAAATTAAAAAACTATTAAAAAATGAACACCTTCAGTCATATAGCATAATAAAAAATATACCCAGACAAATATTCATCATTTTTGTATATTACCAATAATCCATCAGGAAGGCTGGCTCTTTGAGAGAAATACAACTATCTTTTACCATTCTTTTCAACTGTTCAATCCAAGAGCCTGAGGGTATTCGTGGGGATTGCATCATTCTTAAATAAAAAGAGACACAGGTATAATAGAGGTATTCACTTCATCACATTTCTACCCCTGGGTTAGGAGAGGGTGCCCAGTTCACTACATACACATTTAATGCTATAATGAGTATATAATGAGGATTCATCCCATTCATCATGGGGTGAATATATAGTGTATAACCCCCTAGACATTCACAGGTTGAGGCAAGTGTCCTCTATCATGACAGAAATTTTGAGATTTTTCAATCCAGAATTGAATGGGGAATACCTTTTGTTTTTGACTATCAATATGTATTTTGTCCCATCGAAATACATGTGACAACATCATTCACATCTTGTAGCATTCTAAAAAGGCTGAGGTGTCCACCACTATGGCAAAGAGAGCAAGGCCATTTTGGTATGGAAAAATTAGAGGAGAAATCACCTTTCACATCACAGGTAAGGAAAGAGGTTTGGAGCCAATAAGCTCTACAGACAATCACAGAAAAGAAAATGAATAATTTCAATTGTATAAATTGAAAAAGCTTTTGCATAAAGAAATCTTATGGAATTAAAAGGAGAAGGGAAACAGGTCAATAAGGAAAAAATTGTGCAAACTTCTCTATTAAAGAGTTTACATGTGTGTGTATGTACATATATACATATACAGATAAATTTGAAGCAATTCCATATATATATGGAATTGCTTCAAATTTTTTTTATCAAACTAAAATCTATTCACCAATACATAAATGGTTAAAGGCTAGGAAGAGGAGATGGGCTTCAAAGGAAGAAATCTCAGCAATCAAAAACTATATGATATAAGGCTCCCATAACTAGTGAAATGTAAATTAAGCAATTTTGAGATTCCACCTCTTAGCCATCAAACAGGCTGGCAAAAACTGAAAAATGACACACACACACACACACACCCCTCCCCCTTTACACACACTTCTTAGTTTTCTTTTGTGTGTTATTTTCCTCCATTGTATTGTAAACTCTTGAGACAGGGACTGTGTTTGGCTTTTTTAGTTTGGGTATCCCTAGTGCTTACCATAGTGGCTGGTATATAGTAGATCTTAAATATCTTCTGACTGTTAATGAACAAAATGACAAATGTTTCAAAAGCTGCAGAAAATAGGCACAGAGAAAACATTGCTAGAGATGTAAAGTGGTCCACACATACTGAGAAATAATTTGTAATTGGGTCCCCAAAGTTACTAAATTGTGGCCCAACTGACACATCAGTGGACTTGGACCACATAATGAGCAAAGAAATAGGGAAAGAACCTACACATACCATAGGAGTGCTTTTTGAAATAACCCTAAATTGGAAATTAAGGGAGTGTCCACCCATGGTGAAATAACTAAATAAACTGTGGTCTGTGAATATAATGACAGGATTACATTTTATTGTGCCATAAGAAGTGGACGGTTTCATAGGAAACTGGGAAGAACTCTTAAGATCTGCCACAGATTGGCACAGTGGCTAGAGCACCAGCCCTGAATTCAGGAGGACCTGCCTGAGTTCAAATTTGATCTCAGACACTTAACACTTCCTAGCTGTGTGACCCTGGACAAATCAACTTCACCCCAATTGCTTCAGCAAAAAAAAAAACAAAAAACAAAAAACAAAACAAAAAAAACCAAACAAACCCAAAAAACAAACCAAAAAAAACCCAAAAAGCAAATCTGCCACACATTGAAGTGAGAATTAGAATAACTTGCACAATTACAACATTATACAGAAAGAATGTTTAAAGCCTTTAGAACCCTAATTAATGCAGTCCAGTGGATTGTAGATGAATCATGCTACCCACCTCCTTTCAGAGAGGTTTTGGACTGAAAATCCAGAATACCTGCCTATTTGAACATGATCAAGATGGGAATTGGTTTTACTGGAATATACAGCTTTATTTGAGGGTTTTGTCATCATTATTGTTGTTGTGGGGAGGAAATGACAAAGGCCTGCAAAAAAGAAATTTTAAAAAATCTTTAAAATAAGAGAATTACCCTGCCCATTTTGGTTAGATCTCTTATATAAGAATCATCCTTTTTTGCATTTTTAAGTGTTTAAGATAGGGAGTTGCCAATATTTGGATGGCTTCATAAAGCTGTATTATCTCTGCATCCAGTTCAGTGGGCCTAGAAGAGGTGGGTTTTGCCCTTGTGAAAGGCTTAAAAAAAAACCAGATCAATGCAATGGCCAATTAAAATCCTAAAAGATCCATAATGGAGTATGAAATCCATATTGTGACAGGTGAGGAAATGACACATTTTCAGACATAGCTAAAGTGGAGAATTGTTTTTCTTGACTATACATATCTTTTTTTTTTAAAAAAAGGCTTTTTTCTTTCTTCTCTGTTTTTAATTAGGTGGAGGGAGGAGCAGGTGGAGAAGAGAGGGAGGGAGAAGGAAAAGGGGGGAGGGAGGAAGACATCTTAAAAGGCATCTTAAAAAAAAAAAAAAAAACTAAACAAAGGAGAAGGCCAGAAAGAAACAATGGCAGCTTTGAAAAAATACAGATTAAATTTATTAAATATTAAAAAAAAACCTTTACTATGAATCGACTACACAGATCAACAGGTGCATGGACAATCCCTTTTTTCCTGAAGTGTGATGTATGGGAATGCTTATTTGATCGGGATTTTGTGGTGTCTCGAATAATAAAAAATGAATGAATGAAATGAAAAGGTACCAAAATGAGAGGTGTTTGGTAGCCCGGATCTTTGCCCACCATCATCCATCAGTCCCCGCTTCGGGGTCTCGTTCAGTAGAAAGGCTGGGAAAGTGGGAGGAGGGGTGGGGACGGTGGAGGGGTGGGCAGGGTGGAGAGAGAGGCAGACGCCCGAAGTGGGAGGGGGTGTCATTGGATGTGTTCCCGGAGGACCCCACCCCTCCAGACAGACAGAACTCTGGGCACATCCAGCTACGGATCCACCCTTGGGGGAAGTCCAAAAGGCCCCGGAGGGAGGTCTGGGGTGTGGGCAGACACCCTTAGGGATTCTGGGGAGGGAAGGAAGGGAGGAACAGAGACGCCCCACGGTGTCTTACCTCCCGCACACAGGGCACTCCCACGACGCCTCAACCGGGACTGGATGCTGGGGATCCGCGGGGAGGCGACTGGAACCGGAGCCGCGGGCGATCCGGGGGCAGGAGGCGACCGGAGCGCGAGCTGCCAGCAGCCCCTTTTCACAGAATCTCCGATGCCCCAGCCCAGCTGAAAAACCGCAGAAAGGAGGAGACCTGTGACATTACGTTGGGAGACGGGGCTTGATTCAGCCAATGGAACGCAGATCGTGACGCAGTGCGGGGGGGGGGGTTGGCCCGGCTGATCAACTCAGTTAGACAATCAATGATGCTTGAGCTCCTACAATGTAGCAGACACTGGGGAAGAACTGGAAATTTTTTTTTAAAAAGACCCAGGATGTATTAGAAAAAAAAAATCATCTCTAGAATAAACGGATAAAATGGCTCAACACACCCATATTTTCAGGATTCAGGGAAAGCCATGCTTATGTACAATTTATCTTTCCAAATAAAAATAGAGAAAACAGACCCAAAGGAGAAACAAATAAATAAAATCTGGATTAAAAAGAAATAGGAAAAGAAAACAGATAACATCAAAAAATCTGAAAAATAAAACAAGAAATGAAGAAAATTTGGGCTAAACAAATAGCTAATTGATTTCTTTCTTTTTTAAAGGATAGCCAAATAAATTGTTAAGATTTTTTTTTTAACAGAACAAAGGGATGAAGATCAGTTAATTAAGATTTAACAAGTGCTTTAGTATTGAAAGTCATATTTTTCTCAGAGGAGTCTTCTCCCTATTTTATGAAATAAATTATGTAAAACTGAAGTTAGTTTTTCTTTAAAGAGTTGCAAGAATTCCTTTGTCAATTCCTTCCCCCAACCCAACCTGTTCATCTCTGGTTGTTGGTTCAATTTCGTTAAGGTGGGGACTTTACATTTTTGTAAAGAGTTTCTACTAATATTTTCCTTTACTTCAGATGCTTCATATGGTCTCTTCCCCCCCCCCCCCAGTCCATTTTACATACAGCCACCAAAGGAATTATCCTAAAGCACAGGTCTGATTATACCACCCTTTTTTTCTCCCCTCCAAAGTTCAACAGCTCTCCCCCCCCTACACACACACACACACACACACACACAAACACACATGCTCTCTCTCTCTTTCTCTCTCTCTCTCTCTCTCCTAAAACTCCACTTGTTCCCTATTGTCTCCAGGATCAAACACAAATCCTCTATTTGGCATTCCAAGCCCTTCCTAAACTAGCTTACTCCTATGTTCACAATCTTCTTACACTTTACTCCCATGTACTCTTCAGTCCTTTAACATTGGCCTTCTGGCTGTTCCACCACCTAGACAGTCCATCTCTGACCTTGGACATTTTCCTCTCCTTCCTCATCTCTGCTTCTTGGGTTCCCTGACTTCCTTCAAGTCCCACCTAAAAATCCCATCTTTTACAGGAAGCTTTTCCCAGTTTTTCTGAATTCTTTCCCTATTAATTATTTCCTACATATCCCATAGACAGCTCATTTATACATTTTTTTTTTTGCTTATTGCAGGGACTGTTTTCACCTCTTTTTTCTAGTCCAGGAATTGATACAATACATAGTTACCGTGGCTTGAGTGTGTGAGTGTGGCTTGAGTTACTGTGATTGAGTTTATATTTGGAATGCTGACTTGGTTCTATGTTATAAAAAGTTACAAATACAAAAAGCTACATTACTAACAAAACAAGAAAAATACATAATTACATTGACACTTGATTTTGGCTGAATATTGTTTTTAATAGCCTTAAATTTTTTCCAATTACATTTAAAGACACTTTGTGACATTCATCTTTTCAAGTAAAATTTTGATTTTCTCTCTCCCTTTCCTCACCTGTTTCTAAGACACTAAGCAATTTGATATAGGTTATATCTGTTCAATACAACATAAATTCTTATTTGTTATGTTGTGAAAGAAAAATCAAAACAAAAGGGAAAAATATAAAAAAATGAAGTAGAAATATTATGCTACAATCTGCATTCAGACTCCATCAATTCTTTCTCTGGAGGCAGATAAAATGTTCCACCATGGGTCTTTTGGCATTGTCTTGGATAGCTGAAAAGAGTTAAGTCAATCATAATCGATCCTCACAAAATGTTACTGTTATTGTGTACAATGTTTTCCTATTTCTGTTCATTTCACTTTACGTAAGTTCATATAAGTCTTTACAGATTTTTCTGAAATCAGCTTGCTTCCTTCTTAAATCTTGTGAGCATAGCTTCACAATTCTTTGCCACCACACACAAAAAAACAACTGCTTTAAATATTTTTATATATGCAGGTCCTTATCTCCTTTTTAATGATCTCTTTGTGATACAAATTTAGAAGTGGTTCTGGGGGATCAAATGGTATCACAGTTTTATTTCTTGGGGCACATATCTGTAGAGGGCCAGGTTTTGAGTCTGATAGTAACTTAGCTCACCCAAACTCCCTTATTGAAATAATAGAGACTGGTTGTCAATATAATAAATTAATAATCTAGCGATGAAGCAAAATGCAAACACTACTCTTTGGATTAAAAGCTAAACCTTTGAATTTAGAACAGGAAAGAATGTCTACAAGGAGACGAAAGGTATTTGGGAGAAAGATACCTGAGATAATGGTATAATAAACTTTACTCTAATGCGTATCTCAACTATTCACATCTCTGTCTAAGTACCCAAGATCTGGGACTTAAGGGGTTTAATCATTTACATCACAGTAGAATTTTGTTAGGCTATAGGAATTTTCAAAGAGTGTACTTTGTATCAAACCTATGAGCATTTGAGATGTGTATATATATATATATATACATATATATATATATATATATATATATATATATATATATATATATATGTCTGATCAATAAACTTCGAAGAGTCTATAAACAGGACTTCTCCGCCTGGCCCCTGTATGTCACATCCTTCATCACTACAGGAGCTGGACTCCAACACATATCCAAATCACTCTCAAAATGATGTGATCAGTTCATCACTCAACTAACAGTTGATTAGCATCCAAATTTTCCAACATTTATGATTTTCTTTTCTGTTATATTAGCCAATTTGATGGTGTGAGGTAATATCTCAGAGTTGTTTTAATTTACTCTCATCAATAGTGATTTAGATCATTCTTTCCCATAAGACTATAAATAACTTGAATTTCTTCATCTGAAAACTGCCTGTTCATATCTTTCGACCATTTATCAATTGAAGAATGGCTTGTACTCTTATAAATTTGACTCAGTTCTCTCTATATTTTAGCTTTTATCAGAAACACTGGCAATAAATATCATTTCCCGGCTTTCTGTGTTCCTTCTGATCTTGGTTGTATTCCTTTGTTTGTGCAAAACCTTTAAAAATTTCATTTATTTATTTATTTGAAAAAGCTTTTTATTTTTGAAACACATGCATGGATAGTTTTCAACATTCACCCCTGCAAAACTCTGTGTTCCAATTTTTTTCTCCCACCTTTCCTGTCATCCCTTCTTCTAGATCCCAAAAAGGTAGGGCTTTTTGGTTTGTCAAATACTAGAGAAATCTAATATTATGTTAAATGTGCAGTTCTTCTATTCATATCTCCACAATCATCATGCTGCACAAGAAAAATCATATCAAAAAGGGAAAAAATGAGAAAGAAAACAAAATGCAGGCAAACAACAACAAAAAAGTGAAAATACTATGTTGTGATACACACTCAGGCCCCTTTCTGGATGCAGATGGCTCTCTCCATCACAAGACCATTGGAACTGGCCTGAATCACTTCATTGTTAAAAAGTCATGTCCATCAGAATTGATTATTGTATTATCTTGTTGTTGTGTACGATGATCTCCTGGTTCTGCTCATTTCACTTAGCATCAGTTCATATGCATCTGTCAGGTCTTTCTGGAATCATCCTCCTGATCATTTCTGATAGAACAATAATATTCCATAACATTCATATTAAGACTTATTCAGTCATTCTCCAACTGATGATGGGCATCTACTCAGTTTCCAGTTTCTTGCCACTACAGAAAGGGCTGCCACAAACATTTTTGCACATACAGGTCCCTTTCTCTCCTTTAAGATCTCTATGTACAGTTTGATAACTTTTTGAGCATAGTTCTAAACTGCTCTCCAGAATGGTTGGATTCATTCACAGTTCCACCAACAATGTATCAATGTCCCAGTTTTCCCACATCCCCTCCAACATTCGTCATTATCTTTTCCTGTCATCTTAGCCAATCTGAGAGGTGTACAGTGATACCTCAGAGTTGTTTTAATTTGCATTTTTCTGATCAGTAGTTAATTGGAGAACCTTCTCATGTGACTAGAAATTGTTTCAATTTCTTCATCTGAAAATTGTCTGTTCATATCATTTGACCATTTATCAATTGGAGAACGGCTTGATTTCTTATAAATTAGAGTCAATTCTCTATATATTTTGGAAGTGAGGCCTTTATCAGAACAATTGGATGTAAAAATGTTTTCCCAGTTTATTGCTTGCCTTCTAATCTTGTTTTGTTAGTTTTGTTTGTACAAAAACTTTCTAACTTAATATAATCAAAATTATCTATTTTATGATCAATAATAATCTCTAGTTCTTCTTTGGTCATAAATTCCTTCCTTCTCCACAAATCTGAGAGGTAAACTATCCGACGTTCTTCTAATTTGTTTATAGTATCATTCTTTATGTTTAGATCATGAACTCATTTCAATCTTATCTTGGTATACAGTGTTAGGTGTGGGTCTATGCCTACTTTCTGCCATACTAGTTTCCAATTTTCCCAGTAGTTTTTGTCCAACTACAATTTCTTACCCCAAAAGGTAGGGCTTTTTGGTTTGTCAAATACTAGATTGTTATAGTCATTGGCTATTTTGTTCTGGGAACCTCACCTATTCCACTGACCAACTAGTGTATTTCTTAGCCAGTACCAAATGGTTTTGATGACTGCTGCTTTATAATATAGTTTTAGATCTGGTACAGCTAGGCCACCTTCATTTGCTTTTCTCTTCATTAATTCTTTTGAAATTCTTGACATTTTGTTCTTCCAGATGAATTTTGTTGTTATTTTTTCTAGTTCAGTAAAATAGCTTCTTGGGAGTTAATTGGTATAGCACTAAATAAATAGATTAGTTTAGGGAGGATTGTCATCTTTATTATAGTTGCTCAACCTATCCAAGAGCACTTGATAGTTTCCCAATTGCTTAGATTTGACTTTATTTGTATGGGAAGTGTTTTGTAGTTCTGCTTATATAACTCCTGACTTTCCCTTGGCAGATAAATTCCCAAATATTTTATATTATAAACAGTTATTTTAAAGGGAATTTCTCTTTGTATGTCTTGTTGTTGGATTTTGTTAATGATGTATAAGAATGCTGAGGATTTATGTGGATTTATTTTGTATCCTGCAACTTTGCTAATGTGGATTATTTCTAATACCTTTTTAATTGATTCTCTAGGGTTCTCTAAGTATACCATCATATCATCTGCAAAGAGTGATAATTTGTCTTCCTCATTACCTACTCTAATTCCTTTAATCCCTTTTTCTTCTCTTATTGCCAAGGCTAGCTTTTCTAATACAATATTGAATAGTAATGGTGATAGTGACAGCCTTGTTCCACTCCTGATCTTATTGGGAACGATTCTAGTTTATCCTCATTACATATGATGCTTGTTGATAGTTTTAAATAGCTGCTACTGACTATTTTAAGGAGAAGTCCATTTATTCTTATACTCGTTAGTGTTTTTAATAGGAATGGGTGTTGGATTTTTTTTATCAAATGCTTTTTTTTTGCATCTATTGAGATAATCATATGGCTTTTCTTAATGTGGTTATTCATATAGTCAATTACACTAATAGTTTTTCTAATATTGAACCAGCCCTGCATTCCTGGTATAAATCCTATTTGGTCATGGTGTATTATCCTGGGGATGATTAGCTGTAATCTCTTTGCTAATATTTTGTTTAAGATTTTTGCATCAATATTCATTAGGGATATCGATCTATAATTTTCTTTTTCTGTTTTTGTTCTACTTGGTTTAGGTATCAGTACCATGTCTGTGTCATAAAAGGAATTTGGTAGGACTCCTTCATTCCCTATTTTTTCAAATAGTTTATATAGTGTTGGAGTTAATTGTTCTTTAAATATTTGGTAGAATTCACATGTAAATCCATCTGGTCCTGGGGATTTTTTTGGGAGAGCTGATTAATAACTTGTTCTATTTCTTTTTCTAAAATGGGACTATTTAAGTAATTTATTTCCTCTTCTGTTAATCTGGGCAAGCTATATTTTTGTAGGTATTACTCCATTTCACTTAGGTTGCCAAATTTATTGGCATAAAGTTGGGCAAAATAACTCCTAATTATTGCTCTAATTTCCTCTTCATTGGTGCAAAGTTCTCCTTTTCATTTTTAAGACTAACAATTTGATTTTCCTCTTTCCTTTTCCTAATTAAATTAACTAAAGGTTTATCTATCTATTTTGTTGGTTTTTTCATAAAACCAACTCTTAGTTTTATTTATTAATTCAATAGTTTTTTCTTTCAATTTTATTAATTTCCTTTTATTTTTAGAATTTCAGGTTTGGTATTTGATTGGGGGGTTTTAATTTGTTTCTTTTCTAGCTTTTTTAGCTGCAAGCCAAATTTTTTGATTTTCTCTTTCTCTATTTTATGCAAGTAGCATTCTAGAGATATAAAATTTCCCCTTACTACCGCTTTGGCTGGGTCCCACAAATTTTGTTATGTTGTCTCATTATTGTCATTCTCTTGGATGCAACTTTTGATGTGTCTATGATTTGTTGTTTCACCCATTCATTCTTTAGGATGAGATTATTTAGTTTCCAACTTCTTTTTGGTCTGTTTTCCCCTGGCCCTTTATTGAATGTCATTTTTATTGCATTGTGTTCTGAAAAATTTTTTGCTAACTAGTTTCTTTAGTGCCATTAAAATATCCACTTAGTAATTTAATATAGCATTAAATATGAAAATTAAGTATTTTTTATTTTATTGGTGTTGCTATGAGAAATGATTGATCTGAAGGATTTGGAAAAGTTTGAGAAGATGCATGAACTGATGAAGTACAGAACAACATATACAATTGCAATGATGCAAAGAGATCTGTTTGCATTTTTTCTTCTTTCACTTTCTTTATTTTAAGAGATGGTCCTCTGGGAGGGAGATGGGGAAAATTCAGGCAATGACAGAATCAAATCCACAAAAAAGTGGATATAAAAAAAATTACCTTTAAAGAAATGGCCTGAAGATTTAAGCCTATATGACTTAACTGCATGAGGGTGGATTCAAAAAGTTATTAATGATTGGACATCAGATTGGTAGTAAGTGCAGAAGAGATCTTGGTTTTATTCTATTTAATAATTTTATCAAAATTATAAATGATACAAAGCCAAAAGGGATAAATAACCCAATAGGACCCAGAAAGAATTTGTAGGACTATTATAGGATCAATTTAACTTGAACTTTGATAGGAGTGTCGCATCTTAAACTTAGATTAAAAAAATCAACTTTACAAGTACAAAATGGGGAAAGGTTTGATTAGGTAGTAGTTTATGTGAAAAAAGATCTAAGGGTTTTAGTTAACTGGCTGATCATTAGGAGTCAGTATAATATAGCAATCTAAAAAGCTAATGAGTAGGTGAGCTTTCTAGGAATAAGGAACTTCAAATCCCAATAAATTCTGCCCTGCTCAAACTGCCTCCAGAATAATTTGTTCAGCCTTCTATACTTCTTTTTATGAAGAACATTAGGAAGATTAAGAGCCTCCAGAAGAACAATTTGGCTGATGAAAGGGCTCTAGAGTCTATAAAATATGAAGAAAGTGGGGTTAAAGGAACTGTAGATGTTTAGCCTGGAGAAGACCCAGGGAAGCTGTATGATATGCTCAAGTATCTAAAGGACTGACACATGGAAGGATTATTAGATTTGTCCTGGTTTACTGCAGAGGGAAGAGCCAGGAGAAATGGGTGAAAATTGTAAAGCAAAAAAGTTAGGGTTAATATCAGAAAAAAATTCCTTTGATTTAGAACCATAAATAAATAAAATGAACTGACTCAGGAGATGATATAATTTCCCTGCACAGTTTTCTAAGAAGAGGCTAAAGAGCTACTTGTTGGTTGCATTATACTGGGGATTCTTTTCTGATCTGGGTTTAGGCTACATGACTGATTACCTTCCAGTTATGAAATTCTTCTAAATCCCATGAGCAGGAGAATGGCAATCCTACCAATAGAAGCAAGAAATGAGAAGGCAAATTTGAAGGAGATGTTTGAGTTAGTGTACCAGAAATAGCTTATCAGCATTTCACTGTGATATTTGAGGGGGGAATATAGAATTAGTTCAATAGAATTATAGAATGATAATTATAATTAATTCTAATTATAGGGGGGAATATAGAATTAATTCCATTTTTACACTTTGAGTCTTTTGAACTTCTGGTCATTCCTTACATTCAGAAATTCTCCGAAGCACATTGGGAGGGAGAGGGTAGAAGGCAAAACACAAGCATTCTCACAACAGTAAATATTTGAGGTCTTCCTTCTGTAATTTAATTAAAGCCAGCCCCCGACTTCTCAATTTTATGTTGGACAACTGGGTTAATATAAATCTTAGTAATTTTTTTGACCTAACTTGTGATTTCATCTGAGTAGGGAAATCTCAGTGAGAAAGCCTTTCCACTAGCATAAATGGGCATTATTCTGGAACTTCTGGTAGGAGGTTGTCTGAAGTACTGTCAGATTAAATGACTGGTACAGGGTCACTCAGCCAGAAACTAGAATTGAGCCCAAGTCTGAATGCTGAGGATGACTCTCTAATTATGATGTCACATGGCTTCTCATCCCTATTATCAATCAACAAGCATTTTATTAAATGATTCAGGCAAACCTGAAGAAATTCAGGTCATTCTTTAGCCAAATATAAAACTAAATTATTATAGCATTAAAAAGGTGATGGCAGGATAGAAATAAAAGGGAATAAGAGAAAAACAAAGGAAGGATTCTTGGAAGATGGTAGAGTAGGTTAGAAAATTTCAGGCTCTCCAGATTTCCTCCACAAACAGAACAAATTTGCACCTCAGAGTGAACATAGAGTGGCAAAAAAACAAAGAAGATTTAAGGCAGAATGGGGGTCCTCCTGAGATAATATGAAAAGACCCAAAGAAAGACCTCAGGTATTAACCAGTGTAAAGTGCAAACACCTCCAGGCTGGGTCTGCAGAAACAGTCAGAAACTATAGAAATTTTCACCTTCTGGACCGCGAGAGGATTCGTCATGGTTCTGAGTGTGGAAAGACTGAGGGAATCTCTGTTAATCAGAGACACCAAGCCTGGCTGTGCTGCTGAGATGTGACCCTGGGCAAGAAGGAACTAGCATACCCATGAGTGCAAAGGGAGTGGGACAAAAATGCTGTTGGCTGTGGGCACTTGCTGGAGTGGGGAGCTCTTGGTTTGAAGTTCCAGGTCAGAGGGGAGAGCTGAAGTGAAGGTAGAGGGACCATCCCTCCACCCCAAGATTAGAATGCTTATAGTAATCGTTTTTATTTTTTAAAAAATGAACAGACAAATAAGAAAGAACCCAACCATAAAAACTTGGGGAATAGGGAAGATTGGGGTTCATTTTCAGAGGAGGACAGTGAAATAAAAAATGCCTCCTTTACCCCTATCTGAAAACTGTGACTTTAAAATGAACTTTGACAAAAGAATGCAAAAAATAATCAAAGAAAATTGTCCTGGAGTGATAGAACACGAGGGGAAAGTATAAATGGAAAAAAATCCACCTATCACCATCTTAAAGAGATTCTTTGTGGAAAACATATAGGAATATTATTGCCAAATTTCAAAACCCCCAGATCAAAGAGAAAATTTTGCCAGAAACAAACAAAAATTCAAATATGCTGGAGCTACATACAGTTAGAATTGTACAAGACTTTTCAACAACCACAATAAAAGACTACAGGCCCTGGAATAATATATGCCAGCAATCAAAAGAACTAGGCCTGCAGCCAAAAATATCATATCCAACAAAATGAAAAAAAAAATGAACATTGAATGGACTTGCAGATTTTCAGGACTTTGTGTCAACCAAACTTGAACTTAATAGAAAATTCAACATAAAAGCCAATCTCAAAGATTAATTCCAAGAAACTCAATTTGAACAAATTGTTTATGTGTTGTACATGGAAATGTATACAATATATTTAATACTGACATCACTAATTGGATAGCTCAAAAGAAAGATTGGGGCAGAGTTGAGTAGGGTTTGACTCTAAAAAGCAATACTATCTAGAAAAATATAAAAATAGTAATTATGTTATACAAATGAGGTACAGGAAGAATCAATTCAGAGGCATCAGGGTGGGGAAAGGAGGGTTTGTAATTCTGAAAACCTACTCACATCTAGATTGGGTTAAATAGGAAATTTTTTATACACACACACACACACACACACACACACAATAAAAGGTATAGTACCCTCCAAAATCTATAAGGCAATAAGGGGGGGAGGGACTAGGATTAATAGAGCGAAGGAAAGATTAGGGGAAGAATTCAAGGGTGGGATCCATGGGTGAGGGGAGATTAAGTAATAGCAAGGCAAGTTAAGGAGCAGAATTAAAATCGAAGAGTTAGCAGGGATAGGAAATATGAGATGTGCACAAACACTATATCAAGGATCAAGAGCAGAATTTATTAGAAAAAAAAGTAGGTCTAGTAATCATTGACCTTAGACAAAGTCAAACTTAAAGATTCAATGAAGACAGAAATCTGCATTATATGGCAGCCATATTAATATTGTTTTAGATGCATGTTTACATATAGGTACATGCATGTATAAATACATACATGTATGTGTACATATATGTGTGTCTGTGTCTGAGTGTAAGTATGTATGCTTGCTGCTCTACGTATGTGTGTATATATATATATATATATATATATATATATATATTTGGGTGGGTCTATGGATGGGTGTATATGTGTGTGTGTGTGCATGTATATATCTCTATAAATGTATATCTATCTATCTATATCTATATATATGTATTTGTGCTTAACTGGAACCTGCTTGGGGGAGGTAAGAGGAAAAAAGAATAAAGTAAAAAAAAAGTACATATCATAGAGCAAAAGAATAACCTACAAGGGAGCAAAGAAAAGATGGACACTCATGAATGTAATTTCTTCTATTATTTTTTATGCTTTCTTGAAGTGGAAATTTATTGTTATATATTTTGAATCCTCCCTCATGTTCTGTTGGGAACGTGACAGCGCTCTGTTTTGTTTATTTGCCTTTTCTGTCTTTCTTTTTTCTATTCTGTTTTTTTTTCTTATTTTGTTTTCAGTGCAATAAATACATTTTTTAAAAAAAGAGAAAGAGACAAAGCTAAACACAATACAAAGACAAAGCAAACACTCCCTGACCTCAAGGAGCTTAAATTCTAAGTATTACAAAATTAATGCTGTTTTGAAAAAAATAAAATGAGGTAAAGTAAATAAAAGTACATCTGGAGGGTCTTCCAGGACTAAATGTCATGATTCTATGAATACTATTTGAATTAAGTAGAATTTAGCCAGACTGGGAAATGGTCAGATAAACTTGACCTGTATTTATATTATTTTAAAAAATCTTTTCAGGCATCTAAGTATTTATTTTCTCAAGTAGAAAGACAAGGAACTGCCTTTAGGTTTGAAAGGCTACACTATAAATCACATATTATGCTGGAGCAAGGTCAAAAAGCACATTCAAAAAGTTAACAATAAAAGCAGATTTGATTCTGAATTGGGACAAAAATACTTGGCTGACCTCTGAGTATTCTTTATTCTAAAGAATATATATAAGAATATATCCCAGCACTCTGTAGTCAATAAATACAAACAAATTTAAATGAAGTTTGTATAGTAAATATTGATGAAAATGTCCTCATGGGTGATCTTTATCTACCAATCTGAAGACAAAAACAAATCATGGATAGGTCAATGAGGTAATAATCCAAACAACTCTCAGATTCTGGAGAATAGGCGCGATACATAATTGCATATTATTACTATTACTAAGGCAACTTTAATTTAACTATTGTTTAGTGCAGCAAAGTAGAGTAAATCAAACCTTGAAAACTGGCTCTAGGGAAAAGAAGGCAATCTTACAGATAGGTAGCTTGCAGCCATCCTTGTCCTCCCCATCCCTCACCTCCCAGTGTGATAAAGTCTGTACAGATCTTGTATTTATTTTCTTAAGTATTCATCATCATTAGTGTGATCTTCATTGCAAAAGAACAATATAGAATGAACTCAGAATATGGAAACAGCTACACAATCTAGCACATATATTAAGCTATACTAAAGATCTCAGTTAAGATATTTTTTCATTTCTAACAATTATTTGGAGCCTAAACCATGCTAGATTAAACTAGCAATAAAACAACTTTGTCATTGCCAAGTTAGAGTTTATAATTCAAAAAATATTACTTATGTATCTTCCCTCCCCAATTTTGGAGGTCAGAAAATATTTCTTCCCCACTTAAAAAAACCACCTTCTTAGAAAACTGATGGCCAATCATATTGCTTACTAATTTAAGGGAGGAAAGGGAGAGGAAGAAGAAGAGAGAATGAACAGATCCTGATCAAAATCCAAGGGCTCGAGTGTTTCTTAGCTCTAATTTATACAATAAGTGCTTTCCAAGACCAATAACTAGTCCTATTTAAGCAAGTTTGTTTTGTTCATCTCATAGCAGTTAATACAATGTTCTGCACATAATTAATAAATGTAATTGGCTTCTCATTAAAAAATTCATTCAAATATATGACCACATGTTTGTCAACCATTACTTTTATCAGATGATTCTCAGGATAGTACCTCAAAATGTCAATATATAAATGTAGTCGTCAAACCTTGCTTAAAAGCTCAACTTTTAAATAGTCATCAGTTATAGTTGAGATTAGAATGAACAAGTTTTATAAAGTCTTCCAATTCTAAAATAAATATAATTTCAATTAATCTTACCAGGATAAGGATGCAGTCAAGTAAAAGCGTGCCTGTTATAGCCAAAAATCTAAGTTAACATATTAGTGTCAACTAAAAAGAAAAAAAAAACAAAGCCCTTTCAGAGACTAGCCTGTGAGAAATAAGTCCACTGGACTTGGGAAAGGTGAGGTTAAATGTTTTAAATTACACAACTGCAGAAGTTAGGTGACTATAGAACAGGCGTACTTGGAATCAATAGAGATGTCTTTTTATACCTTGTCAACCAAAATATAAGTCCCTTCCACAATTCCCCACTGACTAGTATCACAGCGGTCACAGCCTATCTGGACCATCTAATACTCCATATGAGTATGAATCACCCATCCCTGATTACATCATTACATCATCCCTTGGCATTCACCTTTTTGGATGTAAGTCAGTCCTTTCCCTGATTCCCTCTTGGCTGAATACTACAAAGATTACAACCTACTCAGAGAGTCTAATTTTCTTATGGGAGTCTCCACTTCTATAAATTGAGGTCATTCATCAAAAGCTCCCTTGTGTCCCACTTCAACCTACAATTGAAACTCTTCTCTCTCAAATCCCCAAGAATGAACTAAGTCAAATTCACACAAATAACAGCCATTCCTCAATTGATAAATGGTCAAAGGGGATGAATAGACAGTTTTCAGGGGAAGAAATCTAAGCTACCAAAAACCTATGGAAACATGTTCTAAATCACTAAGAATTAGAAAAATGTAAATTAAAACAACCCTAAACTCCTATAAAAATTTCATATCTATCAGATTAGATAAAATGGTAAAATGGAAAATGATAAATACTAGAGGGGATGTGGGGAAACCAGCAACTGAATCCATCAGTTGAAGAATGCCTGAAGAAATTATGGCAAATGATGTGATATAATACTGTAGTGATGTAGGAAAAAAGATGAAGGACAGAGGAATCTACCCAACAACAGCAATATTATAAAGATAAAAAACTTTAATTATTTTTAGACATTTCCTTTTCTGGACCTTGATCCAGGTCACATCAAGCCAGGGTATCTCCTAAGGGTCTTGACTGGATCCTTTTTTTTTCTTGATCTATATACTCTCATTTTGTGAACTTTTCATCCCCCATTGGTTCAATAATCACCTCCATGAAGATGATCCTCAAACTTATGTATCCAACTCCAAATTCTTTCCTGACCTCCAATCTCAAATCATAGCACTAAATTCAAGAGAACCAGTAATTTCCAGGAGATTGATACCTAAGAAGATAGATAGATAACAATCAAGCCCTGTCCACATATGGTCAACTAAAATATACAAAAATGAGGTTAAGAGATAGAGTAACCTAATTCAAGGAGGCAAATTTGGCCTCATACAGGAAATGTCATTGAGACTTGGTGGGATGGGATTATCGTGCCAAGGGCATATTATACCTCCTTCAAGAGAACAGAAAACCTTTTGGGCCATTTAACCAAACAAAATTTCCAGTTAAATATTTTTCTCCAGACCCTATTCAATCCCTAAACCTGTTACAGTAAAGTTGAATTATGCACCAGATGAGTAGCAATTACATTCAAATCTACGGAATAACAAAGAGAAAAACTCCACAAGACAAAATTTGGCTGAATCTAAACTGAAAGAGGGCAGTAATTCATTAAAAAATTCACTCAGAACCCTTCTTTACCAATCTCCCCTTTTCTATCAGGGCCACCTGCTGATTTGTACTTGGGATCACCTTGGGACTCCTTTCCTGCTTCAGAGATTTTGCTAACATATTCTTTGGCCCCTGTTCCACTCCCATATTGTTCTACAATAAGCACCAGACACTGATTTCTGCTCTTTTATTCAGAAAGAGGGAGGGCAGAACTGAAAATATGCTATTTTCTCCCTACGGTTGGCCCTAGAATAGGGACCTCCAGGTTGTAAAGACTGACAAGGAGATATAGTAGCTGCTGATTCAGCTCAGACAAAGAAGCCAAGGAAAGCTAAGGAAGAGCTAATACTTGCTGACTCCAAATCCAAAAGGAAATGCCTTTCTACTGTATCATGAGTAGATTTTACAAGTCAGTGGGGATAGAGGATAGAGCACTTTCTGTGTCTCTGAAATCACATTTCATACACTGAAAAGGTCAGCCCTATAAACAAGCTTCACTGTTGCCTATATCAGGATCTACCCAATGGGAAAACATTTCATTTCTCAAGAAATGCATAGTTCAGTAGTTTACTCTGCCCCCAACCAGGCTAAGGAATGAAGTTACTGAACCAGGACATGCATAGTAATCTTTCAGTGCCAAAGGAGGTTGTGGGCTCTCCTTGGGTTCTTATACCTGTGGGGATGAGCTCCCTGGGACATTCCCACTTGCCATCCCAGTCCCTACTTCAGCTCAATAATCTTCCTCTCTGAGATGGCTTATCAGAGTTGTAAGTCAGACTGTCACCTCTGAGACCTATTTAAGAAATATTCTTGGCTCCTGTGAGTAGGGGTTGTTACATCTTTTATATTTGTAGCCCCGGTGCCTAGAACATACAAGGTACTCCATAAATGCTTATTGATTGGAATGAATAGTATTGGCAAACGGTGGGATTCATGTTTCTGGCCACCCGATGGCAGTGTAGCCTCACTCAACAGAAGGTACTCAAGGTTTCTGGTGACGACATATGAATCAAGATCTGCCTTTCTTTCAGTGAGCCAAACACTTCCGAGAATGATCATGCAAAAAACAAAGGCCTAATGAGAATAATAAAGTGAATATTACTTTTCATCAATATAAATTGTCGGATTTGCAACGTTCTTTTCCCCTGCAATTCTGTAGAGTAGGTCATGCAAAGTTTATTTTGGGTGAGTGGGATGGATGAATACTAGAGAAAGAAATCCCTAAGAAATTGGGGCCCATTAAAGAGGATAGGATGGACTCTACTTACCCCAAGTGCTTTCTCCTTATTGAGTGGGGAACCTTAACCCTTGGAAAGGAAAGAAGGGCCCTCTTGACTATTATGGATCCAAACAATCAAACAGGCATTTATTGCTGCCTACTCAGTGTCGGGAACTGTAATGAAGCACAAATCCTTTGAACTTTATATTCTCCATCAGGTTAAATAAAGCCTGTTCCATGTTTTCAGTGTTGTTATACTTATTGGGAACTAGAGTCTTTTATTTTAATTTATTTATTGTTTTGGAGATTTAGGCAGATTCAAGTTCTGATATTTCTTGGGAAAGCCATGAGAATGGGGCCGAAGGCTCCCTGTGAGACAGTTATACAGTAGAAAGAACAAATCTTGCCACTCCCATTTGTTCCCACAGTACCACATTTGGCATCCCTTACCCTTTTGGAGCTTTATTTACCTCACTTGTAAAATGAGAGAGTTGGATTCCATAGCCCTGAAGTCCTTCCAGCTCTAGCTCTAAGTTCCTCTGCTAAGCCTTCTGAAGTGCAGGCACTGAGATGATTTTCTTTGACTACCTGCACTCATAAAACATTGGATTCTTGAAGTGTACCAATACCTAATAGGTTTCCCTTCCTCTTTGTACAGAAGGGAGAGACTAAAAGCTTCGAGAGTTGTTGCTGAGTCTCTGGATAGCTTTCTCCACCATCACCCAGCAGTCTTCTCATCTGGAACATTCCTCCACTCTGCAGTCCCTTCCTCTATATTTTAGACCATATGTGGACAGGGCTTGATTGTTATCTATTTTCTTAGGTATCAATCTCCTGGAAATTACTGGTTCTTTTGAATTTAGTGCTATGATTTGCGATTGGAGGAAAGGCCATTTTCACTCCTTCATTCTTAATCAGAGTCCTGCTCCACTTCCCAGGACTTCCTTTTCCACTAGGCTCCCACACATCTTCTCCCTAACCTCTCTTCCACCCCATGCCCTACTTTACACTTTCTTCTGGTGTGCTGAGTTTCTCCATTAGAATATAAGCTCTGGAGGGCAAGGACTCTTTCTCTTGACTTCTATTTGTATTCCCAGAGCTTATCCCATATAGATAGCCTCTCATAAATCCTTCTTTGTGACTTAACTGCATCTAGAAAATGGAAAATAATACTTAAATGCTCTGCTTCACAAGGGTCTTGTAGGATTAAATAAGACCCACGAAATAGGTTTTGTAAAATATTAAAGCACTTGTGAATTGCTTAATATGCCATCAATATGCTATCTTGGGAAAGGTAAAATTTCTGTTATGGATTTAGGCTGGGGACAGACTTTCTGGCATGTGACTTGGAGATGACCCATGAATTTTGGTGGGTTCATGATGGGCACATTTGTTACTTCCCCTTTCTCAAGTCTTGTAGCCACAGCTGATTTACATATTTTTTTAGGGAAGCTTCTCTATTCCTCTCTCACTGTCTCCATTTTTTGCCTATTTCTTTCAGTATATGTAGAAGGGTTTATGAAGTACCTAGTCGTGCACACACGCCTCCTGTTATTTTGTGGGACCAAGTAATTGATGTCTGTGCCCACCTCTGTTTTTGACCTAGAGATCATAACACAAGTCCTATGCGGAATTGGCATGAGGGTCAGCAACTCAGTATTGACAGTATCCTTGGAAACAGACTAGTTACTATGGCAACTAAAGATCTGGCTCAGCCAAACAAGCAAAGGCAACATGCTTCAGGCCTTTTAAAAACAAAGATCTCTACAGACAACAGAGGTCATTGTCAAATTCAGCAGCTCAGAATTAGGATTTAGATTAGGATAACGATGCTAGTATCAGGCCCTTGGTTTGACCCTCCTTCTTTGAGGGGGGGGATGTGGATGTGGAATATTCACATTATGTGAATTAGATCTGGGAGGATATTAGAATATAAATGTCATAATAGCAAGGGGACTTTGGAGGTCAGCTAGTCCAATCCCATCATTTTACACATGAGGAAAATGAGCCTTCAGAAGATTTCACCTCCCAGAGTCATGGAGAGTTAGAATTTGAACTCAAGCCCTCTGATTCTCAAAACTTTGCTCTATGTCCACTTTTTCCTGCTGCCCCTATGTTTTCCCCTTGTACTAATTAACCAAATGCCTTTTCATTGCTGAGCAGCAGTTGCTTGCTCTCTATTAGTCCCGAATGGAATTGACTCATCGAACTACTTCCTCTCTCCTTACTCTTTCCCACCACCATGCCTTTACTCACACAGGCTCCCATGCTTGGAAATCCTTGATTCTCCATCTACTTTAACTGAAGTCCCTTCTTTCCTGGATTCCTCATTTGCTTCTTCCACATGATGCTGTTCTAGTGGCAGTGCAGAAAGTCGAGGTGGGAATCCCCTTTTGGTCGGCGCAGGTCCTATGTGAAAGAATTCACGAACCCAAAACATTAGTGGCAAAAAAGGAAGTTTACTGGCACTGAGAAGAGGGTCTTTTCACAGCGGGCAGGAGTACTGGCAGACAGCTATGCCAAGGAGCAAAGCATTCTACTTAGGACTGCTGCAAAGATGTGGAGTTTAGAATTGTCCTTTACAGGACTCTGAGGCTAAAGCTCCCAGTTGAAAAGAAAGCCAATGCTCCCAGGCCTTGGTACTTGGAGTTTCAAGCCACTCAATATCAGACCCAGATCTCCCAATTGAATGAAAATCCCTTTGAAGGCTTGAAAGAATTTGGAATTTCCTGAAAAGGGTCGGCATCCCCAAAAGATCAATTGGGGGGGGGTGATTTGCCTCAGAAAAGCCCAGTCTGGAAAATATGCTCTCTCAGACTCTATGGAGTCTCTATGGAGTCTGAGAGGCCAGGAATCAAAGGGGCAGAATAATTATTTTACAGATTAAAGGGGACACAGTTTCACCCCCTTCACACAGACTAATAACTTTGGCGTTTAGAGTTTGCATAATCACTGGAGTTTTCCTCTGGATCATCCTTGTTCTCACTCCACTCTGCTTCCACTCCCCACTCACAACTCCCAGTAGATTAAAGTCATTAAAGCTAGGGGCTTAAAAACAATTCAGTGTTTTATGTTTGGATTATGAATTTAGCAATCACTGAAAAACTCAAACACACAAAAAAGAAAAAAAGAGGATCCTAAGTGATACACAAAGTTTCTGTTATATATAGGTTTAAAGTATTTATTAAAGAAGTTATCTAATTTCTTTCCATGCCTGCTTTTGACCTTTTCATCTTTTTTGTTTATTTTTATTTTATATTGACTTTTTCTCCCTTTTTGCCTCTCTATTCCTACAAACTTAATCATCACTCCCTCCCCAAAGGCTATTACATTATTAACTTTATATGATAAATCATATCAGGAAGCAACAAGAGCCCTGTCACCTCCCAGTGAATGCTTACTAAAAGTGAATTACTACTCAGTGAATGCTTACTAAAGTGACTTGAAAGGTCCAGGTTGGGAATGAAGCCCATAGGTTCCATAGCTGGAAGGGTCTCAGATCTTCTAGGAAAACTCTTCTCTTCTTTGTATAGAAGAACAAAGGGAGGCTTAGGAAGGGAGCCTTGAAGTAGGAGGCAGGACCTTTAACTTTCAAACCAGTATTCTTCACATCAAACTACTAGATACCCTTGCTGGCTCAGGACTCGAAAAGCCCAGTTTTCCTTTGTAAGCTCACTGTTCTCAGTTCATTTAGTCACCTCCTCAGCCTCTCAGGATCCCAAACAAAATCTAGTTTCCTTGTCAGACAGGTCCTCTTCAAACTGAGTACTTGGAATCCTTCACAAAAAATCTGAAAGAAACCTTCCCTGACTGCAATGCATGGAGGGAGGAAAGGGTGTAGGGTCTTAGAATTTTAGGATATCAAAGCTGAAGGAAAACTTGGAGATCTTTGGCTACAATCCCATTATTTTCTTTCTGTAAGTGATTTTGCAGAAAGTTATTTTTTTCTCAAAAACCAAACCAAATTAAACATCTGCACCGAATGAATTTTTATGTAAGGCAAGTTCTATATTTTGTTCTATTTTGTATGTGTCAATATTCTTTATTTTTTCTGGCTGTGAAATTCAGAATGAAACAAACTAAAATGCAAACATTTCTGATGAAGAATAATTTATTAAAAGTTTTAACTGGGATTCTTTTCTTTTGAAAACCGTCAAGGTTTGTCAAAAGATTTGTCAAAGAGCTCATTGAAATCGGTGGGAAGTTGTGATTTTGATTGCATTGAATTGTAAAGTTTTGTGCAAATAAAACAAATGTAGACAAGATCAGAAGGAAAGCAGAAATTTTGGGGGGAAAATTCCCCAATTAATAAATGGTCAAAAAGATATGAACAGGTAATATTCAATGAAGAAATCAAAATAATTTATAGTCATATAAAAATGCTCTAAATCATTAGTGATTAGAGAAATGCAAAGTAAAACAACATTGAGATCTCTAGAAGTTTGGCTAAAATGACAGAAGGGAAAAGTGGCAAATGTTGGAGAAGATGTGGAAAAATTGGGACACTAATTCATTGTTGATGGAATTGTGAACCGATCCAACTATTTTGGAGAGCAATCTGGAATTATGTCAAAGAATAATTAAACTACCTCTGCTTTTTGACCCAGCAATACCACTACTTGGTTTCTTTTCAAAGACAGTTATGGAATAGGGAACAGAACCTTTATGATTTAAAATCTTTCTTTGTGGTGACACAGATCTGGAGGTTGTAGGTATATTCTTCAATTGGGGAATAGTTGAACAGGATGTGTTGTATGATTATGGTGGAATTGTACTGTAAGAAATGATGAGCAGCTTACCTCTATATCTCCTGATACCTGGCATCAGCAAAAAGAAGTCCCATTGTTTTGAGCCCTGAAACACTGCTGATTATCAAAACCACCATGAAAACCTGGGGTCATCATTTTAATAGACTCCCTCCCCAACCCACTTTACTTTTCATTCTGATTAGGTTTCTATTCTGGGAGGCCCAGGTATTATTGAGTCAGAAAGGGAAATACATTTAAGGAAAATGTAACATTTACTACTTCTTGATTATGAGCTGGCTAATCCCCTGGAATCTATTGGAATCCACAGAATCATAAAAATATATCTATGTTGTCGGTAAAATCAATATATTTTTATATTAATAAACTGATCAAAGAACATTTGTTAAGTGCCTTATGACAGGCACAGTGGTGAGTGCTGAAAAAATGTAAAAGACAGTTAAGTGAGCTCTTCAAGTAGCTCACAATCTAATGGAGGAAAAGAAGGAGAAAAAGAGACAGAAACAGACAGAAATAGGGAGAAAGAAAGAGAAAAAAAGCAAAAACCAAGTCAATGAAAATTCACAAAGACATACAAACCAGTTCTGGATGCAAGAATTGAGTCATGAGGAAGAAGAATTGTGCTATCCATCATTCTATTCAAACCATTTATTTGATTATCTTATCAGATGCACATAAATCTGTCCATGATCCTGAAATCTTGTCTGCAGATCTTGATTTTTTAAGAGAATGTCTGAATATTAAAGAATATTCTACAGATCATAAGCACTTTCACAACTATAACTCACCTCTCACATGCCACATTCAATCTTTACAAGCCTCCTGGGAGAGTTTTCACCCTAACTCCTAGATAAAAAGTGAAAGTATTAAGATGTTCATTGCCTAGGTGAACGAACAGAGACTCAGAAAAGGGAAATAAATGTCTTGCCTGGAAAGAATGTTGTTTTGGGGATGGCCAGGGGACTAGGCTGGGTCACACAGCAGTTGTTGCTTCATTCCATGCCTATCTCATCACTCACCCTCCTGACCTCCAGAGAGGACTTAATCCTTGCAGTTTGGGAAACTCCCCCCAACTCATCACCCTGAGCTGCCCTCCTTGATGGGTGAGCACAAATTCACTTAGACCACTGTAGCTGGCCAGCCCCACCCCAAGCCATGTTTCCCTGCTCTCACCCTGCAAATTCTTTGGTTTTGGACTTCAATCAATGAATCAATCAACATTTATTAAACATCTCCTATGTACCAAGCATTGGTCTGAGCACTGGGATGGCAGGGCAACAAGCATGGCATCCTACCCAGCTCCTTCCTTGGCTCACTTTCCCTTCTCTGTCTTAGTTGAATACAGATCTGCCATGCTATATGGTCACTGAAAGTATTGAATAATTCTGCAGACCCGGGACTCCTTAACCTAGGACTGGCCCCCGACAGAAAGGAGCATGTTTTCAACGCCCACCTCCCATTTTTTCTTTCTGAAGTGACTCTCCAGAAGCCATGTCTGCTGCTAATTGAAGGGAGATGTGACAAAGTCCCTACAGCAAGGAAAAAGTCAACATGGCTCTTAGAAAGCCACAAGTCACACGGTACACCTCTCCTTGCTGGGAATGTGGATGGTGGTGAGAGGAGGGCTAAGGGGGTACTTTAAAGATGAATGTGCTCCTCCTGTGTCAATTAATCCTTATTTTACTTTATCCTAATTCTCCTTTTTTGTCCTGCCAGGGGAATGCTGACAAAGTCTTTGGAGGAGGACAGAATCTCAAAATGGACTCTTTGCCGCAGCCCCTCCCTTCGGGTTGTGAGACCCTGCAGAGGAACAATTATGTTGTTGAAAGCTGTATCAGCTGGGCCCCATCTCTGGTTGTCATGACGACTTGTCTGTTACCAAGGAAATCTGATATCCTGAGTTAGTCACTCTCTGCAGAGACTTGACCTTACTCTAACACACTGATTTGAGAGAATTTAGTTATGGGGAATTAATCTACACTTGTGAAATCATAGGAAAGGACAAAAAAATAAAGCATTTGTCAGTTCTCAGTTAAAACCCCACTTTCTGAAAAAATTCCCCTTAATGTTTAATGGCTTCATTCTGTAATTATCTTCCAATTTATCCTGTTTATGGATGTTGTTTGTACATAGTCGTTTGCATGTCGTATCTCCTATCGATCAGCTAGATAGTTAAATGGATAAATTTATGAGCCTGAAATTAGGAATATCTGAGTTAAAATCCAGCTTCATATATTTACTAGTTTTGCTATCCTCAGTAAATCTCTTATCCTTTGTGTCAATTTCCTTACTTGTAAAATGGAGATAATAAAAGTACCTACTCCCAAGATCAAATAAGATAAAAAATTTATTAAAAATATTTATAAAAAAAACATAAAATGGTTTGCACAGCATCGGGCACAGAAGAGATTCTTATTAACTCCTTCCTCTCTCTGTTCCCTTTCCCTCCTTTTTTCCCCTTTCCCCTCTTTTTTTTTCATTTTCTCTCTCTTTTCCTTCCTTTCTCCCTTTCCCCCCAACATGATTTTAGAAATTTTATTATCCTGCAATATCACATCACCTTTTAAAACTCATACCTCTTTAGTATCCTCCTGTCTTAAGGGCCAGAAAGCACTCAATTGTGTCTCCTTATAAACTCTAACCTGGTAAGACTCTTTTGAGCTTCCATAATTCTTTGTCTTCCTTTCTTTTCCTGCTCTTAAACTTAATCTTATAATGAATTATTTTAGCTGATTACATTGAGTTCTCTGAGGCCAAGGACTCTCTTTCATCTTCCTTTGTATTTCTGTTCTGGCACATATTAGACCCTTAATAGAAAAGGTTTTTCAACTGGTTTCCTTCTTTTCTCTCTTTTCATTAGATCGTGAGTTCCTTGATGGTACTTTCCCACTGAGGATAGGGCAACACTGTATTCCTGCCTTCCTCTTTATTTACCTGTTGTTGATGCTCTGCCCAAAGAAATGTAATGGTTTTTGCTGTTGTCGGATTGCTGAAACTTCCCAAAATATCTTGAGATTTACCAACTAGATTTCTGTCTTAAAGATCATGCCTTAAACCCAAATTACTCTAGCTATTACTATTATTCTAGTTATTCTCATCACTCACTTTCCTGACCTCCAGAGAGGACTTAATCCTTGCAGTTTTGGAATCTCCTCCTATCCATCACCCTGATCTTCCCTCTTTGGTGGGTAAGCAAAAATTCATTTAGACCATTGTAGCTGGCCAGCCACATACCAAGCTATGTTCCTCCTGCTCTCACCCTGCAAATTCCACTCATTCATTGTGACTCAGATGAAAGGTCTTTGGTTTTGGACTTCAATCAATGAATCAATAAACATTTATTAAACACCTCCTATGTACCAAGTATTGGGCTAAGCACTGGGATGACAGGGCAACAAGCTTGGCAAATCTTTCCTTGACACACTTTCCCTTCTCTGTCTTGGTTGAATGAAGAGCTGCCCTGTATTATGGTCATTGAAAGCTCAAGATGGGAAAGTTCTAAAGTATAATTTGACCAGTCTCTGCAAAGCCAAGACTCCCTAACCAAGGACTGGCCCCAAACAGAAAGGAGCATGTTTTCAATGCCCACCTCCCATCTTTTCTTTCTGAAATGATTGTACAGAAGCCATGTCTGCTGCTAATTGAAAGGAAATGTGACAAAGTCTCTACAGCAAGGAAGAAGTCAAGATAAGTCTTAGGAAGCCACACCTCACCTTCCTGGGAATATGGATGCTGGTGGGGAAGGAGGACAAAAGGCAGTGCTTTAAAAATGAATGTGCTCCTCCTGTGTCAATTAATACTGATTTTACTTTATCCTAATTCTCTTTTTTTTTTTTTTTGACCTTTGGGGATGGAGGGCAGTGTAATGCCAGCAAAGTCTTTAAAGGAGGACAGAATCCCAAAATGGACTCTCTGCCGCAGCCCCTCCCTTCGACTGCGGACCCTGCAGAGGAACAATTGTGTTGTTGAAAGCTGCATTAGCTGGGCTCCCCAATCTCTGGTTGTCATGGCAACTTGTCTGTTACCAAGGAAATCTTATCCTGAGTTACTGATTCTAGTAATAACTCTTTAGTAGAGCAATTTTATAAGTATCCCTCAGCCATTGGGGAAAACATTCTTTTTTTTTTTTAAGAGGCTTTATTTTTTTCTAATTTTGTGATAATTTAATTTCTCTTAACACCTTGAAAATAAATGTCAGAAATGAAAATACAAACACAAGGATGTAATCAGTTTAACATTTAAAGCACGAGCCTATGTCATACCATATTGTTTCGGACAGTCTTGACAACAGGAATAAATCAGAGCAATGGACAAAGCAGAAGCCAGATAGTGGGTTCGATTTTTCTTCCCCAATCCCCTTTTCAACATTTTAATAAAGGAAGTGAATGCCAATGGAAGTCTGAATCATCTGAGGAGAAAGTTGATGGGCACACACACATATATATCTCTATCTATGTATCTGTCTGTCTATAAAGATAAAGAGAATAAGGAGGGAGAAAATAATATAAAGGGGGAGAAATGGAAGCTAAGGGGGAGAAATGGAAGCTAACAATAACAATGTGTAAAACAAGCTATGTAAAGCAGATGTGGCTAAAGCAATTGAGTCAGGAGAAGGAACAAACACGGAATCCATAATTTCATTCAAGAACCTCATATTCAGGTGCCCATAAATCTGTCCCTAGGCCAAATACATGTTTGAAATTTTGAATTTCCCAAAGAGAATCTATGAATGCTAAGGAATACTCTGGAGATAACATGTGCTTTGAGAATTACAAAGAACCTTTCCCAAAGGAGTCTTACAAAATACCTTTTATGACACAGGTATGGTGCTGATAGCTAAATCAGGTAGAGTGAAAACAGAAAGAAAATTATAGACCAATCTCCCTAATGAATATTGATGCAAAAATCTTAAATAAAATATTAGCAACAAGATTATAGAAACTCATCTCCAGGAAAATAGACTATAACTAAGCAGGATTTATACCAGGAATGCAGGGCTGGATCAATATTAGGAAAACTATCAGCATAATCAATTGTATCAATAACAAACTAATAAAAATCATATGATTATCTCAATAGATACAAAAAAAGCATTTGATAAAATCCAACATCCATTCCTATTAAAAACACTAGAGAGTACAGGAATAAATAGACTTTTCCTTAAAATGCTCAGTAGCATTTTAAAACCAATTTTTTTTGGTTTTAAGCTTTATTTAAAATCATTAGCAAGCATCATATGTAATGGGGACAAACTAGAAAAATTCCCAGTAATATCAGGAGACAAACAAGGCTGCCCACTATCAACATTAGTATTCAATAGTGTATTAGAAATGTTAGCTTTGGCAATTAGAGAAGAAAAAGAGATTATAGAAATTAAAGTAGGACATGAGGAAACCAAATTATCACTCTTTTCAGATGATGTGATGGCATAATTAGAGAACCCCAGAGAAGCTACCAAAAAGTTAATAGAAATAATCTACAACTTGAGCAAAGTGCAGGATACAAAATAAATCCACATAAATCATGAGCATTTTTAAATATTACCAACAAAATCCAACAGCAAGAGATACAAAGAGAAATTCCATTTAAAATAACTTTTGATAGTATGAAATATTTTGCAATCTATTTGCTAAGGGAAAATTAGGAACTATATGAACACAATTACAGAACACTTTGCACACAAATAAAGTCAGATCTAAACAATTGGAAAAATATCAAGTGCTCTTGGATAAGTTGAGTGAATATAATAAAGACTACAATACTACCTGAACTAATCTATTTTTTTTAGTGCTATACTAATCAAAATCCCAAGAAACTATTTTACTGACCTGGAAAAAATAACAACAAAATTCATCTGGAAGAACAAAAGGTCAAGAATTTCAAGGGAACTAATGAAAAAAAATCAAATGAAGGTGGCCTAGCTGTACCAGACCTAAAACTATATTGTAAAGCAGTGATCACCAAAACCATTTGGTATTGGCTAAAAAACAGACTAGTTGATCAGTGGAATAGGTTAGGTTCACAGGACAAAATAGTCAATAACTATAGCAATCCAGGGTTTGACAAACCCAAAGACCCCAGCTTTTGGGATAAGAACTCACTATTTGACAAAAACTGCTGGGAAAATTGGAAACTAGTATAGAAAAAATTAGGGCTCAACCTACACCTAACATCACATACCAAGATAGAATCTAAATGGGTTCATGATTTAGACATAAAGAGTGATATTATAAACAAATTAGAAGAACATAAGATAGTTTACCTTTCAGATTTGTGGAGAAGGAAGGAATTTGTGTCCAAAGAACCGGAACTCATAATTGAACACCGGATAGATAATTTTGATTATATTAAGTTAAAAAGGTTTTTGCAAAAACAAAACTAATGCAGACAAGATCAGAAGGGAAACAATAAATTGGGAAATCATTTTTACATTTAAGGATTCTGATAAAGGCCTCATTTCTAAAATATATAGAGAATTGACTCAAATTTATAAAAATCCAAGCCATTCTCCAATTGATAAATGGTCAAAGGATATGAACAGACAATTTTCAGATGAAGAAACGAAAATATTTCTAATCATGTGGAAAGGTGCTCTAAATCACTATTAATCAGAGAAATTCAAATCAAGACAACTCTGAGATACCACTACACACCTCTCAGATTGGCTAAGATGACAGGAAAAGGCAAAGATGAATGTTGGAAGGAATGTGGAAAAAGTGGGACACTAATACATTGTTGGTGGAGTTGTGAATGGATCCAGTGATTCTGGAGAGAAATTTGTTACCATGTTCAAAAAGTTAACAAACTGTGCATAATTTTTGACCCAGCAGTGTTTCTATTGGGCTTATATCCCAAAGAGATCTTAAAGGAAGGAAAAGGACCCACATGTGCAAAAAAGTTTGTGGCAGCCCTTTTTGTGTGGCAAGAAACTGGAAACTTAATGGATGCCCATCAGTTGGAGAATGGTTGAATAAGTTATGGTATATGAATATTATGAAATATTATTGTTCTATAAGAAATGATTTTAGAGAGGCCTGGAGAGACTTACATGAAAGTGAAATGAGCAGAACCAGATCATTGTACATGGCAACATCAATATTATAGTGCAATTAATTCTGATGAATGTGACTCTTTCCAACAATGAGATGATGGATGCCAGTTCCAATGATCTTGTGATGAAGAGAGCTGTCTGCACCCAGAAAGAGGACTGTAGGAATAGAATGTGGATCACAACATAACATTCTCACTCTTTTTGGTCGCTTGCATTTTGTTTTCTTACTCATTTGCTTTCTTTTTTGATCTGATTTCTCTTGTGCAGCAAGAGAATTATATAAATATGTTTATAATATTGGTTTTAACACATATTTTAACATTTTTAACATATATTGAATTGCTTGCCATCTAGGAGAGAGTACAGGGGGAAGGAGGAGAAAATCTGAAACACAAGGCTATGCAAGGGTCAATGTTGTCAAATTATCCGTGCATATGTTTTAAAAATAAAAAGCTTTGTAAAAAAACAAAACAAAACAAAACCAAAAAACCCCCCACCAAAGAACCTTTCCCATGCCCCATCTGATCATCACAAGACCCTTGTAAGAGCTCTCAACTTAATTTCAAAATAGAAAGTACAAATATTTTGGTATTCATTGTTGCAATGGAATAAATGAGGCCCAGAGAAGGGAAATGATCTGCCTGGAAAAGGGAGTTGTTATGGGGATGGCCATGGGAGTAAGATTAAGTCACTCAATGCTTCCACTTTGCCCATCTCAACACTTAGTCCCCTAAACTCCAGGGAAAATACCTGTGGGGATTTCTTTCTTTTTTTTTTTTTGATACATAGAACTATCTTTTTATTTAGACCAAGAGCTCTCCAAGGAGGAGTTTTTTTTTGTTATTATTATAACTTTTTATTGACAGAACACATGTATGGGCAATTTTTTACAAATTATCCCTTGCACTCACTTCTGTTCTGACTTTTCCCTTTCCTCCCTTCACCTCCTCCCCTAGATGGCAGGCAGTCTTATACATATTAAATATGTTATAGTATATTCTAGATATAATATATGTGTGCAGGAGTGTACAGTTCTCTTGTTGCACAAGAAGAATTGGATTCAGAAGGTAAAAATAACCTGGGAAGAAAAACAAAAAGTGCAAACAGTTCACACTCATTTCCCAGTGTTTATTCTCTGGGTGTAGCTGATTCTGTCCATCACTGATCAATTGAAACTGAGTTAGATCGTCTCTTTGTCAAAGAAATCCACTTCCATCAGAATACATCCTCATACATATCATTATTGAAGTGTATAATCATCTCCTGGTTCTGCTCATTTCACTCAGCATCAGTTCATGTAAGTCTTTCCAAGGCTCTCTGTATTCATCTTGCTGGTCATTTCTTACAGAACAATAATATTCCATAACATTCATATACCACAATTTACCCAACCACTCTCCAATTGATGGGCATCCTTTCATTTTCCAGTTTCTAGCTACTATAAAAAGTCTGCCACAAACATTTTGGCATATACAGGTCATGAGAAAAAGCAATTTTAAAACCCCTATTTAAATATTAAATTAAAAATTCTGAAAATCAAAGAAGACATTAATAGAAATGAAATTAAGAAAACTTCATAATTAATAATAATCAGTATAAAATTATACATCATATATAATTTTATATTTTATGTAAATGAATAATAACTTGGATACTGATACATTTCTGGCAGAGTTGTAAACTGATTCAACCATTCTGAAGAGGAATTTGGAACTATGCTCAAAGGGCTATAAAACTGTGCATACCCTTTGATCCAGCAGCGCCCCTACTGGCTCAGTATCCTAAAAAGGGCATAAAAGAGGAAGAAGGATCCACATGTGTTAAGGACCATATGTAAATGTGAAAGGATGGGTCAGTTCTCCAAAAGCCCAAGCTTCCCACAGCTGTGAATCATAACACACTTGAAGGAATTGCAAATCCGTCTTTACAGATGCAGGTGTTACTTGTGAATTCAAAATGAATTGAGTTTGAGGCAAGAGGAAAGAGGAGAGAAGTCAGAGAATGCAACTGTCCCTTAGTCTCCTTGTATCATTATTATCCTCTCACATGAAGGGATCTATTCTTCTGGTCAGAATTAGATCCCCAGCAGCCACTAGTACACATATGTACAAAAATATTCATAGCAACTCTTTTTGTGGGGGCAAGGAATTTGGAAATGAGTAGATGCCCATCACTTGAGGAATGGCTGAATAAGTTATGCTATATGAAAGTAATAGAATATTATTGTTTTTTAAAAAATGGAACAGGGGCAATGGAACCAGGAGAGGATACTTGTTTCCTTCTGGCTTCTCCTAAAAGCCTCAGACTAGTTAGCTCTGGATTGGCAAAATCCATGAATATTGGGAATGTAACAAATTACCAGCAGGAGATAATTTAAAAGATTGCCAGAAAAGGTCTGTTTCAAGGAGAAATGGAAAGAGGCAGCCAAGAACAAGTAGGCTGAGCACAGATGCCAGCACAGACAGCGCAGAGTCCTGGGGTAGTGAGGACTCTGCAGGGTGGTGAGGACTCTGCGGGGTGGTGAGGACTCTGTGGGGTGGTGCAGACTCTGCAGGGCGGTGCAGACTCCATGTGGCAGAGAATCTACAGAGAGGAATCTATAGCGACAGTGTTGGCTACTCTGTCCTGGTTGCAAGCCATTTAGATGAGCAGAGAAGTTATAAAACATCCAACACAAACACAAAAGGTAAATAATTAACCATGAAACACCAGAATCTCAGGAAAACTGACCATGTCTACCCAGCACCTGGAGAGAGTCAGCACTGACCCAGTGTGAAGCTGAGGCAGCTTATAGAGGAAGCTCAGAAAACCTCCCCCACCCTGAAAGCATACCTTAACCTTTTTTTTAAATGAGTATAAAAGTAAAGAGAAAGAGAAGAACAGATTTGAAACCCTGAGGATACTAAATGTAGATTGTTTCCAGGTGAAGCCCCAAAAGGTGATATAACCCGATCCCCATCGCACAAGGCTCTCCTTAAAGAAATTAAAAAGGATCTTAAAAGAGAGCTAGAAGAAAAATGGGGAAAGGAAATGAAAAGTTTGCAAGGGGGTTTGGGAAAGGCATATAACTCATTAAAAGATAGATTTGATAAAATGGAAAAAGAAAACAACTCCCAGAAAACAGAATTTGTGAAACAAAAAGAAAATAATTCCTTAAAAAACAGAATTTGTGAAATGGAAAAAAATTCCATTGAACAAAACAACTCATTTAAAAATTCAAATGGACAAATACAAAAGGAAGTAAAAAAGTAAATGAAGAAAATAATTCACTAAAATTCAGAACTGAACAAATGGAAATGAATGACTAAATGAGACAAGAAGAATCAGTCAAGCAAAACAAAAAAAAAAAGTGAAAAAATAGAAAAAAAAAGTTAAGTATCTACTTGGAAAAACAACAGACCTGGAAAATAGATCTAAGAGAGACAATCTAAGGATTATTGGACTCCCTGAAAACCACGATGAAAAAAAGAGTCTAGACACTATTTTTCAGGAAACCATCCAAGAGAACTCCCCAGATGTCATAGAATCAGAAGGTAAAATAACCATTGAAAAAATTCACTGAACACCTCCTGAAACATCCAAATTAAAACTCCAAGGAATATCATAACTAAATTTCAGAACTATAGGACCAAAGAAAAAATATTACAAGCAGCCAGAAAGAAACAATTCAAATACTGAGAAGCCACAATAAGGATTACCTAGGACCTTTCAGTTTCTACCTTAAAGGGTCAAAGGGCCTGGAATATGATATTTCTTTTTTTTTGGTTCAAAATTGTAACTTTCTTTTTTTTATTATAGCTTTTTATTTACAAGATATCTGCATAGGTAATTTTTCATCATTGACAGTTGCAAATCCTTTTGTTCCAACTTTTTCCCTCCTTCCCCCACCCCTTCCCCCAGATGGCAGGTAGACCAATACATGTTAAATATGTTAAAGTATAAATTAAATACAATATATGTACACATGTCCAAACAGTTATTTTGCTGTACAAAAAGAGTCAGACTTTGAAATGGTGTACTATTAGCCTGTGAAGGAAATCAAAAATGCAGGCAGACAAAAATAGAGGGATTGGGAATTCTATGTAGTAGTTCCTGCTCATTTCCCTGAGTTCTTTCGCTGGGTGTAGCTGGTTCAGTTCATTATTGCTCTATTGGAACTGATTTGGTTCATCTCATTGTTGAATAAGACCACGTCCATCAGAATTGATCATCATATAGTATTGTTATTGAAGTATATAATGAATTCCTGGTCCTGCTCATTTCACTCAGCATCAGTTCTTGTCTCTCCAGGCTTTTCTGAAATCATGCTGCTGGTCATTTCTTATAGAACAATAATATTCCATAATATTCATCTACCACAATTTATTCAGCCATTCTCTAGTTGATGGGCATCCACTCAGTTTCCAGTTTCTGGCCACTACAAAGAGGGCTGCTACAAACATTCTTGCACATACAGGTTTCTTTCCCTTCCTTAAAATCTCTTTGGGATATAAGCCCAGTTGTAACACTGTTTGGTCAAAGAGTATGCACAATACCCTTTGATCCAGCAGTGTTACTACTGGGATTATATCCCAAAGAGATTATAAAGAAGGGAAAGGGATCTGTATGTGCACGAATGTTTGTGGCAGCCCTTTTTGTAGTGGGCTAGAAACTGGAAACTGAATGGATGTCCATCAGTTGGAGAATGGCTGAATAAATTGTGGTATATGAAAATTATGGAATATTACTGTTCTGTAAGAAATGACCAACAGGATGATTTCAGAAAGGCCTGGAGAGACTTACACGAACTGATGCTGAGTGAAATGAGCAGGACCAGGAGATCATTATATACTTCAACAACAATACTAGATGATGACCAGTTCTGATGGACCAGGCCATCCTCAGCAACGAGATCAACCAAATCATTTCTAATGGAGCAGTAATGAACTGAACTAGCTATGCCCAGAAAAAGAACTCTGGGAGATGACTAAAAACCATTACATTGAATTCCCAATCCCTATATTTATGCACACCTGCATTTTTGATTTCCTTCACAAGCTAATTGTACAATATTTCAGAGTCTGATTCTTTTTGTACAGCAAAATAACGTTTTGGTCATGTATACTTATTGTGTATCTAATTTATATTTTAATATATTTAACATCTACTGGTCATCCTGCCATCTAGGGGAGGGGGTGGGGGGGTAAGAGGTGAAAAATGGGAACAAGAGGTTTGGCAATTGTTAATCCTGTAAAGTTACCCATGTATATATCCTGTAAATAAAAGGCTATTAAATAAAAAATTAAAAAAAAAAAACAAAGAGTATGCACAGTTTGATAGCTTTTTGAGCATATTTCCAAATTGCTCTCCAGAATGGTTGGATGTATTCACAATTCCACCAACAATATATCAGTGTCCCAGTTTTCCCACATCCCCTCCAACATTCCGCATTATCTTTCCCTGTCATTCTAGTCAATCTGACAGGTGTGTAGTGGTATCTCAAAGTTGTCTTAATTTGCATTTCTCTGATTAATAATGAGTTGGAGCATCTTTTCATATGGCTAGAAATAGTTTCAATTTCTTTGTCTGAGAATTGTCTGTTCATATCCTTTGACCATTTATCAGTTGGAGAATGGCTTGATTTCTTATAAATCAGAGTCAATTCTCTATATATTTTGGAAATGAGGCCTTTATCAGAACCTTTGACTGTAAAAATATTTTCCCAGTTTATTGCTTCCCTTCTAATCTTGTCTGCATTAGTTTTGTTTGTAAAAAAAACTTTTCAATTTGATATAATCAAATTTTTCTATTTTGTGATCAATAATGATCTCTAGGTCTTCTTTGGTCATAAATTCCTTCCTCTTCCACAGGTTTGAGAGATAAACTATCCTATGCTCTTCCAATTTATTTATAATCTCATTCTTTATGCCTAGGTCATGAACGCATTTTGACCTTATCTTTGTGTATGGTGTTGAGTGTGGGTCAATGCCTAGTTTCTGCCATACTAATTTCCAATTTTCCCAGCAATTTTTGTCAAACAGTGAGTTCTTATCCCCAAAGCTGGGGTCTTTGCGTTTGTCAAACACTAGATTATTAAAGTTATTGGCTGATTTGTCCTTTGAACCTAACCTTGATCAACTAACTAACTATCATTGATCAACTAGTCTATTTCTTAGCCAATACCAAATGGTTTTGGTAACCAGTGTGGATTATTTCTAATAGCTTTTTAGTAGAATCTCTGGAGTTCTCTAAGTGTACCATCATATCATCAGCAAAGAGTGATAATTTGGTTCTTTAATTTCTTTCTCAGCTCTTATTGCCAAAGCTAGCATTTCTAATACAAAATTGAATAGTAATGGTGATAGTGGGCAACCTTGTTGGAATATATTTCAAAAAGTAAAGAAACTGGTATTACAGTCAAGAATAAGCTATCCAGCTAAAATGAGCATTATCTTTCAGGGAAGAATATGGACACTCAATGAGATAGGTGAATTCCATTTATTTGTGATGAAAAGATCAGAGCTAAACAAAAATCTTGACCTCCAAATATAGAACACAAGAGAAGCATAAAAAGGTAAAAAGAAAAGAACTCTTGAGAATTGTATTTCTGTTATGGATATACATAAAGAGTGCATGTATAATTTGATTTTACTGTTATAACATAAAAAAGAAACTAGAGGTGGAAAGGGGATTGTACAACAAAAAAAAGGGGAAGTGGAGGTACAGTGATGGAAATTATATCTCAGGAAGAGGCAAAGAAAACCTGTTATAATTGAGGGAAAGAAGGGAGGGTGATAAGCATTGTGTGAATCTTACTCTCATCAGATTTGGCACAAAGAAGGAATTTTAGACATATTTGGTTTCACAGAGAAACTTCTTTCATACTATAGAAAAGCAGAAGAGGAAGGGGGAAAAAGAAGGGGTAGGTTAAATAGAAGGGAAAACAGAGATAATAGAGGAAAGGTATAAGAAAGAGGGAGGGTCTCTAAAGGGGGAGGACTGCTTAAGGCAAGTAGTGCTCATAAGTAAAATACTGAAGAGGAGGGAAAGCGGAAAAGGAAAGAGAAAAGTATAATTTGGGGTTAATAAGATGTCAGGAAATACAGAATTAGTAGTTTTAACAATAAATGTGAATGGAGTGAACTCTCCCATAAAGTGTAAGCAGATAGTAGACTAGATTAAAAGCCAGAATCCTACAATATGTTGTTTACAAGAAACACATTTAAAGCAGAGTGTTGTGTCCTGCTTTCTAGAGCCCCAAGTGGAGGTGATTGAAATATTGAGTCCTGCTTTCTAGAGTCCCCAAGTTGTGGTGACAAAATATACCGTTGCTTTCTAGAGCCCCCACATTGGAGTGATTAAAATATAATTTCCTAATGGAGAAGTGATGAGGCAGGACTCCCGAGGATGGTGGGAAAATAGAGTCCTTTTATTTCAAGGGCTTTCCCCTTTATATAATGTAACAAAAACAATTCTGAGCACGTAGGAGCACATAAACAACTTGCTATGTAGTTTGCCACCTGGTATCACTCTTCTACCTGCTATCCTTCTGCTTCAATCTCAACACAGGTTGTCACCACCCCCTGACTTCTCAGGAAGGCTGAGACCCTTAAGGGAGATGGGGAGCTGAATCAGACATTGTTAGCAGGTTCCCTCTGGCCTGAAGGGGCTTATACATTATGCAGAGTTTCGCCACTGACTATGACCCTCTACAGCAGAGTGATACACACAGAGTAAAAGTAAAGTCTAGAGCAGAATCTATTATGCTTCACGTGAAATAAAAAAAGCAGGGGTAGCCATCCTGATCTCAGATAAAGCAAAAGCAAAAATTGATCTAATGAAAAGAGATAAGGAAAGAAACTATATCTTGCTAAAGGGTACCATAGATAATGAAGCAATATCAATATTAAACATATGCACCAAGTGGTATAGCATCTAAATTCCTCAAGGAGAAGTTAAGAGAGTTGCAAGGACAAATAGACAGCAAAACTACAATAGCGGGATATCTCAACTTTGCACTCTCAGAACTAGATAAATTGAGCCACAAAATAAATAAGAAAGAAGTTAAAGAGGTAAACAGAATGCTAGAAAAGTTAGTTATGATAGATCTTTGGAGAAAATTGAATGGAGACAGAAAGGAGTACACTTTCTTCTCTGCAGTTCATGGAACCTATACAAAAACTGACCATATATTAGGACATAAAGACCTCAAAATCAAATGTAGAAAGGCAGAGATAATAAATACATTTTTCTCAGATCATGATGCAATAAAAATTACATTCAATAAAAGGCTAGGGGAAAATAGACCAAAAAGTAATTGGAAACTAAATCATCTCATTCTAAAGAATTAATGGGTGAAACAGCAAATCATAGACACAATCAATAATTTTGTCCAAGAGAATGAAAATAATGAGACAACAGACCAAATTTTGTGGAATGCAGCCAAAGTGGTAATAAGGGAAAATTTATATCTCTAGAGGCTTACGTGCCTAAAATAGAGAAAGAGAAAATCAGTGAATTGGGCTTACAACTAAAAAAATTTAGAAAAAGAACAAATTAAAAAACCCCAATCAAATTCCAAACTTGAAATTCTAAAAATAAAAGGAGAGATCAATAAAACTGAAAGTAAAAAAATAATTGAATTAGTTAATAAAACTAAGAGTTGGTTCTATGAAAAAACCAACAAAATAGAGAAACCCTTAGTAAATCTGATTAGCAAAAGGAAAGAGGAAAATCAAATTGTTAGTCTCAAAAATGAAAAGGGAGAACTTTCCACTAATAAAGAGAAAATTAGAGCAATAATTAAGAGTTACTTTGCCCAACTTTATGCTAATAAATTTGACAATCTAAGTGAAATGGAGGAATATCTACAAAAATATAGATTGCCCAAATTAACAGAAGAGGAAATAAATTATTTAAATAGTCCCATTTTAGAAAAAAGAAATGTAACAAGCTATTAATCAACTCCCTAAGAAAAAATCCCCAGAACCAGATGGATTTACATGTGAATTCTACCAAACATTTAAAGAACAATTAAATCCAATACTATATAAACTATTTGAAAAAATAGGGAATGAATGACTCCTACCAAATTCCTTTTATGACACAGACATGGTACTTACCCAGGTAGGACGAAAACAGAGAAAGGAAACTATAGACCAATTTCCCTAATGAATATTGATGCAAAAATCTTAAGCAAAATATTAGCAAAGAGATTACTGATAATCATCCCCAGGATAATACACCACAACCAAGTAAAATTTATACCAGGAATACAGGGCTGGTTCAATATTAGGAAAACTATCAGCATAATTGACTATATCAATAACCAAATTAACAAAAACACATGATTATCTCAATAGATGCAGAAAAAGCATTTTATATAATCCAATACCCATTCCTATTAAAAAAAAAACTAGAGAGTATAGGAATAAATGGACTTTTCCTTAAAATAGTCAGTAGCATCTATTTAAAACCATCAGCAAGCATCATATGTAATGAGGATAAAATGGAACCATTTCTAATAATATCAGGGGTGAAACGAGGTTGCCCACTATCATCATTACTATTCAATATTGTATTAGAAAAGTTAGCTTTGGCAATAAGAGAAGAAAAAGAGATTAAATGAATTAAAGTAGGTAATGAGGAAACCAAATGATCACTCTTTGCAGATGATATGATGGTATATTTAGGGAACCCTGTAGAATCAACTAAAAACCTACTAGTAACAATTTACAACTTTAGCAAAGTTGCAGGATACAAAATAAATTCACATAAATCATCAGCATTTTTACATATTACCAACAAAATCCAGCAGCAAGAGATACAAAGAGAAATTCCTTTTAAAATAACTGTCAATAGGATAAAATATTTGGGAATATAACTGCCTAGGGAAAGTCAGGAACTATATTAGCAAAACTATACAACACTTTCCACAGAAATAAAGTCAGATCTAAGCAATTCGAAAAATATCAAGTGCTCTTGGATAGGTTGAGTGAATATAATAAAGATGACAATACTTCCTAAAGTAATCTATTTATTTAGTGCTATACCAATCAAACTCCCAAGAAATTATTTTACTGACTTAGAAAAAATTGCAATAAAATTTATGTGCAAGAACAAAAAGTGAAGAATTTCAAGGGCATTAATGAAAAAAAAAATCAAATGAAGGTGACCTAGCTGTACCAGATCTAATACTATATTATAAAACAGCAGTCCATTTGCAAACAGCAAAACCATTTGGTACTGCCTAAGAAATAGAGCAGTTGATGAATCGAATAGGTTAGAATCACAGAACAAAATATTCAATGACTAACAATCTAGTATTTGTCAAACCCAAAGATCCCAGCTTTTGGGATAAGAATTCATTATTTGACAAAAACTGCTGGGAAAATTGGAAACTACTATTTTTCCAATTTTTGGAGCACTTAACACTGTATACCACAGTAAGGTCAAAATAGATTCATGATCTGGACATGAGAAATGATATTATAAACAAATTAGAAGAATATAGGATCGTCTACCTCTCAGACCTCTGGAGGAGGAAGGAATTTGCAACCAAATAAGAACTAGAGGTCATTATTTTTCACAAAATAGATAATTTTGATTAGATTAAGTTAAAAAAGTTTTTGTACAAAGAAAACTAATGCAGACAAGATTAGAAGTGAAGCAATAAACTAGGAAAACATTTTTACATTCAAAGGTTCTGATAAAGACCTCATTTCTAAAATATGCAGAGAAATGACTCAAATTTATAAGAATTCAAGCCATTCTCCAATTGATAAATGGTCTAATTAACACACAATTTTCAGGTGAAGAAACTGAAACTATTTGTAGTCACATGAAAAGGTGCTGCAAATCACTATTGATCAGAGAAATGCAAATTAAGACAACTAGTGTGTAGAGGTACCACTACACACTACTGTGTAGTGGCTAAAATGACAGGAAATGATAATGACGGATGTTGGAGGGGATGTGGAAAAATTGGGTCACTGATACATTGTTGTTGGTCCTATGAATGGATCCAGCCATTCTGGAGAGCAGTTTGGAACTAGGTCAAAAAGTTATCAAACTGTGCTTACCCTTTGATCCAGCAGTGTTTGTACTGGGATTATATCCCCAAGAGATTAAGGAGGGAAAGAGATCCACACATGCAACAATGTTTGTGGCAGCCCTTTTTGTCAAGGCAAGGAACTGGAAACTGAGTGGATGCCCATCAACTGGAGAATGGCTTAATGAATTATGGCATATGAATGCTATGGAATATTATTGTTCTGTAAGAAATGACCAGCAGGATGATTTCAGAGATGCTTGGAGAGACTTTCATGAACTGATGCTAAGTGAAATGAGCAGAACCAGGTGATCATTATATACCTTAACAATGATACTGTATGAAGATGTATTCTGATGGAAGTGGATTTCTTCGACAAAGAGAAGATCTAACTCAGTTTCAGTTGATCAATGATGGACAGAATCAGCTACACCCAGAGAAAGGACTGTGGGAACTGAGTGTGGACATAGCATTCTCACTCTCTCTGTTGTTGTTTGCTTGCATTTTGTTTTCTTTCTCAGTTTTTTCTTCCTTCTTGATCTGATTTTTCTTGTGCATCAAGATAACTGTATAAATATGTAAATGTATACATATATTAGATTTACCATATATTTAAACATATTTAACAGGTATTGGACTACCTGTTAGTTACAGTGGGGGTTGGAGGGAAGAAGGGGAAAATTTGGAACAAAAGGTTTCACAAGGGTCAATGTTGAACAATTATCTATGCATATGTTTTGTAAATAAAAAGCTTTAATAAAAATATGAACAGGTTGATTTCAGAAAATCTTGGAAAGATTTATATGAACTGGTGCTGTGTGAAGCAAGAAGAACCAGGAAAACTTTGTACACAACTATAACAATATTGTGTGATGTTCAACTATAATAGTGTTTGGTTCTTTTCAGCAGTTCTGTGATTCTGTTATACCCTAAATAAAATTATTATAACCCCTCTTCCCCCCGCCCCCTTTCCTTGCCATTAGGATAGGGAGAATTGAGTCAGGTAAAACCTTGACATACCATAAGTTATAAACTCCAGATGTTTTATCTCTGTCTTTGGGATTATTCCCCCTCTTTTTGAGTATTGCCCCTTGCCTTGCTGTCTCCTGTCCTCGATCTTCTTATCTTGACCCCTATTCTGTCAGGATTAATTATGATCCTTTCCTGGAATTATGGCTTGTTTGCCCACCCGGTGTCCTGGCCCTCCTTATCTGCCTTTATTCCCCATATAAGATTGTATACTCAGGTTATGTATTCTTTGGATGGAAAATGCCATCTACATCCAGAGAGAGAACTATGGAGACTGAATGTAAAACATGCTAGTTTCACTTTTTTTCTTTCTTGTGTGTTTTTAAAAATAACGATAGCTTTTTATTTTTTTAAATACATATAAAAATAGTTTTAAACATTTACCGTCACAAAACCTTGTGTTTCTAATTTTTCTTCTTCCCTCTCCCACTGTCCTCTCCCTTAAACAGAAAGGAATCCAATGTAGTTTAAGCATGTGCAATTCCTAACATATTTCAACATTTATCATGCAAGATAAATGCAAGAAAAATCAGATCAAAAAGGAAAAAAAAAATGAGAAAGAAAAAACACCAAGAAAACAAACAACAACAACAAAAAAAGTGAAATATATTATGCTGGGATCCACTTTCAGTCTCCTTAGTTTTCTTTCTAGATGCTGATGGCACTTTCCATCACAAGTCTATTGGAATTGCCTTGAATCAACTCATTGTTGAAAAGAGTCAAGTCCATCACAGTTGATCATCACATAATCTTGATGTTATTGTGTACAATGTTGTCTTGGTTCTGCTCACCTCACTCAGCCTTAGTTCATATAAGTGTTTCCAGGCTTTTCTGAAATCATTCTGCTCATCATTTCTTATAGAACAATAATAGTCCATAACATTCATATACCATAACTTATTAAGACAGTCTCCAATTGATGGGCATCCACTCAGTTTCCAGTTCCTTACCAACCACAAAAAGAGCTTCTACAAACATTTTTGCACGTGTAGCCCTTTTCCCTCCTTTATGATTTTCTTGAGATACAGACCCAGTACTTGCACTGCTGAATCAAAGGGAATGCAGTTTCATAGTCCTTTGGACATAGTTCCAAATTGTTCAGTTCACAATTCCAATAGCAATGTATTAGTGTTCCAGTTTTTCCATACCCCCTTCAACATTTATCATAATTTCCTGTCATCTTAGCCAATCTGAGAGGTGTGAGTGAGTACCTCAGAGTTGTCTTAATTTGCATTTCTCTAATCAATAGTTATTTAGAGAGTTTTTTCATATGACTTTAGCTGGTTTTAATTTCTTCATCTGAAAATTGTCTGTTCATATCTTGCTTGCTTATGGTTTTAGATAGATACTACTTATCATTTTAAGAAAAACTCCATTTATTCTTATGTTCTCTAATGTTCTTAATAGTAATGAGTGTTGTATTTTATCAAAAGATTTTTCTGTATTTATTGAAAGTATCATATGATTTCTGTTAGTTTTGTTATTGACATAGTCAATTATGGCAATAGTTTTCCTGATATTGAATCAGCCCTGCACTCCTGGTATAAATCCCACTTGGTCGTAGTTTGTTATTTTGCTAATAAATTGTAATCTCTTTGCTAATACTTCATTTAAAATTTTTACACCAATATTCATTAGGGAAATAGAGCTATAATTTTCTTTCTCTGTTTTGGCTCTTCGTGGTTTAAGTATCAACACCATATTTGTGTCATGAAAGGAATTTTGCAGGACTCCTTTTTTTTTTCTTTTTGTATGCAGGAAAAATTTATTTTATATTCTTGCAAGAATGGGTGGCTAGGTGAGTAAACACACCTTTGAAAACTCCAAAGGCTAAAACATTACATTGAGCTCCCAATCCCTATATTTATGCCCACCTGCATTTTTGATTTCCTTCACAAGCTAATTGTACAATATTTCAGAGTCTGATTCTTTTTGTACAGCAAAATAACCTTTTGGTCATGTATACTTATTGAGTATCTAATTTATATTTTAATGTATTTAACATCTACTGGCCATCCTGCCATCTGGGGGAGGGGGTGGGGGGTAAGAGGTGAAAAATCGGAACAAGAGGTTTGGCAATTGTTAATGCTGTAAAGTTACCCATGCATATAACCTGTAAATAAAAGGCTATTAAATTAAAAAAAAGATTATAAATATACAATAATTTTAAACATTTTCCATATTAATCATGCTGTGAAAGAAAAATCAGAACAAAAGCAGGAAAAACAATAAAAAGAAAAAATAAACAAAACAAAAAGGTGAAAAGTAAAAAAAAAAAAAGAAAACTCCAAAGGCAGTATTTTATTTCCTATCCTGATGCACAAGTCCCTCACCTGATTCCTCATTAATTGGATATTATAGAAGTTACAAGCCATGAATCTCCACTGCTTGTTACATAGACAGTCCCTGACCCAAAGGAGCTTCCATTCTAGAAGGAGGAAGGTAACAGAGGAGGGGTAAGGAGAAAGAATAAAATATTCTTTTCAAATCTCAGGCCAACACTCCTGGTTACAAATGTCAGTCCCTGCCCCCATGGAGTTTACATACTTTTGGGGGGAAGATAACTTCCACTAGTAGGACTCCCTCTTTACCTATTTTTTTCAAATAGTTTATATAGTATTGTTTTGAGGTTGAGAAGGGGGGACTCCAAAAGTCCCAGACCTGTGTTGTGAGGTGTCTGAAAAGAATTTACAGGTTTGAACCCATCTCCTACTCAAGGGGCAAAGTTTATTAAAAGCAATGTGATGCCATTACTGAGCACAATGAATTCTAAGTAGAATCCAGTAAAGAGACTGAAGCAAGGAGACACACTTATACAGCTTCCAATCATAGATATGTTAATTCTATGACCTGACAGTAAGGCTAGGAAATAATCTACAGATGAATTAAGAGTGGTCTTCAGATAGATTGAGTGTGCTCAGTTTCCTGAGGCAGATTCTAAAGCCAGAAGATCAAGGACTTATTAGAACAGAAGCCCCAAGGTCAAGGGACCCCAAAATCATATTACATCAATTGAAATTGCTTATCCTTTAAATGTTTGGTTGAATTCACTAGTAAATCCATCTGGCCCCAGAGATTTTTTCTTAGGGAGTTCATTGATATCTTGTTCAATTTCATTTCCCAAAATGGAACTATTTAAGTAATTTATTTCCTCTTCTATAATCTGGACAGTTTATGTTTTTGTGAATATTCATCCATTTCAATTAGATTATCAGATTTATTGGTATCCATTTGGGCAAAATATTTCCTAATTATTAGACAGTTTTTGTGTAGGTCCTGTGTACTGATGAGAAAAGTGTATATTTCTTTCTATCCCCATTCTGTTTTCTCCAGAGGTCTATCCTAAGTTTTCTAATATTTCATTAATCTACTTAATTTCTTTCTTGTTCATTTTATGATTAGGTTTATTTAATTCTGGAAAGAAGGAAGCTGAAGTCCCCTACTAGAATAGTTTTGCTGTCTATTTCTTCCTGTAACTGGCTTCTCCAAGTCTGTAATTTCTTCTCTAAGAATTTGGATGCCGTACTATTTGGTGTCTATGTGTTTTTATTATTGATACAATTTCATTGTCTCTGGTACCCTTTAACAAGATGTAGTTTTCCTCTTTGTCTCTTTTAATTAGATCTATTTTTGCTTTTGCTTTGTCTGAGTTCATAATTGCTGTCTCTGCTTTTTTACTTTGGCTGAAGCATAATAAATTTTATTTCAGTTTTTAACCCTTAGCTCTCTGTTTCAAATGTGTTTCATGTAAACAACATATTATAGTGATATAATAGGATTCTGTGGTCCCCTGATCTTTGCGTGGGGCCTGGGTCAAAAAACCCTGAATTTCCTGGTTCTGGCTCACAGACTCCTCCTGCTTTCCCCCCCCTCCCCTTTTCACCTGGTTTCAGGAAATGCCTAAAATAACCCCCACCTTCAATTCATTTGGAGATCACTCTTTAGTTTCTGGCTCTGGGAATAATCACCACCCATAATTGACCTGGAAATTACTCCCTCAATTCATCCAGAGCCTTGGGCTATAGGAAGCTAAATAAAATTGAATTCAGTCTCCCCAATCTTTGTTATCTTCCTAATCAGGATTCTAGTCCACTGAGAAATGCTCAGTGTCAATAAATCCTTTTTTGTCAACCTCAACTGGGAAACTGGGAAACTGGGACTGCGAAGAATTCTTTTTCAAAACCAGAGACACTGGCCTGGGAACTCCCAGATATTGTTAGGGTGTCTCATCCCTCAACATTTGGTGGCCGTATGGAGATCCCTAAAATTTTACATCCTCCTTGTTGAGCTAAGCCTCCTTTTACCTTTATTCTATAGCTGGGACAACATAAGCACCTAGGAAGGCTTGGGGCTGTCAGGAGCTCTACCCTCAGCAGACTTCCTTGACTGAGGATGTCTAGACTTGGAAGTTCCTGCAGTTCTTAGCAGAAGTATTCTTAACCATGGAACTTTTGTCACCTATCATCCTCTCTAGGATGCCTGAGAGGACAGGCTTGTGGCAAAAATGGGACAAACCACCTCTGTCTCTATCCCTAAGTATTCTTCCTTAGGCTGTCTCTTTAAAAACAGAGACAAATTTGGCCTGAAAGATCTCAAAACTAAGAAACTTATTTTCTTTTGCACTACTGCCTGGCCTCAATATATTTTGGGGAACCAGTAAAAAAGGCCTATTAATGGCTCAATTAACTATAGCAGTATTTAGCAGCTTGTTTTGTTTTTCTAAAGACAAGGCAAGTGGACTATGTTCAAGGCTTTGCAACACAATGATCAATAGTGATTTAGAGTACTTTCTCATATGATTAGAAATAGTTTTAATTTCTTTATCTGAAAATTGCCTGTTCATATCCTTCAGCCATTTATCAATTGGAGAATGACTTGGATTCTTATAATGAGTCAATTCTCTATATATTTTAAAAATGAGGCCTTTATCAGAAACCTTAAATGTAAAAATGATTTCCCAATTTATTGTTTCCCTTCTGATCTTGTCTGCATTAGTTTTGTCTTTATAAAAAACTTTTTAACTTAATATAATCAAAATAATCTATTTTGTGATTAATAATGATCTCTAGTTCTTCTTTGGACACAAATTCTTTCCTTCTCCACAGATCTGAGAGGTAAACTATCCTATGTTCTTCTAATTTGTTTATAATATCATTCTTTATGTCTAAATCATGAACCCATTTAGATTTTAATCTTGATATGTGATGGTAGGTGTGGGTCAAGTCCTAATTTCTTCCTTACTAGTTTCCAATTTTCCCAGCTGTTTTTGTGAAATAGTGAGTTTTTATACCAAAAGCTGGGGTCTTTGGGTTTGACAAACATTAGATTGCTATAGTTATTACCTATTTTGTCCTGTGATCTAACCTATTCAACTGATCAACTATTTCTGTAGCCAGTACCAGATGGTTTTGATGACCACTGCTTTATAATATAGTTTTATGTCTGGCACAGCTAGGCCACCATCATTAGCCTTTTTCCCCCCATTAATTCCTTTGAAGTCTTTGGCGTTTTGTTCTTCCAGATGAATTTTGTTACTATTTTTTCTAGATCTGTAAAATAATTTCTTGAGAGTTTCATTGGTATGGCATTAGATAAATAAATTAATTTAGGTAGCATTGTAATTTTTATTATATTCGCTCAGCCTACCCATGAGCACTTCATATTTTTCCAACTGATTAGGTTTGACTTTATTCATGTGGAAAGTGTTTTGTAGTTGTGTTCGTATAGTTCCTGACTTTCTGTTGGCAGATAGATTCCCAAATATTTTATACTATCAACAGTTATTTTAATTGGAATTTCTCTTTGTATCTCTTGCTGCTGTACTTTGTTGGTAATATATAAAAATGATGATGATTTATGTGGATTTATTTTGTATCCTGCAACTTCGCTAAATTGTGAATTGTTTCTAGTAGCTTTTTAGTTGATTCTCTAGGGTTCTCTAAGTATGCCATCATATCATCTGCAAAGAGTTATAATTTAGTTTACTCATTACTTACTTTAATTTCTATAATTTGTTTTTCTTCTCTTATTGCCAAAGCTAACATTTCTAATACAATATTGAATAGTAAAAGTGATAGTGGGCAGCCTTGTTTCACTCCTGATCTTATTAGGAATGGTTTTAATTTGTCCCCGTTACGTATGATGCTTGCTGATGGTTTTACATAGATGCTACTGATAATTTTAAGGAAAAGTCCATTTATTCCTATAATCTCTAGTGTTTTTAATAGGAATGGGTGTTGGATTTTATCAAATGCTTTTTCTGTATCTATTGAGATAATCATTTGATTTTTGTTAGTTTGGTTATTGATATAGTTGATTATGCTGATGGTTTTCCTAACACTGAACCAGTCCTGCATTCCTGGTATAAACTTTACATAATAATAGTGTATTATCTTGGGCATGACTTTCTTTAATCTCATTACTCATATTTTATTTAAGATTTTTGCACCAATATTCATTAGGGAAATTGGTCTATAATTTTCTTTCTCTGTTTTCACCCTCCCTGGTTTAGCTATCAGCACCATATCTATGTCATAAAAGGAATTTGGTGAGACTCCTTCTTTTGCTATTTTTTCAAATACTTTATATAGTATTGAAATTGTTCTTTAAAAGTTTCATAGAATTCACGTATAAATCCATCTGGTCCTGGGGATTTTTTCTTAGGGAGTTGATTAATAGCTTATTATATTTCTTTTTTTAAAATGGTACTACTTAAATAATTTATTTCCCCTTCTGTTAACCTGGGAAATCTATATTTTTGTAGATATTCCTCCATTTCATTTAGGTTATCAAATTTATTGGTGTATAGTTGGGCAAAGTAACTCCTAATTATTGTTCTAATTTCCTCTTCATTGGTGGAAAGTTCTCTCTTTTCATTTTTGAGACTAACAATTTGATTTTCTTCTTTCCTTTTTCTAACCAAATTAACTAAATGTTTATCTATTTTGTTGTTTTTTTCATAAAACAAATTCTTAGTTTTATTCATTAATTCAATAGTTTTCTTATTTTCAATTTTGTTAATCTCCCCCTTTCTTCAGAATTTCAAATTTGGTATTTAATTGAGGATTTTTAATTTGTTCTTTTCCCAGCTTTTTTAGTTGGAAGCCTAATTCATTGATCTTCTCTTTTTCTATATTATGTACATAAACATCTAGAGATATAAAATTTCTCCTTATTACCACTTTGGCTGCTTCCCACAAATTTTGGTATGTTGCCTCATTATTGTCATTCTCTTGGATAACATTATTGTGTCTATGATTTGCTGTTTCACACACTCATTCATTAAATTATTTAGTTTCCAATTAATTTTTGGTCTATTATCCCTGGCCTTTTATTGAATTTAATTTTTATTGCATTGTGAGCTGGAAAAAATGCATTTACTATTTCTAACTTTCTGCATTTGATTTTGAGGTCTTTATGTCCTAAGATATGGTCAGTTTTTTGTAGAGGTTCCATGAATTGCTGACAAGAAAGTGTACTCCTTTCTGTCTCCATTCAAGTTTCTCCAAACATCAACATACCCAACTTTTCTAGTATTCTATTTACCTCTTTAACTTTTTTCTTATTTATTTTGTGATTCAATTTATCTAATTCTGAGAGAGCAAGGTTGAGATCTTCCACTATTATAGCTTTGCTGTCTATTTCTTCTTGCAGTTCTCTTAAGGTCTCTAGGAATTTGGATGCTATACCACTTGGTGCATATATGATTAGCATTGATGTTGCTTCATTATTTATGGTATCTTTTAGTAAAATATAGTTTCCTGCCTTATCTCTTTTAATTAAATCTAGCTTTGCTTTTAGTTGATCTGAGATCAGGATTGCTATCACTGCTTTTTTTTCACTTCACCTGAAGCATAATAGATTCTGCTCCAGCCCTTTACTTTCACTCTGTATGTATCACTATGCTGTAAATGTGTTTCTTGTAAACAACATATTGTAGGATTCTTGCTTTTAATCCAGTCTACTATCCGCTTCTGTTTTATGGGAGAGTTCATCCTATTCACATTCACAGTTAAAATAACAAATTCTGTATTTCCTGGCATCTTATTTACCCTAAGTGATGCTTTTCTCTTTCCTTCCCCGCTTTCCTCCTTTTTAGTATTCTGCTTTTGATGACCACCTCCCACAAACAACCCGTCCCTCCTCCCATTTTTAACGCCTTTCCCCTAAGACTTCTGTTTTCACTTCTATTAGACTTTCCCTTTCTTTTCCCCCTCCCTCCCACTTCCCTACAAGGTGAGACAAATTTCTTTGCTGATACCAAATATGTCTGATATTCTTTCTTTGAGCCAAATCTCATGAAAGTAAGATTCACACAAATGCTCATCCTCCTCCTTTCTTTCCCTTATAATAGTTCTTCTTTGTCTCTTTGTGAGATGTAATTTCCCTTGTTTAACCTTCTTTTCCCTCTTTCCCCAGTACAATCCATTTCCACCTCTAGTTTACTTTTCATGTTATCATAATAAAATCAAATTACACCGGCATTCTCTAAGTATACCCATAACAGTAATATAGTTCTCAAGACTTCTTTCCTTTTTACCTTTTTATGCTTCTCTTGAGTTCTGTGTTTGAAGATCATATTTTTTGTTTACTTCTGGTCTTTTCATTCGAAATAGGAGAAATTTATCTATGTCATTGAATATATTCTACTGTGAAAGACAATACTTATTTTAGCTGGATAACTTATTCTTGGCTGTAATCCAAGTTCCTTTGCCTTTCAGAATATCAGATTCCAGGACCTTTGATCCTTTAAGGTGGAAGCAGCAGGGGTGGAGCAAAGATGGTGGAGAGGACACATGTTTCTTTCTGAGCTCCCCCACTACCCTCAAAGTATTTATGAAATTCAGCCTCTGAATTAGTGCTGGACTGTCAGAACCCACAAATATTGGGAGTATAACACATTACCAACAGAAGATAATCTCAAAGATCGCCAAAAAAGGTCTGTTTTGATTGTGTGCAGGCATGGAAGGAGGCCGGGCCAGGTGAAGGCACAGGCAGGCAGACAACAGAGCAGATCAGGGGTGGGGTGTGGTTTCTGCAGGCGGAAAATCTGCAGGGAGGACTCTACCACAGTTGGCTACTCTGCTCTGGTTACAAGCCAGTAGATCAGCAGAGAAGTTATAAAATTTCCAACATAAACACAAAGGGTAAAGAGTTTACCCCAAAGTGCCTGAGTCTCATGGGACCTGGCCATATCCACCCAGCACCAAAAGTGACTCAGCATGATCCCACTGCAGCCACTGTTATTCCATTGCCATTTCCTGTTGCCTGTTGAGGAAGCTTGGGAAGCCCTGATTCATTGCCCCAAAGGCATTTTTTTAAAAAATAAAATTTTATTGATAGTACATATGCATGGGTAATTTTTTTTTTTACAACATTATCCCTTGCACTCACTTCTCTTCTGACTCTTCCCTTTCCCCCCTCCACCCCTTTCTCTAGATGGCGGGCAGTCTTATACACGTTAAATATGTTATAGTATATTCTAGATACAATATATATGTGCAGAACCTAACAGTTCTCTTGTTGCACAGGGAGAATTGGATTCAGAAGGTAAAAATAACCCAGGAAAAAAAACAAAAATGCAAACAGTTCGCACTCATTTCCCAGTGTTCCTTCTTTGAGTATAGCTGATTCTGTCCATCATTGATCAATTGAAACTTAGTTAGATCTTCTCTTTGTTGAAGATATCCACTTCCATCAGAATACAGCCTGATACAGTATTGTTGCTGAAATGTATAATGATCTCCTGGTTCTGCTCATCAGTTTATGTAAGTCTTTCCAGGCCTCTCTGTATTCATCCTGCTGGTCATTTCTTACAGAACAATAATATTCCATAACATTCATACACCACAATTTACCCAACCATTCTCCAATTGATGGGCATCCATTCATTTTCCAGTTTCTAGCCACTACACACAGGGCTGCCACAAATATTTTAGCACATACAGGTCCCTTTCCCTTCTTTAGTATCTCTTTGGGATATAAGCCCAGTAGTAACACTGCTGGATCAAAGGGTATTCACAGTTTGATAACTTTTTGGGCATAATTCCAAATTGCTCTCCAGAATGGTTGGATCCATTCACAACTCCACCAACAATGCATCAGTGTCCCAGTTTTCCCGCATACCCTCCAACATTCATCATTATTTTTTCCTGTCATCTTAGCCAATCTGACAGGTGTGTAATGGTATCTCAGAGTTGTCTTAATTTGCATTTCTCTGATCAATAGTGATTTGGAACACTCTTTCATATGAGTAGAAATAGTTTCAATTTCATCATCTGAAAATTGTCTGTTCATGTCCTTTGACCATTTGTCAATTGGAAAATGGCTTGATTTCTTATAAATTAGAGTCAATTCTCTCTATATATTTTGGAAATGAGGTCTTTATTAGAACCTTTAACTGTAAAGATGTTTTCCCAATTTGTTGCTTCCCTTCTAATTTTGTTTGCATTAGTTTTGTTTGTACAAAGGCTTTTTAATTTGATATAATCAAAATTTTCTATTTTGTGATCAATAATGATCTCTAATTCTTCTTTGGTCACAAATTCCTTCCTCCTTCACAAGTCTGAGAGGTAAACTATCCTATGTTCCTCTAATTTCTTTATAATCTTGTTCTTTATGCCTAAATCATGGACCCATTTTGATCTTATCTTGGTGTATGGTGTTAAATGTGAGTCCATGCCTAATTTCTGTCATATTAATTTCCAGTTTTCCCAGCAGTTTTTGTCAAATAGTGAATTCTTATCCCAAAAGTTGGGATCTTTTGGTTGTCAAACATTAGATTGCTGTAGTTATTGACTATTTTGTCCTGTGAACCTAACCTATTCCACTGATCAACTAGTCTATTTCTTAGCCAATACCAAATGGTTTTGGTGACCGCTGCTTTATAATATAGTTTTAGATCAGGCACAGCTAGGCCACCTTCATTTGATTTTTTTTTCATTAATTCCCTTGAAATTCTTGACCTTTTGTTCTTCCATATGAATTTTGTTCTTATTTTTTCTAGGCCATTAAAATAATTTCTTGGTAGTCTGATTGGTATAACACTAAATAAATAGATTAGTTTAGGGAGTATTGTCATCTTTATTATATTCGCTCAGCCTATCCAAGAGCATTTAATATTTTTCCAATTATTTAAATCTGACTTTATTTCTGTGGAAAGTGTTTGTAGTTTTGCTCATATAATTCCTGACTTTCCTTTGGTAGATAGATTCCCAAATATTTTATGCTATCGACAGTTATTTTGCATGGAATTTCTCTTTGTATCTCTTGCTGTTGGATTTTTTTAGTGATAAATAAAAATGCTGAAGATTTATGTGGATTTATTTTGTATCTTGAAACTTTGCTAAAGTTGTGAATTATTTCTAATAGCAAATTTAGTAAAATCTCAGGGGTTCTCTAAGTATATCATCATATCATCTGCAAAGAACAATAATTTGGTTTCCTCATTACCTACTCTAATTCCTTTAATCTCTTTCTCAACTCTTTTTTGCCAAAGCAAGAGTTTCTAATACAATATTGAATAGTAATGGTGATAGTGGGCAACCTTGTTTCACTCCTGATCTTACTGGAAATGGTTCCAGTTTATCCCCATTACATACGATGCTTACATGCTCCTGACTATTTTAAGGAAAAGTCCATTTATTCCTATACTCTCAAGTGTTTTTATTAGGAATGGAAGTTAGATTTTATCAAATGCTTTTTCTACATCCATTGAGATGATCATATGGTTTTTGCTAATTTGGTTATACATATAGTCAATTATTCTAATAGTTTTCCTAATGTTGAACCAGCCCTACATTCCTGGTATAAATCCTACTTGGTCATAGTGTATTATCATGGGAATGATTTAAGATTTTAGCGTCAATATTCATTAGGGAGATTGGTCTATAATTTTCTTTCTCCATTTTCAACCTACCTGGTTTAGGTAACAGTATCATGTCTCTGTCATAAAAGGAATTTGGTAGGACTCCTCCAATCCTATTTTTTCAAATAGTTTATATAGCATTGGAGTTAATTGTTCTTTAAATGTTTGGTAGAATTCACATGTAAATCCATCTGGTCCTGGGGATTTTTTCTTAGAGAATTGATTAATAGTTTGTTCTATTTCTTTTTCTAACCAATTTACTTCTTCCTCTGTTAATCTGGGCAAACTATATTTTTGAAGGTATTCTTCCATTTCATTTAAGTTATCAAATTTATTGGCATAAAGCTGGCCAAAGTAATTCCTAATTATTGCTCTAATTTCCTCTTCATTAGTGGCAAGTTCTCCCTTTTCATTTTTAAGACTAACAATTTGATTTTTCTTTTAAAATCAGATTTACTAAGGGTTTATCTATTTTCTTGGTTTTTTCATGGAACCAACTCTTAGTTTTATTAATTAATTCAGTAGTTTTTTTTACTTTCAATTTTATTAATTTCTCCTTTTATTTTTAGAATTCCAAGTTTAGTGTTTGACTTGGGGGAAGGTAGGGGAACAGAAGAAGGGGGGAGCAGATTGAGATGTGATCTCCACAAATGGAAAATCTGTAGGGAGGACTCTATCACAGTGTTGGCTACTGTGCTCTGGTTATAAGCCAGCAGATCAGCAGAGAAGTTATAAAACTTCCAACATAAACACAGAGGGTAAAGAGTGTACCCCAAAGCACTGGAGTCTTACGGGACCTGGCCAGACCCACCCAATACCAGGAGTGACTCAGCATGATCCCAGCTCAGCCTCTGATCCCAGCACAGCCATTGTCATTTTGGTGCTACTTAGCTGCCACTTCCTGTTGACTGTCGAGGAAGCTTGGAAAGCCCACATTGCCCAAAAAGCAGATCCCAGCTTTTTTTTTTTAATGAGTAAAAAGGCAAAGTGGGCTCTAACTATAGAGAGCAGATTTCAAACCCTGAGGAGACTAAAAGCTGATTGTCTCTAAATGAAACCCCAAAGTGGGATATGACCTGATCCCCACCATACATGGCTCTCATAGAAGAATCTGATATACCAAAAGGCAAAGGAACTTGGAATGCAGCCAAGAATAAATTACCCAACCAAAATGAGCATTTTTTTTCCAGGGAAGAAGATAGAAATTCAGTGAAACAGGTGAATTCCATTTATTTCTGATGAAAAAACCAGAACTAACCAAAAAATTTGACACCCAAATATAGGACTCCAGAGAAACAATGGTAAATGGTAAAAAGAACTCTTGAGAACTATATTTCTGTTATGGGTATACATGAAGAGTACATGTATAATTTGATTTTACTGTTATAATATAAAAAAGGAACTAGAGGTGGAAAGGACATTGTACCAGAAAAAGGGAAAAGTGGAGGTAAAAAGAGAGAAATTACATCTCATGAAGAGGCAAAGGAAACCTATTATATCTGAGAGAAAGAAAGGAGGGGGATGAACATTGTGTGAATCATCAGATTTGGCTCAAAGAGAAAATATTAGACATATTTTGTTTACAGAAAAACTTCTCCTACCTCATTGAAAAGTGGGAGGGGGAAAGTGAAAAGGGAAGGAGTAGGATAAATAAAAGGGAAAACAGAAATAGTAGGAACAAAGTTTAAGAAAGGGGGAGTGACTCTAAGGGGGAGAGCAGGATTCTAAACAGGGAGGGCTGGGTGAGGCAAGTGGTGCCCATAAGTTTAATACTGGGGAGTGGGGTAAGGGGAAAAGAAAGAGAAAAGAATAATCTGGGGATAATAAGATGACAAGAAATACAGAATTAGTAGTTTTCACCATAAATGTGAATGGGGTGAACACTCCCATAAAGGAAAGTGAGATAGCAGACTGTATTAAAAGCCAGAATCCTACAATATGTTGTTTACAGGAACACACTTCTTATACATACAGAGTAAAGGTAAAAGCCTGGATTAGAACCTACTATTGCTTCAAGTGAAGTAAAAAAAGCAGGGCTAGTCATCCTGATCTCAGATCAAGCAAAAGCAAAAATTGATCTAATTAAAAGACATAAGGAAAGAAACTATATCTTGCTAAGAGGTAACATAGACAATGAAGCAATATCAGTACTAAACATATATGCACCAAGTGGTATAGCATTTAAATTACTAAAGGAGAAATTAAGAGAGCTTCAAGAAGAAATAGATAACAAAACTATAGTAGTGGGAGATCTCAACCTTGCACTCTCAGAACTAGATAAATCAAACCACAGAATAAATAAGAAAGAAGTTAAAGAGGTAAACAGAACACTAGAAAAGTTAGGTATGATAGCTCTTTGGAGAAAACTGAATGGAGACAGAAAGACACTTTCTTTTCGGCCATTCGTGGAACCTATACAAAAATTGACCATATATTAGGACATAAAAACTTCAAAATCAAATGCAGTAAGGCAGAAATAGTAAATGCATCCTTTTCAGATCACGATGCAATGGAAATTACATTCAATAAAAAGCCAGGGGAAAATAGACCAAAAATAATTGGGAACTAAATAATCTCATCCTAAAGATTGGGTGAAACAGCAAATCATAGACATAATTAATAATTTCACCCAAGAAAATGACAATAATGAGACATCATACCAAAATGTGTGGGATGCAGCCAAAGTGGTAATAAGGGGAAATTTTATATCTCTGAAGGCCTACTTGCATAAAATAGAGAATGAGAAGGTCAATCAATTGGACTTGCAACTAAAAAAGCTAAAAAAGGAACAAATTAAAAGCCCCCAGTCAAACACTAAACTTGAAATTCTAAAAATAAAAGGAGAGATCAATAAAATTGAAAGTAAAAACAAACTATTGAATTAATTAATAAAACTAAGTGTTGGTTCTATGAAAAAACCAACAAAATAGACAAACCTTTAGTAAATCTGATTAAAAAAAGGAAAGAGGAAAATCAAATTGTTAGTCTTAAAAATGAAAAGGGAGAACTCGCCACTAATGAAGAGGAAATTAGAGCAATAATTAGGAATTACTTTGCCCAACTTTATGGCAACAAATTAGACAACTTAAATGAAATGGAAGAATACCTTCAAAAATATAACTTGCCCAGATTAACAGAGGAAGAAGTAAATGGACTAAACAGTCCCATTTTAGAAAAAGAAATAGAACAAGCTATTAACCAACTCCCTAAAAAAAATCCCCGGGACCAGATGGATTTACATGTGAATTCTACCAAAGATTTAAAGAACAATTAACTCCAATGCTATATAAACTATTTGAAAAAATAGGATTGGAGGAGTCCTACCAAATTCCTTTTATGACCCAGACATGGTACTGATACCTAAACCAGTTAGGAGAAAAACAGAGAAAGAAAATTATTGCCTGATCTCCCTAATGAATATTGATGCAAAAATCTTAAATAAAATATTAGCAAAAAGATTACAGAAAATCATCCCCAGGATAATACACCATGATCAAGTAGGATTTATACCAGGAATGCAGGGCTGGTTCAATATTAGAAAAGTATTAGCATAATCAACTATATCAATAACCAAATTAAGAAAAACGATATGATCATCTCAATAGATGCTGAAAAAGCATTTGATAAGATCTAACACCCATTCCTATTAAAAATAGTAGTGAGTATAGGAATAAATAGACTTTTCCTTAACATAGTCAGGAGTATCTATTTAAAACTGTCAGTAAGCATCATGTAATGGGGATAAACTGGAATCATTCCCAGCACAATCAGGAGTGAAACAAGGTTGCTCACTATCATCATTACTATTCAATATTGAATTAGAAATGCTAGCTTTGGCAATAAGAGATGAAAAAGAGATTAAAGGAATTAGAGTAAGTAATGAGGAAACCAAATTATCACTCTTTGCAGATGGTATGATGCTATACTTAAAGAACCCCAGAGATTCTACTAAAAAGCTATTTGAAATAATCCACAACTTTAGCAAAGTTGCAGGATACAAAATAAATCCACATAAATCATCAGCATTTTTATACATCACTAACAAAATTCAACAGCAAGATGTACAAAGAGAAATTCCATTTAAAATAACTGTCGATCATATAAAATATTTGGGAATCTATCTTCCAAGGGAAAGCCAGGTCTTGGACATGTCGAGTGAATATAATAAAAGATGACAATACTACCTAAACTAATCTATTTATTTAGTGCTATACCAGTCAGACTCCCAAGAAACTATTTTAATGACCTGGAAAAAGTAACAACAAAATTTATCTGGAAGAACAAAAAGTCAGGGAAGTAATGAAAAAAAAAGTCAAATGACGGTGGCCTAGCTGTACTAGATCTAAAACTGTATTATAAAGGAGCAGTCACCAAAAACCATTTGGTATTGGCTAAGTAATAGATTAGTTGATTAGTGGAATAGGTTAGGTTCACAAGACAAAATAACCAATAACTATAGCAATCTATTGTTTGACAAACTCAAAGATGCCAACTTTAAACTGTTTTAACAGCTGTTAAACCTCCTCCTCTCCTGAAGCCTGTTCAGAGAAGGGGCACTTACCCAGGGGAAGATTGGCAAATAGACTTTACACACATGCCCCTTGCAGAGGTTTCAAGTTGCTTTTGGTCTTTGTCGAAACCTTTACTCACTGGGCAGAAGCTTTTCCCTGCAGGACTGAGAAAACTCAGGAGGAATCAAAGTGTTTGCTGAAAGAGATCATACCTTGCTTAAGCCTGCCTAGCTTCTTGCAGAGTGACAATGGCCCGGCATTCACTTGTCAGGTGACCCAGAATGTGGCTAAGCCACTTAAAATCACTTACCATCTCCACTCTACCTGGTGTCCTCAGGCAGAAGGTGGAGAAAATTAATCACATCTTCAAGGGACTCCTGACTCAAACTGTGCTTAGAGACTGGAGAGAATTGAGTGAAGAATCTCCCAGTAGGACTTCTTGGAGTCCGCATTGTACCTTGGGAGAACATTAAGCTGAGACCCTTTGAACTTCTCTGTGGGAAGCCTTCACCTCTGACATTCTTGTGGATCCAACAGCATTGGGTCACTCAGTTTTGCCACAAAGCTCAGGGCAATCCAGAAAGCCATTTCTGAATTTGACTCCATCAGTCAAACTGGAAGGATTCCCCAGCTGGACTCATATTTCTAGGATTCTGCTTCTGTTACTTCTCCTCCAGATATTTCAGAATATTCCTGTGAACCCATAGAGGACCTGAAGCTCCTCTTCTGCAGGATTCCTGAAAACAACCTGGAGAAAGACAGGTGAAATTGTTTGTGTCCTTTATCTCACTCTAGTCTTCTTTCTTACTTCTTTTCACTCCAAGGATGAAAACTTTGCTCCTAGCATTTTCTCTTTTCCTTTCTTGATGTCATTCTGTGGCCCCTGCCAGTAGTTAATTCCTTAGCCTTTCAGCTAGGGAGCTCCGTGGGCAGTGGGGGAGTTCAGGATTGTTGGGTGGGCCATCAGCATCCTCTGGGCAGCCCACAGATGGGACCTGATGCATTGTTCGCAAAAGCCCCATTCCCAAATGTCTCCATCTCCACCCTGGATGGCACCCCACTTTTAACCTGCTTGTGAGATTTGTTTCCTCCAGGCTCCAAGCTATGAACTTCCAGCTACTTGTCCAGTCTGAAGATCATGGGACAACTGACTTGGACACTCAATATCCCCTAGATTTGCTGCTGCCATCTTCAGATCTCACACTTCCCCTCCTGGCCTGAACTCCCATTGAGCATAGTGACAGCTCTATGGCCCTTGTCAAGCTTGAAGCAGCTCCAGAAGATGTGACCTCCGTCCTTTTGCCCTAATGAATTTGGGGGTGACTGCTTGAGGGAGGAATGGTATAATAGGATTCTGTGGTCCCCTGATCTTTTTTATGATTACCAGCACTCTTTTCACTGCAATGATACTGACCTTTCTTGAAGTCCTCCCAATCTATGTTGAACTGGAGAGTGACTTCCTTCTGTCACACTCTGTTTAGAGGCCTGGTTTCATGTAGTTTATAAGGGAAACTGGAAAAGCTGAAGCAGCTTCCTGGGTTCACTGTGCCATTTTGGCTTTGCCTTGCGAAGTCCTGCAACAAGTGTTTAGAGCAAAGACTTTCTTTTTTGTTGCCCAAATGCTTAACATAGTGCTTGGCAAGCAGTAAGTATTTTATACAGGCTTATTGATGGATTGGAAATACAAAATGGTTTTGGTCTTTTTGAAGTCAAAATCATTAGAGTATATACTTCTAGGGGCCAGGGAGTCTTTCTTCCATTCAATATCTGTGGGTTTTTATTTTATTGTGATTTTTGGTCCTTTCCTGTGATTTCATGGTTCCAGGGAACTCCTCATATGGAAATTTTCCATGAGTTCCATGAGATCCATGAGTTGTTGATCAGCAACTCACCTTAGAGTATTACCTGAGATGCTAAGAGACTAAAGAACTTCTTCAGGGTCACACAGTCAGTATCTGGCAAAGGAAAGGTCTTGATTTGAAGGACAGTCTTTTACCCACTGCCAAACTGCTCTCCTTACCTCTTACACAGTAGATTCTTGATAAATGCTTATTGTATGAAGTTGAAATGGTGTCCCAACATTTTAGAGCTGAAAATAGACCTGAGAGACCATTTCATTACAAGCCTTTCACTCACATAGCTAGTGGGTAGAGGGGTTAGGATAAGCATTTATTTTATTTTTTTTGTATTTAATCTTCTTTATTTTTTATATTATAACTTTTTATTGACAGAGCATATGCATGGGTAATTTTTTACAACATTATCCCTTGTACTTACTTCTGTTCTGACTTTTCCCTTCCCTGCCTCCATCCCCTCCCCCAGATGGCAGGCAGTCTTATACATGTTAAATATGTGATAGTATATCCTAGATACAATATATGTATGCAGAAACCATACAGTTCTCTTGTTGCACAGGAAGAATTGGATTCAGAAGGTAAAAATAACCTGGGAAGAAAAACAAAAATGCAAACAGTTCGCACTCATTTCCCGGTGTTCCTTCTCTGGGTGTAGCTGCTTCTGTCCATCATTGATCAAATGAAACTGAGTTAGATCTTTTCTTTGTTGAAGAAATCCACTTCCATCAGAATACATCCTCATACAGTATTGCTGTTGAAGTGTATAATGATCTCCTCATTCTGCTCATTTCACTCAGCATCAGTTCATGTAAGTCTCTCCAGGCCTCTCTGAAATCCTCCTGCTGGTCATTTCTTACAGAACAATAATATTCCATAACATTCATATACCACAATTTACCCAACCATTTTCCAATTGATGGGCATCCACTCAGTTTCCAGTTTCTGGCCACCACAAGCAGGGCTGCCATAAACATTTTGGCATATACAGGTCCCTTTCCCTTCTTTATGATCTCTTTGGGGTATAAGCCAAATAGTAACACTGCTGGATCAAAGGGTATGCACAGTTGGATAACTTTTTGAGAATAAGCATTTATTAAGTACCTACTATGTGCCAGGCATCGAACTAAGCACTTTCCAAATAGTATCTCATTTGATCTACTGTGAGCTAGGTGCAATTATTATAATCTCCATTGTTTAACAGTTGAAGAAACTAAGGCCGACAGTTTAATTGACTTGCCTGGGGTGATATAATTTGTGTTTTAGGCAGGATTAGAAATCAGGTTTTACTGATTTCGGGTTCAGGTGGAGCTCTATCAGTGGATAGTGAGTGCCCCATACCTGCTTCAATTAGTGGGTATGGGAGTAAAAGTTAGAAATTAGATCTCCCATCTTCTCCACTGCCTTAGGATGTGATAGTTTACTTGCAATTCTGAAAATTGCTTGTATTCATTCACCCCTCTGATCTCTCTCCTGGGTTCTTTTCTAACCTTTTCTGACTCATTCCCTCCTTTTCCTGCCCTCCTCTTCCACCATGCATCCATTATTTTACAGATATTTCACTTTTGTTTTACATTTTGACTGGGTAAACATAAGCTACTTTTTTGATAATGAAGGCAGTTCTACCTATTTTATTGATCAAAATGTTTTGCTTAGGAATACTAAGTATTGGAGTATTGGAGATAGGGGCAGGGGTTGTTTCTTTGGATTTCTTTTTGTATTTAGTGAAAATATAGTTATTACTCTCTTGGCACCTTGAATCATTGAGTCTCTGATAATTCCTATAGCTACAGAGCACAAGTCTCCTAACTTGTCTTTTTGAAAATTATTCCATAGTTCTTTGCATCCAGATGAGATTCAGCTTTCCATTGGTGAGCAATTATTGTATTAGGCTGATAAGCAAGTAAGCGATTCATCAGTAGCTACACCAGTGCCTTATGGTTATAGAATTAACAAGGCAGGAGATCATCAGATCATAGATTTACAACGAGGAGGGACCTTGGGAAGACAGAGCCAAACCCCTTCATTTTACAAAGTGAGGCCTACATATAGGAAAGTCACACATAGAAGCATACATATGGAAGGCCATCTAATTCAATCCTCTATTTGACAGAGGAGAAAACTGAGGCCAGGAAACAGAAGTGACTTATCCCAATAACTGAGACTGATCTAAAACCAAGTTTTCCTGATTCTAAGGGCTGCCCCTCTCCAGCATGGCCCTGAATGCTTCCTAAGTGCCTTTGTATGTTTAAAAGGTATATGACCTCCAGGAAGGTATGCTTGAAAATCAAGCTGGAAGTTGCCCTCTGTGTCTCTTACAATAGGGACTCTAACTTCGTTCATTTGTTCATTCTGTTCTGCAGGCATGAGTGCTTCAGCTCCAAATAGCCCCTTCCCACAGCCCTCCTCCAGCTTTCTATTCTAACCTTTGATCCAGAGCACTGTTAGGGACTCTCAAGTTAACCCTTGTCACACAGCTTATCTGCGGCATCCTTTCTTCCACTTCCTCACTTCAATTCAGGCAAGAATCCCTAACCTCTTTCCCATCCTGCACAGCTCTTCCTAGGGAGTCTCAGAGCACCTCTCAGAATTCCAGAGGGCATCCCCAGGGCCACCCTGCTAGATGCCTCCCTGGGGCTCCCATCACACCAAGTTCCTTGTTACAGAATCATCCCACTGGCTTCTTGTCATAGGATGAATGAGAGAATCCTTTAAGCTTTTCCATCTAGACCTGGAAGGGATTTCAGCAGTTAAACAGAAAAGTAAAAAACTGAGGCCCTGGGAGAGGAAGTGCCTTGACTAATAACATCACACAGTCAGTAAACATGAGAAGTAGAATTTGAACCCGGGTTCTAAGTGACTCCAAAGCGCATTCAGCTGTTCCATGCTTTAGAAGGGTTCTGAAATCTGATCACTGGTCATTTTTTTTCTGGAGACATCGGGCTGTGGTCAGGAGCAGCCATCTTTTTGGTAACATTGTTTTAATGGGGAGATTCAAGCTTCCTTTAATTTTTTCTTGATAGTATCTAATGTTTCCAAATACATGGAAATAGAGTTTTCAATATTCATTTTTGCAAAACTGTGTATCAAATTTTTCTCCATTGTTTCCTCCCTCCCTCTCCCCAAGACAGGAAGCCATCTGACGCAGGATAAATATGTGCTACCTCAAGCTTCATTTTAGCTCGGGGCTACTTTGACCAGAGGCTGGCAGCCTTTCCCTAGCACTGGGAACCTGGGACTTGGCCTGTCAAAAGGGCTTTGTCTGCAGCCCCTCCTGCTGGGAAGTGTTGCTTGCTGGGCAGGGATCACAGCATCTCTGCTAGATTTCCCTCATCACCCCCAAGCCCTGTGTCTTTGATCTTCAGGTTTCAGAGCCCTTGAACCTGCCTCTAAGGCCCCAAGGTCTGGTGAAGGCTCTTAGCCAGCAGCCTCATCTCCTCCATGAAGGGCAGGCTTTCTGGCTATAACCTATGGCCCTGGCACCCTAACTTCCATGCCAGGGCTCTGGCCAGGCGGAAGGGCTTGGATTGGGTGTTTAAAATCATGCCTGTGACATAGAGCGTCTGGCCCTTGCTGGGGGTCTGGGGCTGCTGGGTTTTGGCTGGCTGCTGCAGGGGACAGCAACCATTTTCTCTGGTCTTTCTCTGCTAAGGCAGGCGGGGTGTGCGAGACGCGGGTGTCCAACTGCGGCTGCGGTGGCTGCTGGGGGCCTGGGAGGGGGCAGTCCTGGCGGGGAGGTGGGGGGGGGGGGGGGCTGGCAGCCAGCCAGAGCAGGGCACGGCCTGCCTCTCCGCATTTGCCGCAGTCTCCACGGTGGGGAGAGGAGGGAGGGGAGGGGGGCTGGCGCCAGGAACTTTTCACTGCGGCAAGATCCTCCAGTCAGTCAAGAGAGGGGTGTGACGCAGGCGGCCATGACACTGCGGCAAAGGCACTGCGGGCCTGTGGCCACCAGGTGGCGCACTGAACTCTTGGAAGGACTGCAATGCACCACTTTTAGTCATGCCAGTGGTGGTAGCGTTGGCGTGGCCTGGGCCCAGACAGAACCAAATTACATCATCTCTCTGCATCTGCAGAGCCCCCCTCCCACTCCTTACATCCCCGCCATACATATAAGTAGGCAGGGCGGGCCACTGCAGTAATCAGCATGAGCCCCACTAGGGGAGAAGGGGAGCAAACCACTGCCCTCCCCCCCACCCCAGCCTGCAGCCTCTGCTAGCTTTGGCCAAACAAGCACTGCAAAACAGCCTTTCAGTCCTGGGGGGGGGGGGCCCTGACACATGGGGCTTAGAGTGGCCTGTCTGCCGCAGAGGCTGGATGCTAATGGAAGCAATGGCACAGGCTCAGGCTGCCTGGTGCTTGGCAACAGCTTAGAAGGCTGGATACCCTTCCCCTCCCCCTAAATTTTCAGGAAAAAAATCAACAGAGACTCACCCCACCGAACCCCACCCCATTGGCTTTGACCCTCTGGGCAGGTCAAATTCTGTAGGGATTTCCCAAACACAAAAGCAGGTCCTTTTCTAACCTGCTAGAGCCCAAACAGCAGTGGTTCGTGCCCTTTACTCATAAAAGATTTCCTATTGAGTAATCGTCCCAATAATGGGATTAACTCCAGATACCTATTAGCAAAATAAGCTTCAGGGAGCCATGAAGGCCAGGTAAATGTAATAGCTCCATTTAATCCAGAATGGAGGTTAGGGATAAAAGGCAATTATTTGCAAAGAAAAACAGGATTTGTTTTTAATTTATTTAAAATGTCTTTGGTGATTGATTTTCATACAAAACCTGCAGACAGCTTTTTAATTATCAGCATTGGGAAAAGTTTTAAACGATTATCTTCTTGAAAGGTTGAAATCAAATCTTGTTTTCCCCAACTACATAGTGGCCACGGTAGATAAAGAATAACAGTTTCAAAAGCTTCATTATACTAACCCTTTCAATGCCCTATCATTTTGGCTTTTCTAGTCCAAACAACACAAATCCATTAAAAAGCTTATCCCTTTTAGGTGATTATGGGATGGTTGGGGAAGGAAATTCGGGAAGGGAATGCAGGGAATATTTTAATTTCAGGTAATTGGAGATTGTTTATCTCTTTCATTTCTATTTTTTTTTTTTTTCCAGCTCCATCCCTACCAGCCTGCTTTGGATTTTTTTTTTTTTTAGCACATTTTCATGCGCCTTTGTGCAAGGGTAAGAAGAACATTGGTTTAGAATTAAAAGGGACCTTAGGGGCCACTTAGCCCAACCTCTTCATTTTACAGAGAGGGAAACTGAGGCCCAGACATGTCAGAGGACTTGCCTGGGATCATACAAGCAGGAACAGTGCTGGGATTTAAATTTTAGTCATTGCCTAATTTCACTGCACTACTTGTGATCTCTGGGTCTGGGTCACTTTCCACATGGTTTCCCTTTCCTGGTTTTGCCAGACTGCCATGGTTTATTTTGGGGACCCAGAGAACTGAGTGGGGTTTTTCTCCTCCTGCCCCTACCAAGCCGGTCTTACTCTGACTATTTTCATCTTGTTGAAATCTACTTTCCTGAATTTCATCTTCATAATGGTCCTTATTTTTATTAGTAACCTGCAGCTTCTTCCACCGAGGCATCTATCCAGCATTAAATCTCCTACTTCCCTCTGCATAAGCATTAAATCAAGAATGGCTTTCACCCTAATTGATTCCTTCATCTTTCTTTACTAAGGAATTGCCTCCAACATTCTCCAAAAAACTTATTTGACTATTTGTGGCCTGGAATATTGTGGGTTTTTTTTCCTCCATCAGACATATGGATAGCTAAGGGAATACATACATACCACCAAATCCCAACCCTAACTCATATTTGTAAAATGACCTAAGACAATTTTCTGTGGCTTCTCCTTTTGATTTGCAAGAAGCACTGCTGCCGTAATCTTCCCCTCACCCATTTGCACTTTTGCCATAACTCCTCATTTTTTCCTGGACTCAGGAAGCTACATTGTGTGTACTTCTCCTCTCCCACCTTTGTCCCTTGTGTCTGCATCAGTAACAACAGACAAGGGACAAGCAGACCTTCAACGTGACTGAACGTTATTACTGAACAAAGTGCTCTGTAAAACTCCATTTTAGGAATGCACAGCATTTCAGCATCCAACAAGAGAACTTCCAAACGAATGAAAAGCTAACAGAAAATCAGCAACTGTTATTACCCTCAAATGCCCCCCGTCATGCACACAGAATATCTCTTTATGCCCAATATGCCCAAGTCTCTTAGCCAGCAAGAGAGAGTGCCATTTTGAGAAGCTGATCTCTGTTTAAACTAGTGGCTTTATAGGAATAACAGATGACGCCATTTCAGCAGTGACTGTGGCCAGAGAATGATTACTTCCTTCACTCTGTGGGCCCTGGTGAGTTCTCAGAAGGTGTAATTGAAAAATCAAAGCCAGGTGGTTCTAAATTAAGAGATGCTTCTATGGTTTTGGTTTTTGTCAAATCACCCTGAGCAGGACACTTTTGCAATTGTTCAAAATGACTATGCCAAAAAATCTGTATTCCAGCCCTTGAATTATACAGGGAAGCCGAGCTCCCCTTTGGGGGGGGGGGAGGAAGGGCGGGGTCAGGATCCCACCTTGCTCCAGCTCCATAGCTTTTAGCAGAGACTGATTCTTGTGTTAGATGAGCAAAAAGGTTCAGATAGTTCATTGATTAAATTTAGAAAATTTAAGTCTTGAGTTTCCTAGGAATTTGGAATTGGTTTAGACCACCTAAAAGATGTCACCCACTTGGAGACACTTTGAGACCTGCTTCTGGGAGACGGGAACTGGCACATGCACAGACATTCTGTTTTGGACTACTTTCCCTTTGGCTCAAAGATTCCTTTCCCCTCAGAGAGGAATTCAGGAAAATGAGCAGACTATGCTCAGATAATTTTAAATACACATCGTTCCAATGTTGTAGCCAATGGAAAGAGAATGCTCTTGACCACTTGGGATCATTTTAGGTGGGTCTAGACATGTAACTAATGCACTTGCATGGATGTGCAATCTCATCTGTGTGAAATCCACAGTGAGGTAGATTGCACTTATCTAAACCTCCTATTTGACTCTTTTCTAGGTCTTCCTATACAGCTGTCACAGAAGAGCCACCTAACATCTTGGGCCATTGTACAAACACCAATAAAGAAAATAAGATGTCTGTCATAAGGTTATCCCTTGCTCCAGCCATCTCATTGACTCATCATTTCCCTCCAGACACACGTGTTTTTCTAATGACATGCTTTATGTTGCTTCTCCCAATGGATTCATCATTTGTACTATTTTGTAGCTTATGCCCATCATGTCCACTTCAGTGCCACTTGGGTCAACCTCAGTTCAAACTCTTCAGACTGATATATTCCATGACTCAGCCAAACATCACTGGAAGAATATCGGGGTCAAAAAGGTGAGCCTTTATTGATGAGGACGTATGTAAAGTGTTTTGCCTTCCTTAAAGTGCCATAACAATGTTCTGGAAGAGGTTTGAGTTCATTAAAAAATTTCCCAGTTTCCCCAAGTCAATGCAGCCTATTTTTTCCTTCTGTTCAGCTCTGGGCTCAAATCATAGTCCATTTTCATAGTCTGTCCAAGATGAGCTCTACTGATGGATGTAATCCATCATATCAGTAACTTGTCTATAGTCCAAGATGAGGTCTACTGATGGATGTAATCCATCATATCAGTAACTTGTCTATATAATTTCATGTCATATCCTAAACAATAGGCATTCTTCATCTATTTGGTTTTTCCTGTATGGATAGTTAGGCTGAACTCTTTTGAGTGGCTCTGGATAGAACTCTCAATGTGGAATCAGAAAATGAGAGTTTGAATCATGCCTCAGTATGTGATCCTGAGCAAGTTGTACCTTTCTCAATATATAATTTACTATTTATCAGCTGTATGACTTTGGGCAAGTTACCTGGCCTCTGCTTCAGTTTCCTCAGTTGTAAAATGGTGATCAAAATAGTACCTATCTCACAGGGCTGTGAGGATCAGATGAGATGATAATTGTAAAGCATTTAGCACAATGCTCGGCACATAGTCAACATTTATATAAATGTTAGCTATTACTATTGTTATTATTATTTCCTCAGAGCAGTGGGGTCAAATTCAAATGGAAATAGGAACCATTAAACCATACATAAGAATTTTTGTGGCTTACAATTTACTTAGGAAACCATTATGCTCTATTGTGTTGTTAAGTATTTCTTCACTACATTTTAATTAGGTTTGGGCCACATTCAGCAGTGTTGAACAGTTTGGCCTCTGCTTTGGCCAAGACTTGGCCAAGACTTTCAAGACTTGATGCAACTATAGCAATGGTCTCTACAATCAGGAACTTGTCTCCCATGTGTATTCTCCTCAGGACATCCACCACGAGGGTGGCAAATACTTTTGTCGAATACCAGTCTCCCTATCTTCTCTCTCCCTTGATATAAAAAATGAGAGGACTCTCAAAGTGATCTCAGTTGTTGCATCTTTTAAGTATTCTTGTATGATTTTGAAATCTATATGAAAGACATATTGATGGGAGAAAGTCTTTAAGGAGGCATTTTGTTCTAACATCACTCACATGTGCATGTGTGTGTTTATAGTTAACAGGCAATACACCTTCCAGTCAATTGCGTGAATATAAAGATGTGTTTTACTGTGGGAGTACCCATCACACTCATTTGCTAAAACTTCTGTTTCTTTCTCATCTTGTCATCAAATATTTCCTTGTTATATATGGAGTCTGATGATAGAATCCTAGCTCGAGAACTGGAAGTTCTGGACCTCAAAGGCCATCTAGGCTAAAATGACTCTCTCATTTTACAGAGAGGAAATTGAGGGCCAAAGAGGTTAAGTGCCATAACGTGGAAGAGCTAGAATTTGGAATTGGTTTCCATGATGCCAAATTCAGCATTCCAAATTTAATGGTCTTTCTACTACATCACATTTATTTTTCTAAAAATCTCTTAAATATATATATATATATATTTAAGAGATTTTTTTCCTGCTCATATTCCTGCTTTTATATATATATAAAAGCAGGAATATGAGTTAATATTGATCAGCATTCTGTTGGTCACATTTGTTGGTAATTCCAATACTTGAAATATTTTCCACATCTTTGGTAGCCTCTCTGCTTTCAGATACCTTGAATATCAATCCCTCATAGCTCACGCTGCTCAATCTGCATTGACTACAATACAGATTTCCTTTGTGTCTAAAGCAGATGCTTATCCTATTTTCATTTTCTTCAGTTTCATTTTCACTTGCTCATCCAATCTTGGTGGCTTGACTTTCCTTGATGGACTTATGGAAATATTTTCTATTTTTCATCTGTTTGTTGTCCTCCTTCCAGTTTTATTTTCAATGTCCTAAAGATGCCTTTGTTTACTTGGGTTTGTTGTCAACCTTTACTTAAACTTGTTTTTCCTTCTGCTGTTTCTTGCTGTTTTATGAGGTGATCTTGCTCATAATCTTCTATCATCTTCCTCTATAAGATATTACCAAGAAAGTTTTTATTATAAACTAGTGTTGCCTTTGGCAGCTATATGTTTCTGCTTGGCACAAAGATTATATCTGCTGAATGAGGCAGTTTTTAGGCTCTTTTTGGTATCCTGATAGGAATTGATTTATATTGGTTAAACTTCAAGACATGGTGATGATCTGTGTTAATATCTCTTGTTCCATCCATTTCCCTTTTTTTTTAAAAAAAAAAATGAGTCAAATTGTAGTTTCAATTACATGTCATATCTTATTTATATTTTTCTAATTTCTAAATTAATTTTTCTTTTTGCTATAATAAGTTACAACATTGCTTCTGATGAGAGGCAAGGGATAATGAATAGAGGTTTGTGTACTTTCGGGTCAAGAAGATTTGAGTTTGCTTGACCTTTGAAACAAATGGAATATGTGACTCTGGTCAAGTAACTTCTGCTCTAAGGTCCAGATGGAAAAAAAATGCTTCTGAGACTGAATTTTCATTGAATTCCACACAATAATTGTTCATTTCCTGCCTGTTAAAATAGAATTAGTTTTGATTATGTTACACAATTTGATGCCTGCCAAGTTCAGAGTTTCCCAATCTTTTTCTCAAAGAAATGTTTGTGATATATAAGCATGAAATACCATCCATTTAGTTGCCAAATACTGTTGATCCTCCCTTTCTCATCTTTATCTGTTTCTTTTCATTTACACGACTCTACTACACTAGTTCAGGCCCTCATTACACCTTACCTAGAATATTCTAGTGTCTTATAGAGGTTTTTACTGCCTTGGTCTCTCCTCATGTAAATATTATAAATGATGAGTTGAAAGAGGCCTTAGAAACCTTGAAATCTATTCCCCCTCATTTTTCAGAGGAGGAAAATTCTTTGCCTAAAACAGTGGCAGAATTTGAATTTAGGTCCTCTGACTTTAAATTTTTCCAACAAACCATTGTGCCTCCATTCTCCACTCAGCTGCCAGAATAATTTTCTAAAGCAAAGCTCTGATCATGTCCCATTTTTGCTCAAAAGCCTTTTGTGGCTTCCTACCACCTACCAAAAATTCATTCTGTAGTCAAGGATGCAAGTTATTGTTATTCAGTTGCTTTTCAGTCCTGTCTAACTCCTCATGACCCCTTTGGGGGTTTTCTGGGCAAAAATACCAGAATAATTTGTCATTTCTTTCTTCAGCTCATTTTATAGATGAGGAAACTGAGGCAAATGGGGTTAAGTGATTTGTCCAGGATCTCACATAGCTAGTATCTGAGGCCAGATTTGAATTCAGGAATATGAGTCTTTCTGACTTCAGGCCTTCTGTCTATTACTCTACTTAGGTACCCTCAAGAATCCAAGGCCTACTACTATTTGGCTACACTGTCAGTCGCTCACTAATACTCTGTTAAGCACCATTATATATCAGATACTGGACTAAGTACTGAGGATACAAAGAAAGGCCAAGATGCAGTCTCTGCTCTCAAGAAGCTCATAGTGTAAAGAGGGAGACAGCATGCAGTCAACTATGTCCATACAGGATACATGCAGTGTAAGTGGGAGTTAATCCCAGAAGCAAGGCACTATAGAAGGGGTGGGGCAGGAAAGGCCTCGGTACAGAAAGTAAAATTTGAATTGAAACTTGAAAGAAGTCAGAAAGGCAGGAGGCAAAGATAAAGGAACATGCCTAGGGTCACAAGGCTGGTACTTTTCAGAGGTAGGACATGAACCCAGACCTTGGTGATGTCCAGACCAGCTCTTACCAACTAGTCTTTGTCTCTCATCATAACAAATAGTGGGAGGCAAAGTCTCTTTCAAAAATAAAGCTAGTATCTCACTACAGAGGTTTGAGATAGCACTATGGGTCCTTAGAACCATTCTGAGGAGACTGGCAGTCCAATTTCTTCTCTTGGAAGGGTCTTCTAAAATCAATCTACGTCCTTGACTACTTCCCATGGGAAAGTAGACACATTTGGTGAGTTATGTCAAGTAACCTGACATGTCCTATACTTCTTTGCAGTCTTTTCTATATTAAAATTAATTCCAGACCACCCAGCATAGCTCATAGCCAATTTCTTTATGAAAACAATTCCCAGATGTGTTACATGGAGTGTTGCTAAAGTAATTTGAGGAAGGCCCTCTGGAAGAACAATGTGATTTCCTCTTCTGGAATTTTTATGGACAGATCCCTCATGTTATAACTTGAAAATGGCCCCATGGTTTAAGACTTGGGCAAATTGGGACTATCATGCAATTATGTGTTCTGTTCTGTCAGGCTAAAGGCATGGGTCAGATAACCTCACATTCATGTTTTTGATGAAGGGAGCATCACATAATCTGAGATCCATACTAATAAATGGCTCAGGGCGTAAACATTTAATGTTCACTTTGTCTATATTTACCTGCCAAGCCATTGGAGCAATGAGACATACAAAGTGGATAGAAGGACAGACTTGGTTTCATGAAGATCTAGGATTATCCTCTGCCTCTAACTCTGGCTCTGTAACTTGGGACTTAATCTCTCAGCATTCTATGGAACTCTCTTAAGACTGTAAATTGGAGAAGAGTTACAGCCTTGCACTGATACAAAACGTTTCCCTCGTACCCATGAAATTATAGGTGCAGAGTAAATATGGTCTGCCAAGCTCTATAGACAGTGACTACAGAGAAAGACTCGGGATACTGAATACTAATTTTTTTTTGTGACAATTGCTGATGTTCTCACTATGATAGAATGGAAATTGCTCTAGATTTGGAGTCAGAGAACACAAGTTTTCATCTCTTCTGTATCTTTTACAATCCAATTCCTCATCATGACCTCTAATCCCCCAACCCCTCATCTCTTTCCCAAGCCATTCTATACTATCTTCAACTCTCAAATCCCTTGCCTTCTTGTCCTTACTAAATAAACTCCAACCCAAGATTACTTCCACCATTTTCCTCCTTCACTTCTATTCACCATACCACTCAACAGAATTGAATGAAACCATTGAACAATAGTGATTGAGAATACTAAAAAGTTTATAGTATCTGATCTTAATTAGGCCCTCACTACAACAAGGCAAGCCTTTTCCATAATAATCCTTTAATCCTCTCCACAGTGACTGTTCCAAACCTTATTCTTCTAAAATCACTTTTGTTGCTCCCTTTTCCCATTCTCTCAGTTGAAGACCATGCATTGCATTTCACTGAAAAAAATTGAGGCCATTCACTGAGAGCTTCCTCTTTTTTCCTCCTCTTCTCACACCATTCAGACACCTTCCATCACTATCTTATTATTCCTGGTCTCAGAAGGAGAAGTGGCTCTTTTTTCCTTTACCAAGGCCAACCCTTCTATATGCACTTTTGATCGTATTCTATCATGCCTTCTCTGACAGATTGCCTTCACTATCATCTTTCTCTCTCTTGTCTCTGTCTCTCTCTGTCTTTCTCTGTCTCTGTCTCTCTATGACTCTGTGGGTCTCTCTGTCTCTTTCTGTGAGTCCCTCTCTGTATCTCTGCCTCTCTTTCCCTTTCTCCTTCTCTTTGTCTCTCTCCCCCTCCCTTCTCTCTCTCTCCTCTCCCCCTCCCTTCTAGCTGTTTGTCTCTTGTATAAAAAAATGATCCAAATCTTTCTCATGATTAAGAAACTCTTAATTAATCCTATTGTCTATTTCTCTAGCTAGATCCCACTAGCTAGCTATCATCCTCTATCTCTTTTCATTTCCTTAACAAAATTCCTTGAGAAAGCTGTCTACATTAAATGCTCCCACTGCCTTTCTTCTCATCCTCTTCAAAGCCCTACAAAGTCTGATTTCTGTCTTCATAATTCAACTGAAATTGTCCTCTCCATAGTTACCAAGGATCACTTAATTGTCCCATCTAATTGCCTTCTCTCAATCCTCCCTCATCTTGTGAACTCTACAGCATTTGGCAGTGTTAATCACTTTCTTCTCCTGAATTCTCTTTTACTTCTAAGATTTTTTCTTTTTTACGTTTCTCTCTTGCTTTTCCTCCAATCTGTCTGATTTCCCTTGTCAGTTTCTTTTGTTGAATTTTCATCCAGATCATTCCCATTAATCGGCCTGATATCCACCGAAGATTTATCCTGGTCCCTCTTCTTTATTCACTCTATACTATTTTGCTTGGTGATTTTATCATCTCTTGCTCTTTCATTATTATCTCACAGAAGATGATTCCTCAGTCTATATATTCAGCAGGAGTCTCTCTCCTGAGCACTAGTTTTACATCATGATCTTTTAAATATCTTGAACTGGATGTCATGTAGGTATCTCAAACACATTATCCTGAAATACATTCAAAACACATTATCTTTCTCCCAAATTCTCTCCTCTTTTTACTCTCTCCATTAAGAATGAGGATGCAACCATCTTCCTGGTCATTTAGGTTTGCAATCTTATTATCACCCTTACTTCTGTATTCTCAATCATTCAATCATCCCAAATATCCAACCCATTACCAAATTTTGCCATTTCTAACTTCACAACACTTACATACACATATACACACATATTATATATATTCTATTTACTCAAATTAGTACCATTCCCAATCTCTTGTTGTCTTTCACATGAACTATTGCAATATCCTTCTAAATGTATTCCCTGCCTCATCTCTACCCACTCTGATCTATCCTTTTAGCTTCAAAAGTAATTTCCCCAAAGTATAACTTTGATCATATCAATCCTGCCCCACCCCACATACATACATACTCAACAAACTTGAGTGTGACTCCCTACTACCTCCAGAAAAAATAAACTCTGGCATATCAAATTTTTCATATCATTTGGTCCCTTTATCCCTTTCCTGTCTTCTTATACTTTAATTCCATCCAAAGATTCCATTATCTAGCTACACTGTGTGCACTTGCTGTTTCTTGCATATGACATTTCTGTCTCCAGACCTTTACACTGATTGTTCCCCACATCTGGATTGTTTTGTCTCCTCATTTCCAACTCTTAGTCTCCCTGGATTCCTTCAAGACTCACTCAAATCCCACCTTTCTCAGGAGACCTTTCTTGGTCCTTCTTTCTTCTAGATTCTTTTTCTCTAAGATGGCCTTCTATCTTCTGTGTGGATATCTACTGTGTAGATTGTGACTTACATGTTCCCTCTTCTGCCCCCTACCCCAATAGAATATATGTTTCTTGCCAATGGGGACTCATTTTGCAATTTTTGTATCCCCAGCTCCATGCTTTGCATGTAGTAATCACTTAATCAATAGTTGTTCACTGGATATTTGACTTGTTACCTGTGTGTCTTTGGGCAAGTTAATTAATCTCTCTATGTTTCATTTTCTCACGTTTAAAATGAGGATGTTAAGACTATATGATTTCTCATGTCTCTTCCAGCCTGTGACCCTACAGTCCTCTTGTCAGTCCTTCAGAGGAGGGTCTAGCTAGTGCCATGTGGATACTGTCCATAAGTTATGTCTTGCTCCTATCGTATGACTATGCTGTTTCCTTTCCCAATCCTGCCTCATGATATGCTCCTGCATAATTCTGCACTGGTAATAAGTTGTAGCCTTCTCAACTCAGGCTACACTTCTTCATTGTTCTTTGGGTGATCTGCAACTTGGATTTTTCAGAGACTGCTGGATTCCATGACTTGCAGTCATAGAGCATCAACAGAAGAATATTGATGTTAAAAAAAGATCAGCCCTTGTTTCAAAGAGAAACATGGAGCCCCAGTAATTCACAGGAGATAAAACCCCAAAATTGAGCCAGCCATCATGTAACATATGGGGTGTGGTCAAATCTACACAAGCCAATGCTGCTGTATGTGTGAAGCAGCTGACTTATCTCCAAATATCTCCAAATCTCCAAATGCTCCCAGAGAGTTCAGGTAAAACTGGGTCTACCTGTCCTCTTGTTCTTCTCAACCATATACCCCTAAGTGAGATGACTGAGAAGCTTGGTGATAGTGCCATAAACTTTGACAGATTTCTGATAGAACTTGCCAAATCCTAGAAAAGCCTTTAGTAGACATAGAAATAAACTCTTCTATTTCTCTGAGGTCAGTGCTCCCCTTTTGAGACACAAGGTAACTCATATATTTTGGAAAAAAATCTGCAGAACTAATATTTATAAGTTGACAGTTTTAGACCAGTGTATTGCAGCTAACCAAACACTTTAAATGCTATTTTCTTATACTCTTCCAATATCTTTACAAATACAAAGAGATCATTCCCATCCAACCCCACTGCCCGGCAGTTCCTGTTGCCAACCACCTTCTTCACGTACTGCTACAGAATGCTTGGCATCCCTCAAACTCCTGGTAGATCCTGTAGATCCAAGCAGGCAAACAAAAGCTGTGCTCTCCTTATCTTCCTTTACTATGGTAATCTGATAATGCCTTCTGCTCATGTCAAATATTGAAAATAATATTGTGGCATTATACTGCAGACCACCTAGATAAAAAAGGGCAAATAGAGAGTGTCAACAGATTACATGTCTGGAATAGTGACATAATATACTTTTGTTTGGGGGTTTTAGTTATCTGAACTTCTGTTAGAACTCTCTCTCTGCCAAAAATACGGTAGCTAATGGTTTTCTGGCTTGCCTTAATGATGATCTCATTCTTCAAAAGGCAGAAAACAACTACACTTAAATAGCTGGTATCTTGGGGGTGGAAATATTCTGAGATGAGGGGACCATTGCATTTTAGAATTTGTCATAGAGAAGAAGAAAAAAAGCTGGCCATGGTATGACATGAACCCCAAATTTTAGGGAAAAAAGAGTTTAGAGAAAGTATATATAAGAATTCACGGACAACCATTCTATCAAGAAAGTAAGCTCAAGAAAAATGGAGGCTTCAAGAATGAAATTCCAAAGACACAAACACAAACAATTCAAATGAGGAAAAAAGAGGGAGTTTTTAAAAGAGATTGACAGGAATGTCAGGGAACTCAGCAGCCAACTTAGATTATTAAAAGATATGGAAGTAAAGGAAAGTAACAAAGGATGAAAGCAAAAGTGTGGCTCAGTCCTGTGGGTGTAAGTGTCCAGGATGCTAGTACATAATGACCTGAGGATAATAAGGAGAACTAAGAAAAACAAAAACATTTTGTTTTATCTTGGAATCTACAAGGATGTGCAAATTACTTGAGACAAGCAATCATTTTGTTCAGGTTTCATTTTGTGAAAGCACTGACCATACATGTGTGCTTTGGCTGACATTAGGATGAATCAGAATGCTGGACATTGACCAGATGAAACCAGTCTGAGTCAGCTTACCTGCCTTTATTTAAGTCTCTGTCAGTTAAATGCTGGATTTCATAAACCATCCATGTTTCTTCGGATGTGTTTTTAATTTAGCATTTTTATAGGACAGATTTTCCCAAGGAAACATGCAAAAGTTGTAGTTTTAAAGAACACACTTGAATGAATATTAGAGGTATTGTAAGTTATGGGAAAGGCAAAGGTTTCAAGAATCATTCAATACCTAAAGGAAATAGGATCAGTTATTCTGGAGTGCAAATAAAAGTGTCTAAAAAGAAAAAAAATGCCAAAAAACAATAAACTGTTACTGCAAAACAGCCTAATTGATTCTCAGAAAAGAATCAAAAACCTATAGAAAAACCTGGAAGTTGGAGGTTAGTTATTGATTGCTCAACGGTATGGGGAATGGGCAACTAACTGGCACTAAAGTGGATAGAATGCTGAGCCTAGAGTCAAAACGATTCCTCTGCTTGAGTTCAGAACTGACCTCAGACACTGGTTGTGTGATCCTGGAAAAGTCATTTCACCCTGTGAAATGAACTGGAGAAGGAAATGACAAACCACTCCAGTGCTGTTCATTCTTTACAAACAAACCACTCCAGTATCTTTGCTGAGAAAACCTCAACTTGGATCACGAAGAGTCAGACATGACTTTGTGAGACAAAAACAGTTTGTGTCAGACAAAACAGTATGGGAAAAACTTAGTAAAGTCTGAAGAAAAGTGAAAAAGGCCAATTTTTTTTTTAAATGTTGTTATGAAGAAAAACCTGGGGCAAAAATAGACTGGAGTGTTGAAGATTGGGAAAAGATATTTTTACTGATGAAACTTACTTTTTAATTCAAGACTATACTAAAACCATTGTTAGAAGAATTCCAGGTGAGCCTGTGATATCTATCTTCTTTAAAACAACCATCTGAAATAATGTTTTGGGGATTGAGATAAAACATGCTTCAATGGCTTGAGTAATCAACAGATTAATCCCCCCATTGAAAACCTATAAGCTTATAATCTTCCAAGACAAAACTTGGAAAAATGCATTATTCATCATAAGTACACTTAATGCCTGATGTGCTATAAGGTTTCTAGGGCTGGTGGAGAATGGACTCTTTAAACTCTTAAAAAAATGATCAGTGACTATTTAGAAAAGGAAATACAAAGCCAATATGACTTCTTCAAGAACTGGCAAAGCCAGGAAAGCCTATTTCTTTTAGGGACATGCATACTAAATGGTAAGTCCTGAGAATGCTATGGCTATAGTTTACTTCTACTTTAGGAAATCATTAAAAAAGTCTTTAATGCTATTATTCCTGCAAAAATAAAGACAATTGATATAATTGATGTAATTGATATAACAATGATAGTACAGTTTTGTAGTTCCAGCCCTGGTTGAATGACTGGACTCAAAGAGAACTGCCTAGATGTCATAGAAACAGAAGGTAAAATAGCCATTGAAAGAATTCATTGAACACTTGGTAAAAGAGACCCCAAAATTAAAACTCCAAGGAATATTGTGGCTAAATTCCAGAACTATTGGGCCAAGGAAAAAATACTACAAGCAGCCAGGAAAAAAAATTCAAATACTGAGAAGCCTCAATAAGGATTACTCAGGATCTAGCAGCTTCCACATTAAAGGATAAAAGGGCCTGGAATCTGATATACCAAAAGGCAGAGAAACTTGGAATACAGCTAAGAATAAACTATCCAGCTAAACTGAGCATTTTCTTCCAGGGAAGAACATGGACATTCAATGAAACAGGTGAATTCCATTTATTTCTGATGAAAAAAACAGTTAAACAAAAAATCTGACACCAAAATATGGGACCAAGAGAAGTATAAAAAAGTAAAAAGAACTCTTGAGAACCGTATTTCTGTTATGGGTATGCATAAAGAGTACATGTATAATTTGATTTTACTGTTATATAAAAAGGAACTAGAGGTGGAAAGGAGATTGTACCAGAAAAAGGGAAAAGTGGAGGTAAAAAGAGGGAAATTACATCTCATGAAGAGGCAAAAGAAACCTATTATATCTGAGGGAAAGAAGGGAGGAACATGAACATTGTGTGAATTTTTACTCTTATCAGATTTGGTTCAAAGAGAAAATATTAGACATATTTGATTTACAGAGAAACTTCTCCTACCTCATTGAAAAGTGGAAGGGGAAAAGCGAAAAGGGAAGGAGTAAGCTAAAGAGAAGGGAATACAGAAATAGTAGGGAAAAGGTTTAAGAAAGGGGGAGGGACTCTAAGGGGGAGAGAGGGGAAATTTTGGAACAGAAGGTTTTGCTAGGGTCAATGTTGAAAAACTACTCATTCGTATGTTTTGTAAATAAAAAAGCTATAATAAAAAACAAAAAGAAAATAGGTCTCCAGTGGAGTGCCTCAGGGATCTGAATACAAGAGTATTATGTCCTGAATTTTCTATAGCAGCTTTCTTGACTACTGCCTTTATGTTAGGGACATCAAAGTATAGTTACAATTCTTATGGTTTTCAAGAATTAATGTTGGTATTGGTAATAGAGAAGGAATGAGTCTCCAACATGACAAATATTATTGCTGCAGAAACTACTTTCTTTATACTCCCATTTTAGAACAACAATATAGCATGCAACTAAGAAAGAACAAAATATGAAAATGCCATCAAAGGAGTGAGAACTATTACAATGACACCACATCACTTCCCATTGGTTTTTCCTGATCCTGTTCTCAACAGATTTTCTCTGATTCTTAAAGATGGAGAATTGCTGGTTGCTAAATGCCACTTGATGTATCTTCTCTAGGTTAAAATTTCCTTTAGTTCTCTTTCATTAATGAACACACTTTCTCAATATATATTATGTCTTTTATTATCCAGAAGCCATTAAAGCCATCATCTCTTGAAGACAGCAATTCAATTGGCTTGATGTAATTTGTCCTTCATATAAGAATATTGATTCTAGCCCAGCACCTTGTGTTGCTTGGGTTTTGGCAAATTGACTTTTTGATGTTGTATTCCCATCCTTGGCCTCCTTACCAAGTTAAGTTAATGACTTTCAAATTCCCATTGTTGGCCTTTTATCCTTCTGAAAAGGTAGAGGCTCAATTTGCCCTTTATCATATCTATGAGAAGTGCAGAAATATCATCGCCCGGTTAGGTGGTAATTTCAGTCAATTCTATAAGCATTTTTGGATCATCTTGAGGGGCTGCTGCTTCCAAAGCCTAAAAATTAAATAATTTTAATGTTTTTGCAGTTTGATTTTATGCTCTACTTGATATAGGAATTCAGGAAACCAAGTGTTGTTTGCTGTGTTTATGAAATCACTCACACATGTGTGTATACATACATACATATGTATGTATACACACATAAATACATTCAGACAGATGTGTATACATATACATGCATATAGACATATCTATATGTATTTAGGCATATGCACTCTGGAGCAATATAGAACATGTCAAGCCTCTCTTCACATAACATCATATGTTATCAATTTTGTTTTTCTGTATAAGCAAACAATAGCACTTTTTCTCTCCCTTTTCATGGAACCATATTTAAGTAATGTCTATCTAAGTTCTGCCTTTCCTCCTCACTCTAATTTTGTTGATTTTCTTCCTATAAGTTCACACATATAGGTCAGAGCCACCATGATCTGCTTAGAACAATAGCTGCAGTTGCTAATGCTTGGATGTGGTATTTGGGTGTGGCACCTACTAAGAGTATCCCCTAACCCCTTATGCCACAGTAGGGATTATCTTGGCACCCATATTTCAAATGACTCACCTCAAGTTGTTGAAAATCTCTGCTTTTTCTCTCTCTAGCACAAGAACTTTTTTTTTAGATGAATGCTCTTGGTAACCCATTCCTTGGTCTTTTACCCACACTCCTTGCTCCTACTCAGATTTTTGTCTCCTCCTCATTTCAGAAGTCTGGAGCAGGCTAGACATGCCTGTGTCTTTGTTTCCATTATAACCAAACAAACAGACACACAAACAAATACATAAGCAAAACCTGGAAAAGAAAAAAATTGTGTATATATGCCTGGAAACCCCCTCTCTCATCTTGATATTTTTGAAAGGGGAAAAAAAGAATCCTCATGAATGTCATATCTTCTGTGTTCTGTTTTTTGTCAAAAGCAACTAGAGTGAAAGAATGGTTTATAGCTTATATTTGGACAATATCTCAGAGAGTCAGCTTTGAAATTCCATCTTTAAAAATTTGTTCATTCATTCAACAAATGCTCAAAGAATCAGAGATGTGGAGAGGAAAGGGCCTCTGAGATCATCTAATAAAACACCTTTATTTGAAAAAAAAAAAGAAGGAATGGAGGCTCAAAGAGGTTAAATATTTGCTCAAGGTTTCCAGGTTTTAATTTAGGCCATCTAATTCCAAATCCAAGACTCTTTGCCTGTATTAAACTGCTCTTCAATACTTATTAACTCTGCTTCTCGTATAACAGGTTTTAGAAAATAAATTTGCTTTGATAACTTTCGTTTTTACATTTTCTAAAATTACCTTGGGATCTCTTCCTCTTCCTCTTCCCAGAGAGCCCTTCTGATGTGATCTGAGATGTGAGGTTTTGCACCAATTAATGGCAGGCACCAAAAGTTGGGCTTTGGTCATGTGAAGAATTCACAAGGTTATTCTCCTTGGCAAAAGGTAGGTTTTAGGAGCAGAGCTTACAGACAAAAATGAAGGGAGGCAATAAACCCAAGGAATGGTAAATAAGAAATAGAGTGGAGTACATATGAAAGACAAGTTCCTCAGTGGTACTCATAATTACCCAGTAGAAAGGGAATACCCCATGAGGTTGGGGCATTCCCCTAGCTGGCAGGCCAAATCCTGAAAGAGACCCAGCACCCCAAAAGAGGAAGCAGGAAGAAGGAGAAAGGAGACTGGGAAGCACAGTAAGGCCAGGGGAGATACCATGGGGAGGAGAGGTAAGGAGAAAGATACTATGAGGCATAATAATACTGTGAGGAACTGACCCAAAGGAGGAGGACAGCAATCATGGCACGGGCCATAAGTTGTCCCATAGGAAGAATTTAGCCCCAGGGACTTGATAAAATTTGCATTTCTGACTGAATCACCTCCAGTGGGAGGGACTACAGAACCAAACCCATCTCAACTATCAGAACCTTCTTCCTGCCTGCCCCAGGGAATAATTTTTTATCAATTCTTCAGTTTCTCTCTGCCCACCACATCCACCATTAGAGATCTCATCACTTCCACATAATGAACTTTTTTTTAAGAATCAAAAACTGGCCATATATGCTATGTTCTGAATCTGTAGAAATGTAGACATTTCTAACCTATGCAAAGGGACTGGAGAGGGCAGAGGAATGCTTTCTCATGTATTTTCTTTGGGGCCAAGATTTTTCTTTGTAATTTTGCTATGTCTACTACTTGTTCTAAAAATAAGTTTTTATTAATATCTTTTATTTCTTTTTCATCACCATTATTTCCCTCGGTATCTTTCCCCTATCACATCCAAAGAGAGATCCCGTGTAAGAAATGGATGGGCATTTTGATTTCTACAGTTATGAAAATGAAATTGGAGAAATGAAACTTAAATTAGAAAACTGAAACCCACAAGGACATCAAAGAATAATCAAGGGTAGAAGTTATCTTTTCCTAAAAGAATGGAAGCTTCTTGGGGGAGGGACTGACTTTTGTAATCATGGGTGGTTTTCTGAGATTTGAAAAGAATCTTTTGGTTTTTGCCCTTAGCCCTCCTCTGTTACCTTTCCCCTTCTAGAATGGAAGCTCCTTTGGGCAGGAACTGGCTATGTATTGAGTTTCATGGCTTGTAACTTCTGTAACATCCAATTAATGGGGAATCAGGGGAAGGACTTGTGCTCCAGGATAGGAAATAAAATCCTGCCTTTGGAGTCTCAAAGATGTGTCTGCTAACTTAGGCACCCATTGTAAGAATATAAAATAAATCTTTCCTGCACTCATCAGTGTGTCAGTGGAGTTCTTGGTAAGATGTTTTGTTTCTTATATTTTATAAAACATAGTATTTTGAAGTCAAAAAAAGAAAATGGAAGAGGAAAGCAATCATTATAACTGATCAATACACTGAAAAATTCTGAAAATTATGTGCAATGTTATTATGTGCACTTGAGGACCTGCCACCTCTGTAAAATGTGGGAGTGTCTTCCCACATCTCTTCTTTTGAGTTAAGCTTTTTCTTTCTAATTTTGCAACATTCATTTTTTTCATTTTCTTGTTGTTCTTTTCATTTACATGGTTGTAGTTGTGTCTATCATTTTCCTGGCTAAGTTTACTTCATCCTGCATGGAAATCTTTCCATGCTTCTCTATAACCATAATATTCATTGTTTCTCACAGCACAGTAATATTACATTGCATTTATGTACTGATGTGACTTACTTTCTTCCCCTGTCAGGAAGAAGCCCAAATTGTGTTCATATAGATTAATGCAAAGTCAGAGTTTATTATTAATTCATCCATCCTGTCTCCAATCTAGTTAGTATCCTTAAAGACATTTGCAACAACTTTTGAGACAACCTTAATGGAATTTAACTTTCCTAGACTATCCATAAGTTAAGACAATCATAGTGTAAACTTTATCAACAATAATTGCTTACAAAAAGGAAATTAACTTTCCCAAACTATCTTGACTGGCCCATATTTAGACAGATCTGGGGACCTGGTTTGCTAGGTCCATTCCATCTATCTCTCTGACTCTCTCTCTTGATTTTTCTCTTTTATGCCTGGGAAACCCCAACGCTATCTTTCCCCTATAAAAGATCTTGTTATTATGAAGAGCTTTGCCAAGTCGTTTTTAGATATAAGCCCATTATGAGGTTACTTTCTCTCCCTTTTCATACTGGTTTTCCTCTAATGGCACCTTTCTTCTTATTCTGACTAACTCTATATACTCTTCCAACACTATTTCCTGGGGTTTATTGTATCCCTTCATCTTGTCTGTAATGGCTTTCTCTAAATAAATCTACCTTTTGCTAAAGAGAATGGCCATTGTGAATTTCTCACATATTCATTTTGAACTAGGTATTGCCATCCTGACCCCATCATTTACTTTAAGTTGTTCAGTTATTCTCCATTTAGTGGGCACCTACTTTATTTCCAATATTCCTATAAATATTTTGGAGACTACTAGTGGAATCTTTCAAAGTATGCAAAAGCTTCCTATTCTAGGCTCTCAGCCTTGGAAGGGAAGGCAGTGTAGTGCAGAGGAAAAAGGCCTAGAAGGGAAATCACAGGGCCTGAGTTTGAATCCCAGCCCTGGTAATTCTTTGCTCCCATCAGCTACTTCCACACTTACCTTCTACCATTATCCTTTAATGAGTTCTTTTTCTTTGAGGTTCACTCTTTCTAAACTTGTAACCCCATCTAGATCCTGGTTTCTGTTATCTCCTGGCCTCCAGGAAGATATAATCTGGCTTACATTCTCCCTCTCCACCCTAACTCTCATACTTATTTTAGGTCACTTCAACACAGCTGGTCACTCAATGACTCTAACCCACCAGTTCCTCACACTATTCAGCCCTCATGGAATGATACTGAGCTCAGTATCATAGATGGGAGAACTTCTGCTGATGGCAGCAGGTACAGACTTCCAGTGACTTCCAGCTCACTGCTCAGACCCATCTTATTCACCAATTACAACTCTGGTTTAGGTCTGATCATGGTTGCACTCTATGAATGGCTGCAGTTGGAACCAGTTTGCTAGAATCTTAGTCCCTCACCCTCATTTTCTTGACCTTTATTTCAGAGTTAATCCTAGGGCAGTGACCTCACAGAGGATCTTGCATTTGTCATAGAGCTTCATATAGTACAATGGTCTCTTGGAATATATTGCCTGGGATCAACAAACTGAAGAGCCAAATTCTCATATACAGTACTCAAAAGTCTTACACTTTATGAGGAATATTACACTTTAGGAAGAATATTCTCTAAAAGAGTGTTGGAGGAAATTAAGTGGATGGACACTAAATATCTTTTGAAATTACCTGTATCCTAATAGACAGGAAAATACTAGCTATTAATAGAGAGAATTATTTCACTATCAACTATCTGTGTACACAAAGTCCATTTATTGGTTATACCAAAGGTCAAAATCAATAGGATATTTGAGGTATAAAGATAAGTAAGTGACATGGTAGGCAATGGTAACTCTAATCCAACTCATTTAAATGGGTCAAAGTGGATAAAAATAAAAATAAACCATTGACTCTATCAGCATTTCTTAGAGAAGTTCAACCAGTACATAGAAGTTTCCATAAGAAAGACAAAAAATTATATAGATCACAATGGCTATCAAGTCATTCGGTCTCTCTCAAGCAGAAAGATATAAGGGTCAAAGAGTAAAAAAAGAGCATTTGCAAAATGTTAGGGAGGAAGAGGCTGAGAAATTACAAATAGAATCTCATCACAAAAGCATCCAATGGAAGAGCAGAAATGCTGAGGTGGATACCTGTCTAATTTAGATTATGCAAGAAATATTTTATTTCTTTTAATTTTTAAAGCAATAATAGTTTGTTGTTTTTTTCAAAATACATGCAAAGATACTTTTAAACATTCACCTTGGAAAAACCTTGTGTTCCAAATTTTTCTCCCTTCCTCCCACTACCCCCTGTTCTAGACAGCAAGTAATTAAATGTAGGTTAAACATCTGCAATTCTTCTAAACATATTTCCACATGTATGCTGTATAAGAAAAATCAGATTAAAAGGAAGAAAATGACAAAGAAAAAAGCAAGCAAACAACAAAAAACAATGAATATACTTTGCTGTAATTCACATTCACTCTCATTAGTCCTCTTTCTGGTTGAGGATGGCTCTTTCCATCACAAGTCTATTGGAATTGTTTTGGATCATCTCATTATTGAAAAGAGCCAAGTCCATCCCAGGTGATCATCATATAATCTCTACTCAACTCACTTAGTATCAGTCCATGGAAACAGAAATAAAACAAGCTATTAATCAAATCCCTATGAGAAAATCTCCAGGGCCAGATGGATTTACATATGAATTCTACCAAACACTTAAAGAACAATTAACTCCAATGTTATATAAACTAATTGAAAAAAAGGGATTGAAGGAGTCCTACCAAATTCTTTTTATAACACATACGGTACTGATACCTAAACCAGGTAGGTTGAGAACAGAGAAAGAAAATTATAGAACAATCTTTCTAATGAATATTGATGCTAAAATCTTCAATAAAATATTAGCAAAAAATTACAGAAAGTCATTTCCAGGATAATACACCATGAGCAAGTAGAATTTATACCAGGAATGCAGGGCTGGTTCAATATTAGGAAAACTATTAGAATAATTGACTATATCAATAACCAAATTAATAAAAACCATATGATCATCTTAATAGATACAGAAGAAGCATTTGATAAAATCCAACATCCATTCTTATTAAAAACACTTGAGAGTATAGGAATAAATGGACTTTTCCTTAAAATAGTCAGGAACATCTATTAAAGCCATCAGTAAGCACCATGTGTAATGGAGATAAACTGGAACCATTTTCAATAAGATCAGAAGTGAGACAAGGTTGCCCACTATCACCATTACTATTCAATATTGTATTAGAAATGCTAGCTTTGGGAATAAGAGTTGAGAAAGAGATTAAAGGAATTAGAGTAGGTAATGAGGAAACCAAATTATCACTCTTTGCAGATGATATGATGGTATACTTAGAGAATCCCAGAGATTCTACTAAAAAGCTATTACAAATAATCCACAACCTGAGCAAAGTTGCAGGATACAAAATAAATCCACATAAATCCTCAGCATTTTTATACATCACCAACAAAATCCAGTAGCAAGAGATACAAAGAGAAATTCCATTTAAAATAACTGTCAATAGCATAAAATATTTGGGAATCTATCTGCCAAAGGAAAGTCAGGAACTATATGAGCAAAACTACAAAACACTTTCCACACAAATAAAGTCAGATCTAACCAAATGGAAAAATATTAAGTGCTCTTGGATAGGCCAAGCGGATATAATTTATTTAGTGCTATACCAATCAGACTCCCAAGAAACTATTTTATTGATCTAAAAAAATAACAATTCATCTAGAAGAACAAAAGATTAAGAATTTCAAGGGAGCTAATGAAAAAAAAATCAAATGAAGGTAGCCTAGCTGTACCTGATCTAAAACTATATTACAAAGTAGAAGTCACGAAAACCATTTGGTATTGGCTAAGAAATAGACTAATCGACCAGTGTTATAGTTTAGGTTCATAGGACAAAATAGTCAATAACTATGGCAATCTAATGTTTGACAAATCCAAAGATCCTAACTTTTGGGATAAGAATTCACTATTTGACAAAAACCACTGGGAAAACTGGAAATTAGTATGGCAGAAACTAGGCATGGAGCCACACTTTACACCATACACCAAGATAAGATCAAAATGGGTTCATGATTTAGGTATAAAGAATGAGACTATAAATAAATTAGAAGACCATAAGACAGTTTACCTCTCAAACCTGTGGAGAAGGAAGGAATTTGTGAAGAAAGAACTAGAGATCATTATTAATCACAAAATAGAAAAATTAGATTATATCAAGTTAAAAAGCTTTTGTACAAACAAAACTAATGCAAACCAGATTAGAAAAGAAGCAATAAACTGGGAAAAATATTTTACAGTTAAAGGTTCTGATAAAGGTTTGATTTCCAAAATATATAGAGAATCGACTCTAATTTATAAGAAATCAAGCCATTATTCAGTTGATAAATGGTCAAAAGATATGAACAGATAATTTTCAGATGAAGAAAATGAAACTATTTCTAGTCATATGAAAAGGTGCTCCAAATCATTATTGATCAGAGAAATGCAAATTAAGATAACTCTGAGATACCACTACACACTTTTGAGATTGGCTAAGATGACAGGAAAAGATAATGAAGACTGTTGGAGGGGATGCGGGAAAACTGGGACATTGATGCATTGTTGGTGGAGTTGTGAACGTATCTAAACATTCTGGAGAACAATTTGGAACTATACTCAAAAAGTTATCAAACTGTGCATATCCTTTGACTCAGCAGTGTTACTACTGGGCTTATATCCCAAAGAAATATTAAAGAAGGGAAAGGGACTCACATGTGCCAAAATGTTTGTGGCAACCCTCTTTGTAGTGGCTAGAAACTGGAAACTGAATGGATGCCCATCAATTGGAGAATGGTTGGGTAAATTGTGTTATATATATGTATTATGGAATATTATTGTTCTGTAAGAAATGGCCAGCAGGATGAGTACAGAGAGGCTTGGTGAGACTTGCATGAACTGACGCTAAGTGAAATGAGCAGAACCAGGAGATCATTATACACTTCAACAACGATACTGTTTGAGGATGTATTCCAATGGAAGTGGATTTCTTCAACAATGAAAAGATCAAATTCAGTTCCAATTGATCAATGATGGACAGAATCAGCTACACCCAGAGAAAGAACACTGGGAAATGAATGTGGACTACTTGCATTTTTGTTTTTCTTCCCAGGTTATTTTTACCTTCTGAATCCGATTTTTCTTGTGCAATAAGAGAACTATACAGATCTGTACAAATATATTGTATTTAAGATGTACTTTAACATGTTTTACATGTATGAAACTGCTTGCCATCTAGGGGAGAGGGTGGAGCGAGGGAAGGGAAAAGTTGGACCAGAAGTGAGTGCAAGGGATAATGTTGAAAAATTACCTATGCATATGTTCTGTCAATAAAAAGCTATATTAAAAAAAGAGGAAATACATTACTTAAATAGTCCCATTTTAGAAACAGAAATAAAACAAGCTATTAATCAACTCCCTAAAAAAAAATCTCCAAGGCCGGATGGATTTACATATGAATTCTACCAAACACTTAAAGAAAAGTTAATTCCAATACTATGCAAATTATCTGAAAAAAATAGGGAAAGAAGGAATCCTACCAAATTCTTTTTATTACACAGATATGGTGCTGATACCTAAAACAAGTAGGGTAAACACAAAGAAAGAAAGTTATAGACCAATTTCCCTAATAAATATTGATGCAAAAATCTTAAAACATTACCAAAGAGAATACAGAAAGTCATCGCCAGTGTAATACACCATGACCAAGCAGGATTTATACCAGGAATGCAGGGCTGATTCAATATTAGGAAAACTGATAGCATAATTGACTATATCAATAACCAAATTAACAGAAATCATATGATTTTCTTAATAGATGCAGAAAAAGCATTTGATAAAACCCAATACCAATTCCTATTAAAAATACTGGAGAGTATAACAATATATGGAGTTTTCCTTAAAATGATCAATAGCATCTATTTAAAACCACCAGCAAACATCATATGTAATGGGCATCAACTAAAACCTAATAAGATCAGGGGTGAAACAAGGTTGCCCACTATCACCATTACTATTCAATATTGTATTAGAAATGTTAGCTTTGGCAATAAGAAAAGGTGATGAAAGGAATTAGAATAGGTAATGAGGAAACCAAATTATCACTCTTTGCAGATGATATGATGGCATACTTGAATAATTCTAGAGAATCAACTAAAATGATGAGAAACAATTCACTTTAATTATGTTGCAGGATACAAAATAAATTCACATAAATTATCAGAATATTTATATATTAACAATAAAGTCCAGCAGCACGAGATTCAAAGAGAAATTCCATTTAAAATAACTAGATAATATAAAGTATTTTGGAGTCTCTCTGCCAAGACAAAGTGAGGAAACATATGAACACAACTACAAAACATTTTCCATACAAATAAAGTCAGATCTAATCAATTGGAAAACTGTGAAGCTCATGGGTAGACTGAGCGAATATAATAAAAATGACACTACCACCTAGATTAATCTACTTATTCAATGCCATACCAATTAAACTCCCAAGAAATTATTTTACAAATCTAGAAAAAACAGCAACAAAGTTCATCTGGAAGAACAAAAGGTCAAGAATGTCAAGGGAATTAATGAAAAATAATGCAAATGAAACTAGTGTTGCTGTTCTGGACCTAAAACTATCTTACAAAGTAGCAGTCTTCAAAACCATTTGCTACTGGCTAAGAAAGAGATTCATCGATCAGTGAAATAGATTAGGTTCACAGGACAAAATAGTAAATGCGTCTAGTAATCTAGTGTTTGAAAAACCCAAAGATCCTAGCTTTTGGAATAAGAACTCATTATTTGACAAAAACTGTGGGAAAATGGGAAATTATTATGGCAGAAATTAGGCATTGACTCATACCTAACACTGTATACCAAGATAATGTCAAAATGAGTTTATAATTTGGACATAAAGAGTGGTATTATAAGCAAATTAGAAGAAGAAAGGATAGTTTACCTCTCAGATGTGTGATGAAGGAAGGAAATTGTGGCCAAAAAAGAATTATTGAACACAAAATAGATAATTTTGATCATGTTAAGTTAAAAAGTTTTTGTACAAACAAAACCAATGCTGACAAGATTAGAATGGAAGTAGTAAACTGGGAAAAAATTTTCATCTAAGTGTTCCGGTAAAGGTCTCATTTCTAAAATATAAAGAAAATTGATTCCAATTTATAAGAATTCAAGCCATTTTCCAATTGATAAATGGTCAAAGGATATGAACAGACAATTTTCAGATGAAGAAATTGAAACCCTCAGTCACATGAAAAAGTGCTCCAAGTCACTATTGATCAGAGAAATTCAAATTAAGACAACTTTGATTTACTACTACACACCTCTCAGATCAGCTAAGATGACAGGAAAAGATAATGACAAATGTTGGAGGGGATGTGGGAAAACTGATCTTTTCTGGAGAGAAATTTGGAACTATGCTCAGACGGTTATCAAAATGTGCATACCCTTTGACTCAGCAGTTTTTCTAATGGGCTTATCCCAAAGAAATCATAAAGAAGAGAAAGGAACCCACATGTGCAAAAATGTTTGTGGCAGCCCTTTTTATAGTTGCAAGGAAGTGGAAACTGAGTGGATGCCCATCAGTTGGAAAATGGTTGAATAAGTGATGGTATATGAATATTAGGGAATATTATTTTTGTATAAGAAATGATCATCAGGATGATTTCAGAGAGGCCTGGAGTGATTCACATAAACTGATGGTAAGTGAAATGAGCAGAACCAAGTAATCATTGTACATGGCAACAAGATCATATGATAGGCATTTCTGTCAGATGTGGTTCTTTTCAACAATGAGATGATTCAGGCCAGTTGCATTGATCTTGTGATGAAGAAAGCCTACACCCTGTGTAGATGACTATGGGAACTGAGTGTGGATCACAGCATAGCATTTTCATTCTTGTTGTTGTTGTTTGCTTGCATTTTATTTTCTTTTTCCTTTTTTTAATCTGATCTTGTGCAACAAGATACTTGTATGAATATGTATACATACATTGGATTTAACATATTGGAATATTGGATTCACATTGGAATTAACATGTTTAATATATATGGGATTACTTACCATCTAGGAGAGGGGATGGAGGAAGTGGAGGAAATTTGGAACACAAGGTTTTGCAAGGGTTAATGTTGAAAAATTATTCATGCATATGTTTTGAAAATAAAAAGCTTTAATCAAAAAAAATAAGATGATACTATTTAAGTAATTTATTTCTACTTCTGTTAATGTGGGCAATCTATATTTTTTGAAGTATTCATCCATTTCACTTAATTTATCAGATTTATTGGCATACAGTTGATCAAAATAGCTCATAATTATTTTTTTAAATTTCCTATTTATTGGTGGTAAGTTTACCCTTTTCATTTTTGATACTGGCAGTTTGATTTTCTTATTTCCTTTTTCTAATTAAATTAACCAAAGGTTTATCTATTTTTAAAAAATAAAACCAACTCTTCATCTTATTTATTAGTCCAATAATTTTCTTACTTGCAATTTTATTAATCTCTCTTTTTATTTTTAGAATTTCAAGTTTGGTATTTAATTGGGAATTTAATTTTTTCTTTTTTCTTTTGCTTTTTAAGTTGCATGCCCAATTCATTGTTCTTCTCTTTCTCTTTTTCATTCAAATAAAATGTAGAGAGATAAAATTTTCCCTAACAATTGCTTTGGCTGCATTCCATAATTTTGGTATGTTGTCTCATTATTGTAATTCTCTTGGATGAAATTATCGATTGTTTTGATGACTTGTTGTTTCATTCATTCATTCTTCAGGATTAGATAATTTGGTTTCCAATTAATTTTGGTCTATTTTTTCCTGATTCTTTATTACATATAATTTTTATTGCATCATGACTTAAAAAGATGCATTTACTATTTCTCCCTTTATGTATTTGTCTTTGAGGTTTTTATGCCCTAATACATGGCCAATTTTTGTGTAGGTGCTTTGTAGCATTGAGAAAAATGTATATTCTTTTCTATCCCATTCAGTTTTCTCCAAAGGTTTATCATGTCTAACTTGACAAAAATTCTATTTATCTCCTTAACTTCTTTCTTGCTTATTTTGTGGTTAGATTTATCTAATTCTGATAGAGGAAAGTTGAGATCTTCCACTAATATAGTTCTTCTGTCTATTTCTTTTTGCAGTTCTCTTAATTTCTCCTGTAGGAATTTAGATGGTATACCACTTGGCGCATATATGTTTAGTATTGATATTACTTCATTATCTATGGTACCCTTTAGCCAGATGTAGTTTCCTTCATTATCTCTTTTAATTAAATATATTTTTGCTTTTGCTTTATCTGAGATCAGGATCACTACTGCTGCTTTTGTTTTTGTTTTTGTTTATTACTTCAGTTGAAGCATAATGGATTTTATTCTAGCTTGTTACCTTTACTCTTTATATACCTCTCTATTTCAAATGTGTTTCCTGTAAACATTATATTGTAGGATTCTTGCTTTTAATCCATTCTGCTACTTCCATTTTATGAGATACATCATCCCATTTGCATTCACAGTTTCTGTATTTCTTTCCATCCTATTTTCCCCAAGTTATACTTTTCTTTCCTTTCCTCCTTTCCCTCCTACCCTGTGTTTTTTTCTGACCACCACCTCCCTCTATATGCCTTCCCTTTTTTTCAGCCCCTCCCCCTTTCTTATCCCTTTCCCCTTCTACTTCTGCCCTCTTTTCTATTAGTTTTTCACTTTTCTTTCCCCACTTACTTTCCTATAGGGTGAGCCAAGTTTCTATACCAAAGTAAGTTTGATATTCCCTCTTTGAGCTAAATCTGATGAGATTAAGGTTCAAACAATGCTCATCTCTTTCCCTTCTTTCTCTCAACTACAATTGGTCTCTTTTTCCTCTTTATGTAATGTAATTCACCCCATTTTACCAGCCTTTTTCTGTTCTTCTAGTACATCCCTTTTTCACTCCTAGTTTCTTTTTTATATCATCACATTAAAGTCAACTTTGCCTGCACTCTCTAGGTATACCTCTGACAAAGACACAGTTCTCAAGAGTTACAGAATTCATCTTCCCATGTAGTGATGTAAACATTTTAACCTTTAAAAAGTTTTCTTCTTAGCTTTTTACTTTTTTATGCTTCTCTTGAGCTCTGTATGTGAAAATCAAATTTTCTGTTCAGTTCTGTTTTTTTTCATAAAAAATGATTGAAAATTCCCTATTTCATTGAATGTCCATCTTTTTCCCTGAAAGATAATGCTTAGTTTCACTGGGTAGCTGATTCTTGGTCGTGGTCCAAGCTTCTTGCCGTCCAGAATATCATATTCCAGTCTTTGATTCTTTAAAGGGGAAGCTGCTAAGACCTGGGTAATGCTGCTTGTGGCTCCTTGATATTTGAACTGTTTCTTTCTGGCTGCTTGTAGTATTTTCTCCTTCATTTGATAATTCTGGAATTTAGCTACAATATTCTTTTGAGTTTTCATTTTGGGGTCTCTTTCAGGAGATGATTGGTGGATTCTTTCAATGACTATTTTACTCTGGCTTTAGGATATAAGGGCAGTTTTCCTTTGTAATTTCTTGAAAGATGTTGTTTAGGCTCTTTTTTTCAATCATGGTTTTTAGATAGTTCATATCCCCTTTTGAAGCTGCATCTGGGGTGTTTTGCCTTAGTGTCCACTTCTGCATTTGGGTTCTCTTCTTTTCTGTCTCCCTAGTAACTCTCTATAGTCAGAGCTCTTTTTGCTTTTTTGCTCATTTTTAAACATTAAGACCTGCTTCTAGGGCACAGGGGAGATTGTCTCAATCAATTGAATCAGTGTTCAGGAGCTTACAATTTCCCTTCTGTAGTTCCATTGGAGGTATCAGAACTGATCCACTGTCCTTCTGAAACAACATTGCTGCATTTTGACTAAGTGTCTTCCACTAGATTCTCTGCATGGGCCTCTCTGCCCTGGTCTCCCCATGCCACCTGTACTTGTGCTGGGATACATTTCCTCCTGTCCAATTTCCTTTCCTGAAGTCTTTCTAATACAAGTATGTTAGAAAAAAATTTCCACTCCAAATATTTGTGGGTTGTGTCACTCCAAAATCTACTCAGAAGCCTGATCTAGTGTTGATTCTGAGAAAAGCCAGAAAAAGGTCAGACAACATCCTCTCTGCTCTTTACCCCTTGGCTCTGCACCCCTTAAATTTTTTTTTAATTTTAAATTTTTTTCTGCAAGAAATACTTTTAGACCAAAATGGCAAAAGATAAGAAGTAGACTTTAGATGGAAAAGATGTCCCATCATTTTTGTGGCAATTTATTCTCAACGGTGACAAAAGTGGATTCAACTACAACAGTACCTGATGTATTTTTTTTAAGGAGGCAACAATAGCACTTAAAAAGTGATGTGAATAAGAAAATCTGGATGTGATTTAATGTACAAAGACGAAATCCATACTGGAGATGACACAATTTTAAGGGCATTGAATGAGGAAAAGATTGTAAAAGGATATAAAATATCATGGGTGGTACTATTATTTAGACACGACGACCATGAGGATGTCAGCAACTCCTGACACAGATAGCTATTTTCTTATCTCTAAAAAATCTCTGAGAATGGCCTATGCCTGCTCTGAAAGGATCCTTGCTGAAAATATGAGCAGACTATAAACAATCTTTATCAGAAAATTTTATATACGTCTTCAGTCACATAGTTGTTCAAGAGGTGTAGCAATAGAAGAGCTATTGCTTAATGGATTTTTTAAGCCCAGTAGAGCAGAGCAAAATGAAGCATTAAAGACTAACTTGAAACTAAGGCCCTTCCATGCATATGTTTAAATCCTATGCATTCCCAGGATAGGGGTGCAAAAGGACAATTAATGGGAGCCCAATTTTGTGAATGTGCCTGGCATACTCTGCCTGTTGTCAGATGAAAGAGATGAAATTTGTGATAGTAAGAGAATAAAGGCTCTGCTTCCCAATTCAGAACATGGACAGATATTGTTGCCTGTTTGCTTACAAGATATGGAAGAGAAGCTTTTAAGAGGCAGCTGAGCTGGGATTAAGAATGCTTACCAAAAACCCTAATAGGATGTTTGAATCCCCTATATTTCTTAGTTGCATTTGTATGTGGAGGCAAGGAAAGCTGTGAGCCCCTGGGTAGGAAGAGATAGAGGCCTCAACCCTTTTTGTCCCCAGCCAGCCTGCTGCCATATGGTCCATGAGTTCATGTTCATGCTGTTGCTGGTCTCTCTTGTGTCTATTCTTTCTTGCCTTTAGTTCAAGGAGAAACTGGCCATGAATTTTGAAAGGTCAGGAGAGTGAGCCACCACAGGTACTGGAGCCAGGGTCTGGACCAGAGTTTGTAATCTCCTAGAACAGTCCAAGATTGTGATTAGGAAGAGTGATTAGAAAGAAATCCAGGAATGGATTGACCTTGAAGTCAAGATGCCAGTCCTTGTAAGACAGAGAAACTCATTCCTCTGCTACATTTAGAACTTTGCCCCATTTTGTGGGGCAAAGATCTTGGAGAAATTGCCTTAAGTTTGAACCTACTTTTCACAGGAGCTGGAAGGAAGGAAATAAGCATTTATATGCCTCCTACTATGTGTCAGGTACTATGCTAAGTGCTTTTCAAATATTATCTCACTTGATCCTCTCAACAACCCTGCAAAGTCAGGTGTTGTTATTTTATAATTTGGAGTTGAGGAAACTGAGGTAAACAGAGATTAAGTGGCTTTCCCAGGATCTCACTGCTAGTATCTGCAACCAGATTTGAATTCATGTTTTCCTTGCTCCAGGCTCAATGCTCTATACACTGTACTACCTATCTGCTGCTATTAATATAGTACAGGGAGGAGTATGCCCACAGGTATTGGGAGAAAATGTTTGTATTTCTATTTTTTTGCTATATCTTCTCAAGAAATATTCCTTTGCATAAACTAATTGATGTTTTGGCTGAATGAAGTTGGGACCCTAATTATAGGCAGCCAACATTGGATAAAGCATATTAAGATGTGGTTTTGAGTCAATTACATTAGGGAAGAATCACCTCAATACTTTAAGAGTCTTTAAGAACCTCAAAGGGAGGATGTATCTAGCTAGCCTCAGTCTGGGGATTTGATTCAACTTTCTAAAAAGGAAGGGAAATAGACTTATTATCCTGTGAGTTTGCCTTCAGTTAATGACTTCTAAGGCCTTTTGCAATCTAAATCCATGATCCTGCAGTGTGGAAGTTTATCTTTATCTCTTGACCCAGTGATGGACTGTGCTTCTATTGTCCAAGGACCCACCTAGCTAAGTATGGAAAGGCTTATTCTCATGTTGGACACAGGAGATGGATTTTTTTGGGCCAAAACAAATTCCTGAGTCCTTCTCCAAAATCTTAGCGGGAACATGATAAACATCAGTGGAAAGAAACCAGACCAATAAAATTACAGCTCTTTTAAGTATTTATTAAACTCCTACTATTGTCCTACTGAAAGTGGGGATATAAGAGAAAAACCAGATACAGTCCTCCCTTCAATAGCTTCCACTCCAGGTGAGCAACAAAATTACCAAGTAGAAGACAATTTGAGAACAGTATAAGAAAACATAAAATTGAATGTTCAAGGATATAGCTCAAGAATACAAACAAGGCAAAGATTAATGTGAGCTGGCAGATAATCAATAAAGCCAAGTTCTGTGGAAGAAGGCAGACTTACTCCCATGCTTTGTGAAAGTCAAACTTTCACAAAAGGGCTGGAATTGAAGAGTTAGAAAGAAGGTGGCTTAGGTTTGAGGAGTGGATGGGAATGGAGTCTGCAATTGAGATGAGAAAGAAATATATGGGCAGTGGACAGGAGGCCAGCTGGACCAAAGGGGAAGGTCTGAGGTGGAGAATAATAGTGAACTCGAAGCACAATGTTGGGGCTAGAAGGGGCTGTAGAGATCACACAACCTCCTCATTTAATAAAGGTAACCAGCTCCAGAAAGGGGAAAGAATTTGCTTAAACTCATAACACTATGAAGGAACAGAGATGGTGTTCAAACTCACTCTGGATTTCTAGGCTGTTACGCTTTCTTTGGATATTTCAAACATTTCTATTGTTCCTTTTTTGTTTTTGTTTTTAACCAGACCATTCTTTCTGAATAGATTCCTCCCTGGCCCCTGCCCCTACTTCTCCAGATTTCTATTGTTCCTTTTTTGTTTTTGTTTTTAACCAGACCATTCTTTCTGAATAGATTCCTCCCTGGCCCCTGCCCCTACTTCTCCAGATTTCTATTGTTCCTTTTTTGTTTTTGTTTTTAACCAGACCATTCTTTCTGAATAGATTCCTCCCTGGCCCCTGCCCCTACTTCTCCAGATTTCTATTGTTCCTTTTTTGTTTTTGTTTTTAACCAGACCATTCTTTCTGAATAGATTCCTCCCTGGCCCCTGCCCCTACTTCTCCAGCTAGCTATCTCTGCTAACAAAACATAAATTAAAAAAAGAAAGAAATGCACATGTCAACTGAGCCTGATGGGATGTCCTCTTTTCCACATCCAATAGCCTCCCTCCTGCTACAAACAAGGGAGTGAGGTGCATTCAATGCACTTCCAACTGGTTTCATATTAGCTTACTGTTTCTAGCATGCTCAAATAAAAGGCTTAACAATTGACCAGAACACACAGAAAAGCAGATCACTGTCTTCTCTGGGTTCATGATAGGAGGGTGCTTTTAGTCATGCAAACATGGATGCTACTGTTCAAAGACATATCATATAGTTTCCATTCCAATATTCATGAACCCTATGGACTTTTCCCATTGTCATACTATTCCACTAGTAAGTATGGTAGACATGGGTTCAACCTTTTGGAGACTCAGCTTCCTTTTCTGTAATGGAAATAACAATGCCTCTTTCACCACCCTCCCAGCCACTGTTGCATGCAAGGATTAAATAAGATAATGTATTAAGTCCTTTGTAAATGTTAAAGTGCTATTGAATATCAGCTAGTATTATGATTTGCTTCTCTGAGACTTAGTGTTTTTTTTTAATCTGTAAAATGGGGATAATAGTATTTATGCTTTACACCTTGCAGAAAAGTACTTTGCATATCTTAAAGTACTATAGAAAGGAGAATGGTTATTGCTACCTATGAAACTCAAAGGGCATAGAGTATTGATCTCCTTGCAAACTTTAGGGCCCTTTTACAGGGTGTCCCAAAAGTCTTAGTGTGGCAATAGTTCTAAATTGCACTAAGACTTTTTGGTACACCTTGGAGAATACCTAATGTTTCTATGGCACTATAAGGTTTTCAAAGTATTTCACAGAGATTAGCTGATTTGATCTTTACAACAGCTCTGTGAGATGGTCACTATTATTATCTCCATTTATAGAAGAGGACAGAGGTGGAGAGCAATGAAGTGACTTCACAGAGGTGGGCAAATGTCTGAGGCAGGAATCAAACCCAGGTCTTCCTGACTCCAGGTCCTGCACTCTACCCACAGTTCCATTCTGTACTGCAGAAGTCTTCAGATCTGCTGAAACTCTTCTGACATACTAATCAAATGACATTTCTTTAGCACTTATATTATATGGCATGCAAAGTTACTGAAAGCTGAAAGATTCAAGGAAGTCTCCAACTTGGCTCCTCTTTTTCCTCTTTCTTTCTTTCTTTTTCTTTTTCTTTTTTTTTAGTATTTTATTTTTCCAAATACATGTAAAGATAATTTTCAACATTCGTTTTTGTAAAACTTTGTGTTCTAAAGTTTTCTCCCTCTCGCCTTTTGATTTCCTTTCCCTCCCAAAGACAACAAGCAATCTAATTTAAATTAAATATGTGCAATGCTTTTAAATATATTTTCATATTTGTCATGTTGTGTGAGAAAAATCATACCAAAAGGGGAAAAAAATCACGAGAAAGAAAAAACCCAAAAAGATGAAAATACTATGAGTTGATCCACATTCAGTCTCCATAGTTCTTCCTATGGTTGTAAATGGCATTTCCCATCACAACTCCATTGGAATCACCTTGAGTCACCTCATTGTTGAAAAGAGACAAGTCCCAGTCCTTTTTGTAGTAGCAAGAAATTGGAAACTGGATGGATACCCATCAGTTGGAGAATGGCTGAATAAGTTACAGTATATGAATATTATGGAATACTATTGTTCTATAAGAAATGATCAGTAGGATTGCTTTAGAGAAGCCTGGAGAGACATGAACTGATGCTAAGTGAAATGAACAGAACCAGGAGATCGTGGTACATGGCAACAAGACTATACAACAAACAATTCTGATGGACAAGACTCTCATCATGAATGATTCAGGTCAGTTCCAATGGTCTCGTGATGGAGAAAGCCATCCGCATCCAGAGAGAGAACAGTGGGAACTGAATGTGGACTACAACATAATATTTTCACTCTTTTTGTTGTTTGCTTACATTCTGTTTTCTTTCTCATTTTTTCCTTTTGGATCTGATTTTTCTTGTGCAGAATGATATTTGTAGAAATATGTATAGAAGAATTGCACATGTTTAACATATATTGATCACTAACCATCTAGGGGAAGGATTGGGGGAAGGGAAGGAAAAATTAGAATACGAGATTTTGTAAGAGTGAATGTTGATAGAAACTGGAAAATGAATGGATGCCCATCAATTGGAGAATGGTTGGGTAAATTGTGGTATATGAATTGTTATGGAATATTATTTTTCTGTAAGAAATGACCAGCAGGATGAATACAGAGAGGCTTGGAGAGACTTACATGAACTAATGCTAAGTGAAATGAGCAGAACCAGGAAATCATTATACACTTCAACAACAATACTGTATGAGGATGTATTCTGATGGAAGTGGATATCTTCAACAAAGAGATCTAACTCAGTTCCAATTGATCAATGATGGACAGAAGCAGCTACACCCAGAGAGGAAACACTGGGAAATGAATGCAAACTGTTTGCATTTTTGTTTTTCTTCCCAGGTTATTTTTACCTTCTGAATCCAATTCTCCCTATGCAACAAGGTTCTGCACACATATATTGTATCTAGGATATACTATAACATATTTAACATGTATAAGACTTGCCATGTAGGGGAGGGGGTGGAGGAAGGGAAGGGAAAAGTCGGAACAGAAGTGAGTACAAAGGATAATGTTGCAAAAAATTACCCAGGCATATGTTCTGTCAATAAAAAGTTATAATAAAAAAGTCAAAAAATCATCACAAAAAAGAGTGGATGTTGAAAATTATCCATATATATTGAAAATAAAAAGCTTTAATTAAAAAAAGAATAAAAACAAATTCATAGAGCCCATATTTGTTTTTAAAGAAAAGATCCAAGTCCATCACAGTTAATCATCACATAATCTTGTTGCTGCTGTGTACAATGTTCTCCTGGTTCTGCTCATTTCACTCAATATCAGTTTATGTAAGTGTTTCTAAGCTTTTCTGAAACAAATCTGCTCATCATTTCTTATAAAACATATAGAACAATAAGATTTCATAACATTCATATACCATAACTTATTCAGCCATTCCTAAGCTGATGGGCATCCACTCAATTTCCAGTTCTTTGCTACTACAAAAAAGAACTGCCACAAACATTTTTGCACATATGAATCCTTTTCCCTTTTGATCATCTCTGCAATGCAGATGCCACAGTGAGATTGCTGCATCAAAGGAGTTGCAAAGTTTTATAGCCCTTGGGACATAGTTCCAAATTTCTCTTCAGAATGTTTGATCATTTCACAAGTCCACCAACAATGCATTAGTTTTCCAGTTTTCCCACATCCCCTCCAATATTTATTTATTATTTATCCAATTTATTATTTATCCAATATTTATTATTAATCTTTTCCTGTCATAGCCAATCTGAGAAGTATGAGGTGGTACCTCAGAGTTGTCTTAAGTTGCATTTCTCCAGTCAATAGTGAATTAGAGCATTTTTTCATATGACTTTACATATGGCTTTAATTTCATCATCTGAAAATTGTCTGTTCATATGCCTTGACCATTCATCAATTGGGGAATGACTTACATTCCTATAAATCTGAGTCAGTTCTTTATATATTTTAGAAATATGGTCTTTATGAGAAACACCAACTATAAAAAATGTTTCCCAGCTTGCTGCTTCCCTTCTAATTTTGGCTGAGTTGGTTTTGTTTGTGCAAACACTTTTTAATTTAATGTAAACAAAGTTTTTCATTTTATATTTCATAATGTTCTCTAGTTCTCATGGCCCCTTTTTCTTTTCTGTTCTTTAAATTTTTATTATTATAGCTTTTTATTTATTTATTTTTTTTACAAAAACCTTTTTATCTACAAAACATATGCATGGCTAATTTTTCAACATTGACCCTTGCAAAACCTTCTGATCCAACTTTTCCCCTTTTTCCCCCCACCTCCTCCCCTAGATGGCAGGTAGTCCCATATATGTTAAATATGTTAAAGTCTATGTTAAATACAATATATGTATACATATTTATACAGTTATCTTGCTGCACTAGAAAAATTGGATCTAGAAAGAAAGTTAAAAAAAAAAAACCTGAGAGGGAAAACAAAAATGCAAGCAAACAACAACAGAAAGAGTGGAAATGCTATGTTGTAGTCCACACTCATTTCCCATAGTTCTCTCTCTGGGTGTATGTGATTCTCTTCATTACTGAATGGTTGGAACTGGTTTGAATCATGCCATTGTTGAAGAGAGCCACGTTCATCAGAATTGATCATCATATATATATATATATTTTTGTTCTCTTGGTTCTGCTCATTTCACTTAGTATCAATTCATGTAGGTCTCTCCAGGCCTCTCTAAAATCATCCTGCTGGTCATTTAAGAACAATAATATTCCATAACATTCATATACCACAATTTGTTCAGCCATTTTCCAATTGATAGGTATCCATTCAGTTTCCAGTTTCTGGCCACTACAAAGAGGGCTGCCACAAACATTTTTGCACATACAAGTCCCTTTCCCTTCTTTAAGATCTTTTTGCAATATAAGCCCACTAGTAACACTGCTGGATGTAAGGGTATACACAGTTTGATAACTTTTTGAGCATAATTTCAAATTGCTCTCCAGAATGGTTGGATGCATTCACAACTCCACCAGTAATGTATCAGTATCCCAGTTTCCCCACATCCCCTCCAACATTCGTCATTATCTTTTCTGTCATTTTAGCCAATCTGAGAGGTGTGTAGTGGTATCTCAGAGTTGTCTTAATTTGCATTTCTCTGAACAATAGTGATCTAGAGCACCTTTTCATATGACTAGAAATAGTTTCAATTTCTTTATCTGAAAATTGTCTGTTCATATCCTTTGACCATTTATCAATTGGAGAATGGTTTGATTTCTTATAAATTTGAGTCAATTCTCTATGTATTTTGGAAATGAGGCCTTTATCAGAACCTTTGACTGTAAATATATTTCCCCAGTTTATTGCTTCCCTTCTAATCTTGTCTGCATTAGTTTTGTTTGTACAAAACCTTTTTTAACTTGATATAATCAAAATTATCTATTTTGTGATCAATAATGATCTCTAGTTCTTCTTTGGTCACAAATTCATTCCTCCTCCACAGGTCTGACAGGTAAACTATCCTATGTTCTTCTAATTTATTTAAAATCTCATTCTTTATGCCTAGATCATGAACCCATTTTGACCTTGTCTTGGTGTACATTGTTAACTGTGGGTCAGCACCTAGTTTTTGTCATGACCCCTATTTTCAAGGACCTTCTAATGTGGTGGAAGAGAAGATGTAGACATAGGAAGATAAAGGACATGCTAAGACAGGTTATAATAAATATCAAACAAAATACAGACATTAAGCATGATTTGAGTTAGGAACCAAACAGAAAATTCTCCCAGTGACTGTACAATGATGCAGATATTAATATTCAAGAGCTTTCTCATCACTGATTCTTCCCTTTAGCACTCTGGTCTACATCCCCTTATTGCTTATTTTCTAAAGATTTCAGTCCTCAGAATCAATTTAAAACACACTCCTCAGAGCTTCTCATTTCCTTAAAGGGATTTTAAAAAATACTGCTCACATCTAATGCCTTCTCTCCATTCATTTGCTTTTTACTTAACTATTAGACACTATCTCTATATAATTGGGGGGTGGGGTTAGGGTGAGATGGGCTTGCCACTGTGGTGAAAGCGGCATTGTCTCATCCAAAGGAAATCTGGTATAATTTGAGCATGCACCTCTCTGGCCAGAATACAGATAGCATTGAGCCATGATGTGTCAGGACCAATTCCAGGAATTTCAGGAAGTAATCAAGGTGCAAGTAGAGGAGCTGAGAGTTAGGAACCCCATGGTACTTTCAGGTCAGGAAGTGCAGGCAGAAGTTACTTTGCAGTGATAAGAAGTAAGACAGAGCAAGAATCAGGAAACCATTTTAGATGGCAAAGAGCAATGAGGTCTTGCAGAAAAATCCAAGAGGTCGAGCAAAGAAAGGCAAGGTCATTAATTACAGAACCCTAATATGAGACTGCTCCCTAAGACAGTGCTTGTTTGCTCTGAAATTTTTATGTCTTAATAAAGGCCCAGTTAATAATAATAATAATAATAATAATAATAATAATACTTACCATTTACATAGTACTCTTTCATCTAGCTTCTAGATGGCATGGTTTATCAAATTTGCAAATGATGCAAAATGGAGTGGCAGGTCCAAGACACAGTTTGACTGAATCAGAATCCCAGACTAGAATATTGTTCCAAATCTACTAAGGTGAAATTTAATAAGGATAAATGTGAAGTTTTGCCTTCCAGTTTAAAAAAAAATCAATATGGCAAGCACAAGATGAGGAAGGCTTAGTGAAACAGCAGCCTGTCTACAAAAAAGATCTAGAAGTTTTAGTAGACTGAAAGTTTAATTTAAGTCAGCAGTGGAATGTGACAACCAAAAAACCTAATGTGATCTTGGACTGCACCAAAAAGGGCAGAGTCTCTGGGAATAGGGAGGTGATAGTTCCTCTGCTCTCTGTCCTAGTAATCAATCATAGTAATGTCATATCTGGATTAGTGTTTAATCCTTGGTACCACATTGATGAAAGGACATTGTGAAATTGGAGAGCATCTAGAAGAGGGTAAGTAGAATGGTGAAGGGCCTTGAGTCCATACATCTGAGGATTGACTAAAGGAATTGGGGATAGTGATCTTAGAGAAGAGAAGGCTTAGGGGAAGATGTGATTACTGTCCTCAAATGTTTGAAAAGCTGCTAAGGGAAATTGGGATTAGGATTGTTTTGAATTGCTGGATGCATGATTTGATCCTTTGTCTTCCTGACTCCAAGTGCTGTGCCCTATCTGTATATCATCCTGCCTCTCAAGATCAATGTGCTTCAGCTAAGCTCCTAAGCTCCTAAAGTGGAGCTCTTCTTTAGCTAGTAAAGACTGCTGTTCTTATTTCCCCTCAGGAGAAAAGGTGCTAGCCAGACATGCTTGCTTGGGAGCTAGGTTTGGGCTGACCAGCACCAAAATCTTAAGTCTGCCAAATGGCTTCCTTTAAAAACTTACACTCCAGTGCTACCTGTGAGCTTCCTGACTTTGCTGAAGTTTTCCTGTTAGGTTGTTGACCTCTTATTGCTCACACTGGGAGGAAATATGACATAATGGATAAAGTATTGAACCATGAGTCAGAAGGACCTCGGATTTGAACACTGCCTTAAGACTAAAGTCAGTTTTCTGAGCTTCAGTTTTCTTGTCTGTAAGATGGAAATAATAATAACCTCTACCTCACATAGTTCTTGGGTAGTAATTAAAGCACTTTATGATTCTTAAAGTGTAGTAAAAATGTTAGCTGCAATGATGAGATGATGGTCCAGTCCTAGCTCTCTTTTTTAGATTGAATCCCCTGATCAGATTAGCTTCCTCAGGGACAGCCCTACACCTTCTTCTGCCTGCATATAGCCCTACACCTTGTCCTTATATAACTGGATCTCATCCAAAATGGGATAAGATCTAATGATTGGAGTTGGGTGGACCTGGGCCTATACATACATGAAAAGATATGGTCCCAGCTGGTTGGGGAGAGAAGACTGCAGGTATTCTTTAAGCTGGCCCGATTGAAAAAAAACCTAGTATTACAAAGAGACCATGTGCACAAGTAGCAAAATCATTCTTTATTCACAATATTGAGGAAAGAGCACTGGATGCAGCATGCAAATTCTCTCAGCGGCATTGGAGCGTGACCATGGCCCCTTCAGAGAAATGCAACATCAGGATAGATTTCCCATTTCTCCTGCCTTGCTGTGCCACGGTGTTCACTGAAGCCATTGTTCCCCTTGATAAATTAGGTGTCTGTTTATGACTTGTGGTATGCCTCCAAATGATCACCGTGCCCCTTGCCCCACTAGCACACACGACAACATTTTCGGAGACAATCGGGAAAGCCCCAAGTAGCTGTCTGAGAGTTGCTTATTAGTGTAGGTGCCATCACCATCAGTGACAGGTGTGGTAGAATTCTCTGCATTTCCCTGATGAGCTGTACTTACCTTCTCTGTTGTGTGGTAACTCTATTAATATTCTCATGGTGCACTCTCTTGTTTCCATGACATTCACCATGGACTTCAGATTGACAAAGGGAATGAAAGATGTAAAAATGGGTTTGGTCTGCGTGATTCAACCCTTTGCCTACCTCTCTCCTTCATGAGCAATGAAACCTGCTCTAACCCAGGGGCGGGGCTCTGTCCCATAAAGAAGGTCTGCAGGCTGAGATCCAAGGTATTTTAAGATTGCTAGGCAGTGCTTTAGATGGAACAATTAAAGTCTTCATGAATTATCTGCCATATACTCAGCTAGCCTAGGACAAATAATACAAGACATGGCTTTGGCTCCGGAGGAGCTTAGCATCTTTTTGAGGGGACAATACATGTACACCTACATACATATAAATATCCATTTGTGTGTACAGGATATGTATATACACACAAAATGGTTTTAGAGAACACAAAATAGTATATGATTAAGTGACACTGAAAGCTCTCCACAATCTGGTGGTAACAAAACTTTCTAATCCCATCTTCCATAATTCTGTTTCATGCACTCAGCACTCAATTTCAGCTAAACTGGGCTACCCATTTTTTTCCTGATCTTGAGCACTTATTTCTCAGCTCTGTGCATTTGACCAGGCCATCTTCCCATGCCCAGGATGTGTTGCCTCTTCAGATCTCCCATTTATAATCATTCTTGTCCTTTAAGGCTCAGCTCAGGTGCTCCTCCAAGAAACTTCCCTCAGTGGTCCCATGTACCAGTGTTACCTGATGCCTCAGATTTTCCTACTGCATATTATTTTATTTGACTTTTTTCTACAGTGCTGTTCTTTGTGTTTCTTTATCTGTACATATCTTTAGAATGGACGTTCCTTGAGGACAGGAACTGCTTTGTTTTTATTATTATCCCAAACACTGGCATGTATCATTATACTTTTTATTTCAGACTGGGCTGTAATTTCATCAATGTGAAAAAAGCCTTTCTATGGATACAGATTGGTACTTTCCCTGCAACTTAGTCTTGAGAATGGCCTAAATATTGAGAGATTAGGTGACTTGCCCAGAGTCACAGAGCCAGAATGTCAAAGGCCTGACCTGAACCCAGGTCTATGTAAGTCTGAGGCCAGCTTGTATCCACCATGCCCTTGCACATAGTAGGTGCTTAATGTTTGTCCAAATGCCTAATCAAAGGTCAAACTAGACTTTGCAAGTCTGAATCTGACCAAAGGTCAAAGCAGAATATTGTGAGTAGTAGGGAACGTGGAAACAGATCTGGTTCCTACCCAATTATGCTGCTCATGACTTGTGTACCTCTGAGCATATAGACCTCAGTTTTCTCCTTTATAAAATGGAACTGGGGTGAAAGGCATATATGGACTAGAGGGTCTCTGATGTCCCCAAGTTCTAGACTTCCAATTCTGTGTGTACCATTTGCCAAGTCAAATCAAACTGTTCTTTGCCTCTGGTTCCTTCTCTGTAAAAAGAGAGCCTTCAAGTCCTTTCTAGTTTTAGGTTTATAACCTTACCAGCTTGTGGGTGACCTTGGGCATATTATCTGATTTCCCTGGACTTCAGATGGAGTAGATGGCCTTTAAGACCTCATACCGTTTCCTATCTATAAATCTATGTTCCTTTTCCAAATTCCTAATTTGAGGGAGGGTGGAGATATTGCAGAAGGCTTCAAAGAAAGAGGTTAGTTTTCTGCTGGACCTTGGAAGAAGAGAAGTTTTGAGAGAGGTGTAGGAGAAATGGAATGTAACATTTCAAGAGAGTGATAAGAATCAAGGCCTGCCAGAGATACCTTTGAGAATGATATGCATGTGGGTAACAGTGTAGAGATTGGACTGCTTGGGGCCCATAATATAAATTGGGGAGCAGTGGGAAACCAAGCTGGAGAGTCACCATGAGTCACATTATGAGGCAGTCAGTATAAATTTGATACCATTCATCTTTTCCTCACATCCACCTATTCATACTCTTAGTTCACTTGTTTCCTCCTTTCCCTTTCCCTTCCCACTCTTGGCCAGTGAACTTTGGAAATGTTGCTCTCCACTCCACCCCCTTCTCTCCGCTACTTTTCATTTCATTTGTGAATAGAAAATGACCCTAATCATGGATGATTCATGAATATGAGTGGTACCAGTGAATCACTTGTATTAAGCAGAAAAAAAGCTATAAATTCTGAAGTGAAATTAGATATAATAACCATCATTATCAACCTCTAAATCCCTTGAAAGTGCCCAGAAGTCCCCTTCAGAATCTTTGCAAAGATTTCTAACTACTTTCTCATCTTTGTCTAATTAAACCTCTCAAGTGTCAGCTTTTGAGAGAAAAGAAGAAAAAACTTATTCTACTTTATTATTTTTTTCTCTTTTCTTTGTTAGTCTTGGAAGAGTATTACCTTATGCTACTTTTCATGTTCATGGTAATGTATTTCTGGTTTCATATCAGAAAAATGGATTTTTTGGTGGGTTACCTTAAGAATTTAACTGTTATTTAGGATAGTGCTTCTGATTACAACAGGTGTCCAAGAGTGTCAACATTATGGAACACGGTCTCTTGTTAGATTGGGACTTTCTTATATCTCATTTTGGAATAAAAGCTGCCATCAGTTCCAAAACTGAATTTATGATTTATTTTGTTTTGAGTTTAGGAGCTATTTTGTTGATTTGATGAATTGATGATCAATTGATATTGATATTTTTACCTTTAATATATCACTGTCATTTACCACTACCATGAAGTTCTTTTAAGTCTTGTAAAAAAGAATATAGTTAAACAAAAGAGTTCAACCCTGGCCTTATTTGAAAATACATGCCTCATTTAACATTTCTATTCTACCACCTCTCTGTTGAGAAGTATAAGATATGCTTCACCATCAGTCTATTGATGTCATAGGTGTTCATTTTTTATATCTTTATGTATATCAATATATTTCTCACATATTTCATATGTATATGTCACTGTAAAAATATACCTACTCACATATACATACATGTATATGTGTGTTACCATAAATATGTACTTATCCTTGACTTCCTGGCTCTATCAATGGAACACTCTATTCACACACATACACATAAACACACTTATTCACACACAGCTATCTTTGATTTATCATGGGATCAGTTCATAGGTTTAGGATTAATCAAGATTTCATAGGCCATCTAGTTTAACCCCTTCATTTAACAAAGGAAGAAACTGAGGTCAAGAGAGGAGAAGTGACTTGCCATAGTTTACAAAGCAGTAAGTGCTAGAGCTAGAATTCTAGAGTGAGGAAAGTCCCTTCTACAGCCTCTCTCCATGTTCAAAGGTTCAATCTCAGTATAATAATAATAGCTCCCATTTCTATAATACTTTGAGTTTTATGAAGCATTTTTTTTTCTCAAAATGCCATAGTGAGCTGAGGAGCATAAGTATTATTAGCCCCATTTTCCAGCTGAGGAAACTGAGACTCACAGAAATGAAATTTCTGAAGGATCAGAACTGCAACCGGAATCTCAGTCCTCTAATTGCAAATCTAGCATCCTTGCTTAATGAGAGTTGTGAAAAGGGTGGTCATTACTTTCAGCCTTTCACTGCCAAGAGTGGTCATGTTAGAGTTACTTCTCTGAACCCTCATTTGGGAAAATGATTATTGTGACTTCAGCTCAACCAGAGACATCCCCAAACAACTAGAGAATGGGCATTAGTCACACACTATCATTGATCTAAATTGAAAGCTCATATTTTATTCTCTTGTTTTTCCTCTGTATGATCTGAAAAAGTTCCAAAGATTCACCCAAAGATTATCCTGCTCTTTACAGGAAAAGAAGCTCATTTTCCCAGCTCTAAATCATTAAGAGTTTGGAGCTAGGATACTGGTAGAATAGAAAGGCACTCCCATAAGTCCAAAGAGCACTGTTACGAGCAGAGAAAATGGAGTGCAGGCAGGGTAGTTTGATTTAACTCTGCCCTGATGGCTCAGCCTGGAACCCAGATGTGAACCCTTTTGGGCAAACTGTATTAGCTTGGAGACTGTGACAAGTATCTCCTGAACTCCCCAGGAAATCTTTTTGCCAACTGCTTTTACTCTCCTTGGCAATAGCTTTTGTCCTCCTGAATTGCTTTTAACCACCCGAATTGCTTCTATGTGAGGGTGTTTTTAGTAAAATAAAACCCTATCACTCTATCCCAGGGCTGTGAGTGATCCATTGCCCCAAAAGTGGAAACATACGTACGTTGCCCACGGGTCACATGGGCAATAAGTGATAGAGCTGGGATTGGAATCTAGGTCTTTCTGATTCTATATCCAAGTTCTTTCCATTAGAGTTCACTATTTCTAAGGTCAAGGACTTACTAGACTGCTTCTCACCCCAATAGTATGATGGAGTAGAAAGAGTGCTGGATCTGAGGTAAGAAGAGAACCTGGATCCTCATTGTGCTATAGGGAAGGAACCTTAGAGTCCATCCAATCCAATTTCTTTTTTTTTACATGGGAGGAAACTGAGGACAATAGTAGTGAAATAGTTTGCCCAAAATCTTCCAGGAAAGTAAGTGACAGAGAAGAAATTTAATCCCAGGTCTTCTGGCTTTAAATCTAGTATTCTTTCCACTAGACCAGGCAGGACTTCTTAAAGTTTTTCCACTTGTAGGTCTTTTCACCCAAGAAATTTTTATAAAAATGTTTATTTTTTAAAATCTAAAACATATTTCCATATTTTATGTTGTAAAGAAAAATCAGAACAAAAGGGAAAAAGTCATGAGAAATAAAAAAACAAACCAAAAAAAGGTGAAAATACTATGCTTCAATCCACATTCAGTCTCTATTGTTCTCTCCACATACTCAGAATGCAATTTCTTCTCATTTTTACTTCTTAGAATTCTTAGATTCCATGCAAACTCAGTTCAGGTCCTACCTCCTTTAAATGAAAGCTTTTCTGAATCCTTCTAGCTCCTAGTGCTTTCACCAAAAAATTATTTGCATTTACTTGACATATTTTTAAAATATTTATATGTATACACAGGACCATATATTTAGAGTTGGAAGGGACCCTAGAAGCTAACCTGTCCAATCCTGTCATCTTATAAATGAAAAGCTGAGGCCCAGAGGGGTTCATCTATTTACTCAAGATCACCCAGGAACTAAATAGGACCACCAGAATTTGAAGTCAGGTACTCAGACTCCAAATCTATCATTCTTTCCACTCTACTGTATTTTCTCTTCATAATGTCCCCAAATATAATTTCTTCCAATAGAATACAACTTTTTTAAGGACTGGAAATTTTACGTTTTTTGTCCTTGTCAGGCAGCCAGTAATGATTTTATTAAATGTCTGTTATGTACAGGCTATGCTCAGTGCTGAAGAGGCAAAGAAAAGTGACATACAGCCTGACACACATGTCCTTGGGGAACTCAAATTCTAATGAGGAGGCAACATACAATCAACCAGATACATGTAGAAATGGAAAATAATCTCATAGAGAAAGCATTATCAAGTGGGGGCAAAGAGGCAGGACAGTGAAAGGCTATTTGTAAAAGGAAGCTAGAAAAGCTAGGAGTTGGAGGTGATGAGGGAGAAAATTCTAGGCAGCAGAAAGACAGAGAGTTGGGAAACATGGGGTTTTATGTGAGGAACAAGTGGACTAAATCGTAGCATACTTGTAGGGGAATAAAAGATAAGACTGGAAATGTAGAAGAGGATTTTAAATACTAAACAGAGGAATTTGTGTTTGATCCTAAAGGTAAAAAGAAGTCATCAAAGTTTATTGAATAGTGGGATGTCATGATCAAACCTTCAGTTTAATAAAAATCACTTTTCACAGCTAAGTAGATTATGGATTACAAGGAGATTGTGAGGAGATACTTGTGACAGAGATACCAATTGTCCAAGGGAGAGGTAATGAGGGCCCAACAAAGATAGCATCTGGATGTGAGCGAGGAAAAGGTAACATAAAGGAAGGATATTGTGAAGATGGAAATGGCAACATTAGATAAGAGATTGGGATACATTGTAAATAAGAATGAGAAGGTTGATACCTAGGTTGCAAGCTTCAGTGACTTAGAGGATGGTAGTATCCTTCAGAGTAATATAGTAACATTAAGAGGAAAGGGAGATTTGGGGAGAGAAAAATAATGGTTTCTACTTTGTAACATTTTGTTGAATTTGAGATGCCTATAGGATATCCCATTTGAGATAATCTAACAGGAAGTGTGTGTGTTACAGGAAAATGTCTGACGAACAGCAGGTATTGAATAAATGCTTCTTGATTTATTGGTTGATCTTTTGTGCCATGATCAACAGAGAAACTACAAAAGTGAGGCATATCCATATTGCAATTATCCCTTCGGAAGCCAGAAACCATAATGAAACTACAGCTAAATAGGAAGATGACTCACAGTTTGTGTGGAGAGACAAAGAAAAGACTGAAGATTTCATTATACCCCCAAAGGAAGCAAAAAACCCAACAACATTTCATGGTCATCTCACCTTGCAGTGGGGCAAAGGTTATCATGAGGCCAATTAAAACTTATATTACATCTTTTGTAGAGGCTGAAGAATTTGCAAAGCTACTCCAAATCAAGTTCCCCCTTTCTCCCTCTCTCCGTCTCTCCCTCTCTCCCTGTCTCCCTCTCTCCCTGTCTCTCTCCTTCTCTGTCTCCCCTTCCTTCTCAGTCTCTTTCCCTCCTTCTTTGTCTCTTTGCTCTCTGTCTCTCTCTGTCTCTATCTCTCTCTTTCTCTCTCTCGCTCGCTTTTGCTCTCTCCCTATCTACCATTTATCTATCTCTACATACATATATGCTTAGTAACTTTAATGAAAAGTTTCAAATTAACTCTGATTTAATAGGAAGGATCAAAATGAGAGGAATATGCTAGCTCAGTTTGGAGGATTTTGTGTGGTTCTTTCAAGAATTTCTCTTCCTATCCTATACAATAGATGTTCATGTTGACTCAAAATTGCAATTATCTTCATGGTGGTCTTCTTACTTATGCCCCTTTTGGGGCCCACAAGGTGAGAAGACTAAGCATCCTATGGAATGATGTTTCTTATTGCCTTTGGATGCATGATGACATGAGTTCTGCCACTGCCTTTATCTGCCTTTTCAAGGAGGAGGAGAATGAGTGCAAGCTGCTCTTCCATTTAGCTACAGCTTCCTCCATTCTTCTGGTTTAATTTCTAATGAGTGTAATATTGATAACAGTTCCTCTAGTAATAATATATCAACAAATGAGTCAGAGAAGGATCTCACATTTATAGTAAATTAACGCACAGAGGTAATTTAAAAATTGTTTGAATCTTAGCACTCTGCCCTTTTGTTTCTTGCCATACCATGCTTACAGAAGTACAGGCCTGAGGACTATTTGGAATTCTTTTTTTTATAGATCATAGATCATGGATTTTTCAGTGACTAAAGAATTCACCACTAATAAATAGCCAACCTACTTTTGGTGTATCTCCCCATACTCAGCTTGACTGGTCCTAAGACAGTATAAGGAACATAATCAAAAAGACTTGCTAACAGAGTACAACCTACCAACCTACCTTCTCTGAGCCAACAAAGCTTTCAGTATCTTGCAGGTCTCCGCCATGACACAAGAACACCAGAGTCTTGGATTTGACTCCAAAATGGAACAACTCTGGCCATCTATCTTTTTTCACTTAATAGTATTTTTTTTCCAATTACATGTAAGATAGTTCTCAACATTGACTTTTATAAGATTTTTGCTTCCACTTTTTTTTTGTATTTCTGAGAAGAGCTAAGTCTATCATAGTTGATCAGTACACAATGTTGTTGTTACTATGTACAATGTTCTCCTGGTTCTGTTAACTTCACTCAACATCTTTCCAGGTTGCCTGAAATCTACCTATTCATCACTTCTTATAGAACAATAGAATTCCATTATATTCATATGCCACAATTTGTTCAGCCATTACCCAATTGATGCTCATACCCTCTATTTCCAATTCTTTGCCATCATGAATATTATAAGCATTTTTGTATATGTGGATTCTATCCATCTCTCTATTGTGATATCTTTTCATCATCAATCAGCAAGCATTTATTAAGAACCTACTATGTGCCAGACAGTGTACTAGGGGATAGGATTAAAACTTCCAAGAATGCAACAAACCTTAATCAAAAAGAACTCGCATTGGAATGCAACAATTAAAGATAAAGGAGCATACACATACAAATAGAAAATTCATAAATATACATGCAAAGTAATTAAATAGAAGATAGTTTTTGAGGGATAGCACTAGCAGTTGGGAGGACCAGGAAAGACTTAATATAGAAGTTATCTGTGCACCTTAAAAGGAGAGGGAGACTCTATGAAGTGGATTTATGGAGAGAAAAAATTCCAGCCATGGGAGACAACTAGTTCAAAGGCATGGAGATGTAAGATGGAGTGTTGAGAGAAACAAAGACAAGACCACCTTAGTGGATCCTAGAATGTGGGAGGGGAAGTAATGTTCAATAAGACTAGAAAAGTTAGGTCCCAAACCAGTTGCATAGGGTTTTAAAACTCGAACAAAGGAGTTTATATTTTATTCTACAAACTATAGGAATTCACTGGAATTGGTTGAATAGGGTAGTAACATGGTCAGATCTGCACCTAAAGAAAATTACTTTAAAAACAGTATATAGGATGGTTTGGAGTGAAGAGAAAATTTGGTTAGAGAGACTAATTAGGAGCTTGATGGAATAAGATAGGTTAGTGGTAATAAGGGCCTGGTCTAAAATGGTAACCATGTGAGTGGAGAAAAGGGATTGCATGAAACGGATGTTATGAAGACAGGAACAGCAGAATTTGGCAACTGACTGGATATGTGAGGTGTAAGAGAGCAAGTTAAAGATAATGCTTGATTACAAATTTAAGACACTTAAAGAATAATAATAATAATAATCTTTCAGGGGGAAAGATTCAAGGGAAAAGATAAGTTTGGTTTTAGATAGGTCGAGTTTAAAATATCTCCAGGACATCTGGTTTGAAATACCCAAGAGACAAACAATGATTTAAAGAAAGACTGGGACTGGATAGGAATGCAGATCTGAGAATTATTAATATAGGGATGCTAGTTAAACCTCCAGGAGCTGATGTGGTTACTGAAACAGTTGAGTATAGAGGGAGAACAAAAGAGAGCCCATGACAGACCCTTGGGAAACACTTGCAGTTATTGGGTGTGATATAGGTGATAAGCTAGTGGAGGAAACTGAAAAGAGGTGGTCAGACAGGAAATAGGAGAATCACGGAAAATAGTGTCATAAAAACCAAAAAAGAAAGGCTGCCATAAGAAAAGGTGATCAATAACATCCAGTGACAGTGGAGTCTTTATATCTGGACTTAGCAAGGACCCATGACAGAGTCCTCTTCTCTTCTTGCTCTATAACCTCCTTCTTGGTAGTTTTATCAATTACCATAGCAACAGTTGTCAAGGTGACTTAAAAATCCACAATGCATCGCTAATCTCTCTCTTCTGACATCTTATCCAACATCTCTACCTAGGCATACTGCAGACATTTTAAACTCCATAAGTCCAATGTAGAACTCATTCATCTCTCTTTTTCTTCTTCAGTCAGCCCGAACCTACTCTGCCTCTAAATAATAATACTTCTATTTATCTAGTCAGCAAGATTCTCAGCCTGACAGTCAGACTTACCTCCTCTCCCTGAACCCCTTAACCAATTAATTGCTGAATATTGTTGATTCGAATTCATTAACATCTCTTGCATCTCTACTCAAATGATCACCACCCTTGTTTATCACTTCTGGACTAATAATAACTTCCTGGTTGTTCTCCTTATTTTCCATCTTTTGCCTCTCTAATCTATTCCTTGTGCTCAGTGCAATGAAGGCACTTGATAAATGCTCCTTGACTTGGTTTTTCAAAGATGAAAATAATAGTTGAACCAGATCAAGTTGGCATATGCATACAAAATCTGCTTCAGAGGTGATTCCATTTTGAAAGTTTCCAAGGAATGATTTTTTTAAGCTATTTAAAAAAAGGAAATATACTCAGTTGTTAGAGAAAAAGTATGGACAGAATTTTTATCCCCAAAAAGGCAATCAAAAAGACAGCAATAATCATTCCCATCTTCCTAATTTCTCTATTTTCTCATCTTCATAAAATGTTTTTGAGAATAATCTACCCATGTCTTAAAGGTGCTGTTAATGAAACTCTAAGAGAAAAATAGCCTTCCCTGATGATTTTCCATAGTAGATAAAATCTGCACAGTCACACAACTGAATGAAAGGTACCTTTTCAAAGCCCCACTGTGCTTATTGTTTATTGATTAGAAAACAGAAACATTTGATGCAATGAAGGAAAAGGCACCATCAAAGGCTATTCTCCAACAAAGCATATGTTACTATGGTACATACAAGGAATACTATGGTATTCCTTGATGGATAAGCAACAGAAGTACTTTGGCTCCATTACCATCTGATTGTCAAAAGGAGGGAGAAATATGTAGAGGATCTTATACATATTGTTTGTTGTTGTTAAGTTGTTTTCAGTCGTGTCTTTGTGAGTTTGGTGTTTTGGGGTTTTCTTGGCAAAGATACTAGAGTGATTTCCTTCTCTATCTCATTTAGCAGATGATGAAATGGAGGCAAACAGATTGAAGTGACTTGCCTAGGATCAGCTAATAAGTGTCTGAATCCAGATTAGAACTCAGGAAAAGGAATCTTCCTGGCTCAGGGTCTGGCACTTGATCCACTTCAGTACCACCCAGCGGCTTTCCATGGACAAAAGTTGAACACAATGAGAAGGCTTGAACACATTTTGACCTGTGGCAGGATTCCCATGCATCAGAGTGTGGACACACCGAGATAAGAATAACCCTGTTCACCTATTTAATTATAATCTTCTTGGTATCTGTAATTATGCCTAATTGCTTTATCATTCTGTTCCCTAACATACAGCAGGGAGTATAAGAACCTACTATGTGCCAGACAGTGTACTAGGGGATAGGATTGTATTGCATATAGATATATTGCATATAGTATAGGCAGATTGGACCTATGATTTCGTTGATATAAAGAATTTCTGGATGAGAAATTTTGCCAATTCTACCATCACCAAAGCAAATTTCAGCTTCTCGGAAACTTATAGTTTTCAAGAGTTGCCTGGGCTACTAAGATTTTCATCTATTTCCCAGTGTCACACAGTAGGTATCAGAGGCAGTTATATGCTCAGATCTTCTCAGGTCTCAGGATAACTCTCTTTCTGTTACTCTGTGCTGCCCCTGGGTGTACATAAGGTTTGAAATGTTTGTGAAATGTTTGTGAAATTAAACCAAATGGGATTCAAAGGTCATGAGAAAGATAAGAGAGCTTGACATTTAAAATAAGAGAAAGAACTTAGGAAATGCCAAAAGGTGAATTTAACAGGAGATGCCTTTTTGTCCGTGCAAGGAAACAGAAGACCCTGTTCTTCTCTTCCCTTTGTGTTCAAGGTTACAATTAAATATTGCAGAGACAGGCTGATTTACAATGAAAATTGTTCACATTCACATAAAATCAAAATTAAGAGATTAAAATAAGACAAATAGATCACTTCTTAACTTCAAGGCAATTCATTTCATCTCAATCTTCAATTCTCTTGGTTATTAATCAGGAATTTATCCCTTATTACAAACATATGTTTGAGTAGATGCAGACAAGCTAATGAACCTGTCTGTATTTCAGCTAAGCCATCTGTCAAATGGAGCTCCAAGCCTGCCTCACGAAAAATTATGAAGCAGACAAAGGTTGTTTTGGGCATCCCCTTTCACCTCTTTCTTTCTGGGCTCCTTGTTCTCTATTAATGCTCCTCCTCTCTTTAGCACCAGGCACCCTTATGTGTCCTGGTCTCTTCTGTAGTGTCAGAGAGGATAGCTACCCTTTTGGGAGCTTTGTGTGTTAGCTCATGAGAGCATGTGAATTTTTAAGGAGATTGAAGGGGGAGTAGGGGAAAGCAATGCTTGACTCAAAGGAACTTCTTAAGAGTTGACATTGTTTCATTTTTTATCTCTGTATTCCTAGCACATAGTTTTTGCTAAATACTTGATTGATTGATTAATTGGTTCCAGGTTCTGACAAGCCATACCAAAAAATGAAATACTTAAATAAGGATTTCTTAAAATGTCTCCTTAATTAAGGAAAAGGGGGGATATGATCAGCAAACACTACAATTTGTAGTACTTTCTGTTCATTTATTCACTTATTTATTAGACTTTTTAAATGATATTCTTCCACTAAAATTTCTACATACAATCACAATGAACTTGGAAGATTAATCTTTTTGACTCAAGTCTCAATACTCTATCCATTATATCTACCTAGATGCCCACTTAGAACATAGTAGAAGCTTCAAACTATTTTTTGATTGATCTATTGAGTTTTGACTCTGTATCCCAGGCACCTAGAACACCGCTCAGCAAATAAGGGCTTAATAAATGTTCAGTGGTAGTAGATATACTGCTGGATTCTATACCAAAAAGGATCTTATTCTCTTTCTCCTTCTTGTACAGTGCCTAGCACACAGCAGGTGCTTAATAAATGTTTACTGAGTTAAGTTGGAGCCCATTTACCACCCTGGATTGAGGTAGATTAATGATGCTACCCTGGAGATGAACTAAAGAGGCAGTAGTGGATAGAACTCAAGAAGATTTGAGTTATGAGGACATTAGACCAAATAACTTTTAAGTTTACTTCCAGCTCCCAACTTGTGACACTTGTATGTTCCTATGAGCTATGAAGAATCTTTTCAAAATGTTCTTTATTCCATTAGGCAGAGAAATTGTTACCACTGTTTAAAAATCCATATTCAACATACAGCAGCTAGCCAGTTCTCCTCTACTCACTGATCAAATTATATGATACATACAAAAGAGTTGTCTTCTGTGGAGGAGCAGAAGGCTCAGAGTCACTGATAAGCTCAATAAACATCCCAAGTTCAAAAGAATAGATTGTGAACTGAAATTTGGAGAATGTCAATGAGATTCTAATATTCATTAAATTATTTTCTTAGATTAATTGAATTCAAATGAATGGAGTACATAGGCTTGCTTAAATCTAATTAACTCCTTTTCCCTGCTACCCTTTGTGTAGTCAAGCTAAAAATTTTAAGCATATTCATGTGAAAATATAAATACAACAGTTTTCTTTTTAATTGAATGATTAGTCATATCTGCGTGGTTCTAATATCTCATACAGATCCAATGGCTGGAAAATAAGACCATTATCTATTTTTCTAGGGCTGGGACTAATTTTGCTGTTTTCCTGAATGTTGTTACATTAAGAATTAATTTGCCTGGAGAAGAAGGAAGAAAAAGTTATTCTTTCGGTTTACAGGAAAATGCTCAAAGAGCAGACTGATTATCACGGCCATGACATAGTTGGGCATTAGGAGGTTGAATCAAAGAGTAATGTTTGGACTGTTTTTTATTAAAGCTTTTTATTTTCAAAACATATGCATGCATAATTTCACAACATTAATCCTTGTAAAACCTTGTGTTCGAATTTTTCCCCTCCTTCCAGCCACCCCCACCCCTGGATGGCAAGTAATTCAATATATGTTAAACATGATAAAATATATATGGAAATCAAATATAGACATATATATTTATGCAACTATCTTGCTGCACAAGAAAAATCAAATCAAAAAGGAAAAAAAAAGAGAAAGAAAATAAAATGTAAGCAAACAACAACAGAGAGAGTGAAAATGCTATGTTGTGGTCCACACTCAGTTCCCACAGTCCTCTCTCTGAGTGTAGATGACTCTCTTCATCATGATCAATTGGAACTGATTTGGATCCTCTCATTGTTGAAGAGGGCCACGTCCATCAGAATTGATCATCGTATGGACTTGTTGTTGCCATGTACAATGATCTCCTGGTTCTACTCATTTCACTTAGCCTCTCCCAGGCCAAGTCTCTCCAGGCCTCCCTGAAGTCATCCTGCTGGTCATTTCTTACAGAACAATAATATTCCATAACATTCATATACCATAATTTATTCAACCATTCTCCAATTGATGAGTATCCATTTGGTTTCCAGTTTCTTGCCACTATAAAAAGAGCTGCCACAAGCACTTTTGCACACGAGGGTCCCTTTCCCTGTTTTAAGATCTCTTTGGGATATAAGCCCATTAGAAACACTTCTGGATCAAACGATATGCACATTTTGATAGCCCTCTGGGCATAATTACAAATTGTTCTCCGTAATGGTTAGATCAGTTCACAATTCCACCAATAATGTATTAATGTCCCAGTTTTCCCACATGTCCTCCAACATTTATTATTATATTTTCCTGTCATTTTAGCCAATCTGAGAGGTGTATAGTGATACCTCAGAGCTGTCTTAATTTCTATTTCTCTGATCAATAGTGAATTGGAGCACCTTTTCATATGACTAGAAATAGTTTCAATTTCTTCATCTGAAAATTGTTTGTTCATATCCTTTGACCATTTATCAATTTGAAAATGGCTTGCATTTTTATAAATTTGAATCAATTCTCTATATATTTTAGGAATCAGGCCTTTATCAGAATCCTCAAATGCAATTTTTTTTCCTGTTTACTGCTTCCCTTCTAATCTTGTCTGCACTGGCTTTGTTTCTACAAAAACTTTCAAAATTATTAATTTTGTGTTCAATAATGAACTTCAGTTCTTCTTTGGCCACAAATTCACCACAGATCTGAGAGGTAAACGATCCCTTTTTCTTCTAATTTGCTTAGAATATCATTCTTTATGTCTAAATCATGAACCCATTTCTATGTTACCTTGGTATACAGTGTTAGGTGTGGATCAATGCCTAGTTTCTGCCATACAAGTTTCCAATTTTCCCAGCAGTTTTTGTCAGATAGTGAGTTTTTAATCCCAAAATCTGGGGTCCCTGAGGATGTCAAATGCTAGATTACTATAGTAGTTGACCATTTTGTCCTGTGAACCTAAGTTATTCCACTGATTGACTACTTCTTAGTCAGTACCAAATGGTTTTGATAACTGCTACTTTGTAATACAGTTTTAGGTCTGGCACAACTAGGTCACCTTCATTTGCTTTTCTCTTCATTAATTCCCTTGAAATTCTTGGCCTTTTGTTCTTCCAGATGAACTTTGTTATTATTTTTTTCTAGATCTGTAAAATAATTTCTTGGAAGTTTGATTGGTATGGCACTAAATAAGTAGATTAATTTAGGTAGTGTTGCCATTTTTATTATATTTGTTCAGCCTACCCATGAACCCATGATATTTTCCCAATTTATTAGATCTGACTTTATTTGTGTGGAAAATGTTTTATAATTGTGTTCATATGATTCCTGACTTTGCCTTGGCAGATAGATTCCCAAATCTTTTATATTATTGAAAGTCATTTTACATACAATTTCTCTTTGTATCTCTTGCTATTGGACTTTGTTGGTAAGATATAAAACTGCTGATGATTTCTGTGGATTTATTTTGTATCCCGCAACTTTGCTAAAGTGGTGAATTGTTTCTATTGGTTTTTTAGTTAATTCTCTAGGATTCTCTAAGTATAACATCATATCATCTGCAGAGTGATAATTTTGTTTCATCCTTACCTACTCTAATTTCTTTAAACATTTTCCCTTCTCTTAATGCCACAGATGACATTTCTAATACAATATTGAATAGTAATGGCGATAGCGAGCAAACTTGTTTCACCCCTGATCTTATTGGGAATGGTTCTAATTTGTCTCCATTACATATGATGCTTGATGATGGTTTTAAATAGATTGTACTGATCATTATAAGGAAAAGTCCATTTATTCCTTTAGTGTTTTAAATAGTAATGAGTGCTGGATTTTATCAAATGTCTTTTCTGCATCTATTGAGATAATCATATGATTTTTGTTAGTTTGGTTATTGATATAGTCAATTATGCTAATAGTTTTCCTATTATTGAACCAGCCCTGCATTCCTGGTATAAATCTTACTTGGTCCTAATGTATTATTCTGGGGTTGATTTTCTGTAATATCCTGCTAATATTTTACTTAAGATTTTTGTACCAATATTCATTAGGGAAATTGGTTTATAATTTTCTTTCTCTGTTTCCACACTACTTGGTTTAGGTATCAGCACCATATCTGTGTCATAAAAGGAATTTGGTAGGATTCCTTCTTTCCCCATTTTACCAAATAGTTTGCATAGTATTGGAATTAATTTTTCTTTGAGTGTTTGGTAGAATTCACATGTAAATCCATTTGGCCTTGGAGATTTTTTCTTAGGGAGTTGATTAATAGCTTGTTCTATTTTTTTTAAATTCGGGACTATTTAAATAATTTATTTCCTCTTCTGTTAATCTGGGCAATCTATATTTTTGTAGGTATTTTTCCATTTCCCTTAGATTATAAAATTTATTGACATATTGTTGGCCAAAATAACTCCTTATAATTGCTCTAATTTTCTCTTCATTGGTAGAAAGTTCTCCCTTTTCACTTTTTAGACCAACAATTTGATTTTCTTCTTTCCTTTTTCTAATCAAATTAACTAAAAGTCTATTAATTTTCTTGGTTTTTTCCCATAAAACCAACTCTTTGTTGTATTTATTAATTCAATAGTTTTCTTATTTTCAATTTTATTAACCTTCCCTTTTGTTTTTAGAATTTCAAATTTGATATTTAATTGGGAAGGCTTTAATTTGTTTTTTTTTCTAGCTTCTTAAAATTGTAAACCCAATCCAATGATCTCCTCTTTCTCTATTTTATGCAAGTAAGGATCTAGAGATATAACATTTCCCCTTATTACTGCTTTGGCTGGGTCCCACAAATTTTGTTATGTTGTTTCATTATTGTCATTCTCTTGGATGAAATTATTGACTGTGTCTATGATTTGTTGTTTCACTCACTCATTCTTTAGGATTACATTATTTAGTTTCCAATCAATTTTTGGTTTGTTTTCACCTGGCCTTTTACTGAATGTAATTTTTATTGCATTGTGATCTGAGAAAAATGCATTTACTATTTCTGCCTTTCTGGATTTGATTTTGAGGTTTTTATGCCCTAATATATTCCTTTATGTCTCGAGCCAGTTTTCTCCAAAGGTCTATCATCCCCAACATTTTTAGGATTCTATTTACCCCCTTAACTTCTTTCTTATTTATTTTTGATTCAATTTATCTACTTCTGAGAGAGCAAGGTTGAGATCTCCCACTAGTACAGTTTTGCTGTCTAATTATTTGTGCAGCTCTCTTAAATTCTCCTCTAGGAATTTGGATGCTATACTATTTAGTGAACATATGTTTAGTATTGATGGTACTTCATTATCTATGGTAACTTTAAGTAGGATTAGTTTCCTCCCACATCTCTTTTAATTAGGTTTATTTTTGCTTTTGCTTGATATGAGATGAGATTTGCTACCCCTGCTTTTCTTTTAACTTCAGCTGAAAAATAATAGATTCTGCTCCAGCCTTTTGCCTTTATTCTGAACGTATCATTCTGCTTTAAATGTGTTTCTTGAAAACAACAAATTGTAGGATTGTGGTTTTTAATCCAGTCTGCTATCCACTTCCATTTTAAGAGAGAGTTCATCCCATTCACATTCACAGTTAAAATGACTCATTCTGTATTTCCCACCATCTCATTTTCCCCTAGTTTAGCTTTTCTTTTCCCTTTCCTCCCTTTCTTTCCTCCCCAGTATTTTGCTTTTGACCTTGACCTCCCTCAAACAGACCTCCCCTTTTCCAGCCTTTTCCTCTTTCTTATACCATTGAAAACTAAATGTTCTATTCAGCTCTGGTCTTTTTAAAATCAGAAGTAAATGAAATTCACCTGTTTCATTGAATTTCTATCTTTTTCTGTGAAAGATCATGCTCAGTTTTCTGGACAATTGATTCTAGGTTGCAATCCAGGTTTTTTGCCTTTTAGAATATCATATTTTAGGACCTTTAGTCCTTTAAGATGGAAGCTGCTAGGTCCTGGGTAATCTTTATTGTGGCTCCTTGATATTTAAATTGTTTCCTGATGGCCGCTTGCAATATTTTCTCCTTGATTTGATAATACAATGTTCCTTGGAATATTCATTCTGGGGTCTCTTTCAGGAGGTAATGCCTGAATTCTTTCAATGGCTATTTTACCCTCTAGTTCTAGAACATCAGGGCACTTTTCCTAGATGATTTCCTGAAAGATGATAGCCTAGAGGCTATTTTTTTCATCATGGTCTTCAGGAAGTCCAGTACTTCTTAGATTGTCTCTCCTAGATTTATTTTCCAGATTATTTGTTTTTCCAATGAGATATTTTACATTTTCTTCTATTTTTTTTCATATTTTTGGTTTTGTTTGACTGATTCTTGAAGTCTCATTGAGCCATTCACTTCCATTTGTTTAGTTCTAATTTTTAGTGTATTATTTTCTTCAGTTACCTTTTTTTTATCTTCTTTTGTATTTGGCCAATTGAGGTTTTTTGTTCATTGAATTTTTTTTCCATTTCACAAATTTTGTTTCTCAATAAATTGGTTCCTTTTTCATGTGTATTTTGTAAGAAGATATTTGCTTTTTCCATTTCACCAAATCTATTTTTTTATTTTATTATTATTATCATTATTTTTTGCTAAGACAATTGGGGTAAAGTGACTTGTCTAGGGTCACATAGCTAGGAAGTGTTAAGTGTCTGAGGCTAGATTTGAACTCAAGTCCTCCTGACTTCAGAGCTGGTGCTCCATCCACTGCGCCATCTGCAGTTTGAGCTCTGCAGCTTCTCCCCCTTCCCAATTGAAATATAACATTCCTGAAGTTCTTCCAAAGTATCTTCTGGACATTTGTTGCACTCCAAATATTTGTGGGTTCTGTCACTCCAAAACCAATTCAGAGGCTTAATTTGGTATTGATCTGAGGGACAATAGGAGGACCTTAATAAAGATGTGTCTACTCTTCACTATCTTGGGTCCACCCCCTATGTTTGGACTTTTGACAAAGAAAGACAACAGTGCTGGGGAATCAAATCAACAGAGGCAGTGGTTTTCAATAGAGAATGAACTAATTTATGGGGGAAGCCAAGAATGATCCAGCAGCTGCTAGTATTTCAAATTTCCTTTTCTTTATAAAACACGCCTATATCACCTTTAATTTTTTTTTTACTATTTTTTAAATAATAGCTTTTTAATTTTCCCAAACATGCAAAATTTTTTTGTCAACATTTATCTTTGCAAAACCTTGTGCTTCAAATTTTTCTCACTCCCTCTTCTTCTTCCCCCTCCTCTAGACAACAAGCAATCTAACATAGATTAAACATGTGTGATTTTTCTAAACATATTTCCATATTAATCATGTTGCTTAAGAAAAATCAGATCAAAAGAGGGGGAAAAACCACTAGGAAGAAAAAACACAAAACCAAACAACAACAACAACAAAATATACTATGCTTTGATCCACATTTAGTCTCTTTAGTTCTTTCTCTGGATGCAAATAGCTTTTCCCAAGCCTATTGGAATTGCCTTGAATCAACTCATTGTTGAAAAGAGTCAAGTCCATCACAGCTGATGATCACACAATCTTGTTATTACTGTGTACAATGTTCTCTTGTTTCTGAAGCTTACTTCACTTAGCCTCAGTTCATGTTCACTGGATTTTCTGAAATCAGTATTCACATCATTTCTTATAAAAATAATATTCCATTATATTCATATGCCAAAACTTATTCAGTCATTCCCTAACTGATGGACACCCACTCAATTTCCAGTTCCTTGTCAGTACAAAAGGGGTTGCTACAAACTTTTTTGCACACGTGAATGACCTTGATTTTGATACCTGACAAAACTCTAGACTGGACTATTATTGTTGTGCAATCATGCCTGGACCTTTGTGACCCCATTTGAGGTAAAGATACTGAAGCAATTTGCCATTGCCTTCTTCTTTGGAGCAAGTGGATCCATCTTATCATGGATTTAGAGGTTAAGTTACTTGCCCAGTGTCACACATCTAGGATTTCTGAGGCTGGATTTGAACTCAGGTCATCCTGACTCCAGGCCCAGTGCTCTATCCACTGAGCTATCAGCTACCTTATAATGTACTTTTCAAAGGATGGTGAGTGAACTTTGAGAAAAAGAAGCCAGCATGACCTCATCAAGAACAAGTCTTGCCAGACTTATTAACTTTTTAAATGGAGTTGCTAGAATAAGTGGGAAGCTAGGTAGTACAGTGGTTACAATGCCAGGTCTAGTGTCAGACACTTAGTAGCTATGTGATTTACCCCTGTTTGCCTCAGTTTCCTCATCTATAAAATGAGCTGGAGAAGGAAATGTCAGACCCCTCCAGTACCTTTGCCTAGAAAACCCTGAAATGGTTCTTGAAGAGTCAAACACAACTTCAAAATGACTAAACAATAGCAAAAAGATCTGGTTTCACAATCTAGATATCCAGTCCTTCTTTCTAAGTCACAGTTACTAATTGTCTTCTTCTTATTTGTCCTTCATTCTGGAAGAGAACCATAACATCAGGGAGGTGGTGCAAGGGAATTGGATTTAACTGAGGGAGGTCTGGGCAAGGTCATCTGCCTCACTTTCCCCTTCAGAGCCATCTTGGGCCAGTGGCCAGAGATAGATCACGATGACTGGAGATGGCCCTGGATGCGATGGGAGACTTTTGCCTTTTTAAGCTAAGGTTTTCAACAGGTTTGATACTCTTACCTACAGATGCTCTTAAAATAATTTTTTCTTTTCTTTTGAATCTCTGAACCCTCCCAAGATATTTTGAGGTTTCCTGGCTAGATTTCTTTTTAAGGACCATACCTTAAAAGAAAAATAATTCTGATACTCATTGATTGACCACCAATAGGACCCAGGCCAAACCTCATTTGGTCATTGTTTTGGGTCCTGATTGACTCAGATTGAATGTAAATAGCAATCATTTCTGCTTTGGCCAGAAATCCTGAGGGTCTTCTCCTCCCAGATTTACTTATTTATTTATTTAAATTTTTTTTTTGACCAGGTAAGAGGAGATTCTTTGCCTCAATTATTACATACCTTTAATCACTAATTGTCTTGTGTCAGAGTTGGGTCTCATCAACTGGTGTGTGTATTGTATGCTGTGTTTCCACCAACTTCCTCAAGTGAAAGAACTTTGCTTTTCTGTTTTCTCCCTCTCCTCCAGGGGATATTCACCAACTCATCTGTTACTCTACTTTCCACTCTACTATTTCTCTTACACTAACTATTCACATCTGGCTTTCTACTTAACCTTAAATTCTAATTTTTATCTATTTTTGCCCATATCATTGCCCATCCACTGACCTTCTGGAATTCTACTCCATCTTCCTCAGTGACATTGGCATTTGATTTTCCTTTCTCTTCAATTCATCTCCTGCCCTCATCCTTGGCAGCTTCAGCATCGATACTGCTGAGTCATCTGACCACCTGTTCTTGCAATTACTTGCCTTCTCCAATGTCATTGACTTTAGTTTTCACACCACATTTGGTCGTTACCAATGAAATGAGTAACACAGCTTGAATACACGTAGGAAGATTGGGTTAACAACTATATGGTAGAAGGTTTGGACAAAGAGGATTGGAAACAGGGAGACCTTTTCAGAACTTTATCTTTCAAGAGAGAGGTGAGTAGGTCTTGGGTAGAGACTATGAATGGAGAGGAAGGGGTAGATACAAGAAAAGCTGTGGCCAAAACTCAGCAACTTGGTAGGTTGTGGAGATAAAGGAAGGAAAGAGTCAGGAAAAAGTCGCTTCCATTCAACAAATACCAATAAAATGGTTACTATGTGCCAGGCCCTGTGGTAGGCTCTGAAATTCTAAAGAAAACAAAGACATTCTTTCTTCTTAAGGCATTATTTTCTTCATAGAAGGTAGATTCAGTCTGTACATATAAGTAAATATAAGAGAATTGAGAAGGGAGAGAGAATTAATAATTGTGTTGAGAGATAAGTTATAGGTTATAGTTTATTTCCTTATCTGTTTTAATTAGATCTATCTTTGCTTTAACTTGATCTGAAATCAGGGTTGCTATCCCTGCTTTTTTTTTTTTTTTACTTCACCTGAAGCATAATAGATTCTGCTCCAGCCTTTTACCTTCACTCTGTATGTATCGCTCTGCTTTGAATGTGTTTCTTGTAAACAACATATTGTAGGATTCTGGCTTTTAATCCAGTCTACTATCAAGACTTCCATTTTATGGGAGAGTCCATCCCACTCACATTCACAATGAAAATGACTAATTCTGTATTTCCTGCCATCTTATTTACCCCAAGTTATGCTTTTCTCTTTCCTTTCTCCCTTCTCTTCTCCCCAGTATTTTGCTTTTTCATGACCACTTCTTTCAAAGTTCTTCCCCTTTAGAACCCCTCCCCATTTTTACACCTTTCCTCTAATATTTGTTTTCCTTTCTATTAGTCTTTCTCTCTCTTTTCCCCTTTCCCCTCCCACTTCCCTATAAAGTAAGACAAGTTTCTCTGTGAAGCAAATTATGTCTGATATTCTCTCTGAGCCAAATATGATGAGAGTAAGATTCACACAATGCTCATCCTCCTCCCTTCTTTCCCTCAATTATAATAGATCTTCTTTGCCTCTTCATGACATGTAATTTCCATTATTTTACCTCCTTTCCGCTCTTTCCCCAGTAAAATCCCCTTTCCACCTGTAGTTTCTTATTCATATTGTCATAATAAAATCAAATTATACCTGCACTTTAAGTATATTCATAACAGAAATAAGTTCTCAAGAGTTCTTTCCTTTTTACATTTTTATGCTTCTCTTGAGTTCTGTTTGTAGAGAAAAATTTTTGTTCAGTTATGGTCTTTTCATTAGAAATAGGTGAATTTCACCTATATCACTGAATGTCCATCTTCTTCCCTGAAAGGTAATGCTCATTTTAGCTGAATAGCTTATTCTTGGTTGTAATCCAAGTTCCTTTGTCTTGCTTGCAAGGTTGCTTGCAATATCTTTTCCTTAGTGTAATAGTTCTGAAATTTAGCCACTATATTCCTTGGAATTTTCTTCAGGTAATTTTGGTTTTTCCTTTTCCATACCCTCTTGCAAAGATCTCATTTCCTTTCCCCATTTTTCTTCTCTCTTTTAAAATCTTTTATGCAACCTTCAAAGAAAGCCTTGTGAAATAGGGACTAGCTCATACTTCCTTTTGGGGCTTCGTCTGGAGTTGATTTGCCTTTAGGAACCTCAACGTTTGAGGTTTGTTCTCTCTTTCCATAAAAGTTGTCTATGGTCAGAGTCCTTTTTGCTTTTTTGTTCATTTTTTAGAGATTGAGATCTGCTCTTAAGGCAATGGATCAACAGCTGCTTTAGGTTGCCCTGGGACTAATGTTTATGACTGACTTCCAGTGCTGGGTGATTGTGGCCAGGTGCTAGGTTCTTCTGGGGCTCAGAAGCTTACAATTTGCCTTTTGTAATTGTTTTCAGCCAATCTGCTAATAGCTGCTTGCAAGAAGGACAAAGTAGCCTAAGAGCCTCACAAAAGATTCCTCTGTGCGTGAAAGCTGCAGTGCTTTGGCTCCCCATCCCAGCTTCTTGCCCTGGGGCCCCTGTGCTGTGGTCTGGGCTCAGCAGACTGTCCCCCTTCCCATTTGAAACAGACCTGTTCTGAAGTTCTTCCAAGGTATCTTCTTCTGGAAATGTATTGTACTCCAAATATTTGCCAGTTCTTTGATTCCAAAACCAGTATAGAGGCTTAATCTACTACTGGTTTGAGAGAAGGTCAGAGGAGGTCACAGAAAGTCGTGTCTGCTCTCCACCATTTTGATTCCATCCCGACTCATCTGATTTTTGATACAAAGAATTTGATTTTTTCTTTTGTTTTTCTAATCAAATTAACTAAAGGTTTATATATTTTGTTAGTTTTTTTCCATAAAATCAACTTTTAGTTTGTTTATTAGTTCAATAGTTTTCTTACTTTCAACTTTATTAATCTCTCCTTTCATTTTCAGCATTTCAAATTTGGTATTTAATTGAGGATTTTAATCTGTTCTTTTTTTTTTAGTTGCATGCCCAATTCACTGACATTCTCTTTCTCTGTTTTATGCAAGTAAGCACCTAGAGAGATAAAATTTCCCCTAAGAACTTCTTTGACTGCATCCCATAAATTTTGGTAAGTTTTCTCCTTTTCCTCATCAATGTTTTGCTTCTGATCACCACTTCCCTCAATCTGAGTTTTTCTATTAAACTAAATATGTCTGATATTCTCTCTTTGAGCCAAATATGATGAGATTAAGGTTCACACAATACTAATCCCTTCCCTTCTTTCCCTCAACTGTTTCACCAACAATGTATCAGTGTCCCAGTTTTCCCTCATTCCCTCTCATATTCATCATTATCTGTTCCTGTCATTTTAGTCAATCTGAGAGGTGGGTAGTGGTATCTCAGAGTTGTCTTAATTTGCATTTCTCTGATCAATAGTGATTTGAAGCGCCATAAAAGTTACATTTCACATGTAAGTATTCTTGTCAAATGATCACAGCTTCCATTTTTCTCCATAAATTACCAAAAAAATTGAGTTACTGACCACAACTTTGAGAGATAGATGGTGCAATATTCTTATTCTTATTTTACACCTGACACCCAAAATAGAGGAAATGATGTAACCTGGCATTCACATAACGACTAGGTGTCTGAGATGGGACTTGAATCTAGGTTTTCTGACCCCAAGTCCATTGTGCTTTCCATTGTATTTCATGTCTCCCTCCTGCTGATGTTTTTTGATTGGGATTTGGGGCAAGGGGACTTCATTTCATATAGGAAAGGGGAAAGTTATCTGGGGCATAGTACAGGTAATACCTACCCATATGAGTTGCTTCTTCCCCCATCAATTCTGCAAGCCTAGCACCAGGCCTCTCAGGAACTTTGCTACTATTCAACATATGTTCTTCCTTTAGTTTACTATACAGGAGGTGGGAGGGACAATTTTATAATAGATATAGAAAAGTTTCCACAAAAAGATCGTAGGATTAAGAGCTACTAGTGCGGTAGAGGTCAGGTAACCCAGACCCTCTGACATCAGGGATGAAAACTCTGAGACCCAGAGAGCCATAACTTGTAAATGGCAAGCCAGGATTACACTCAGCTCATCTGATTCCTAAGCTACTCCCAAGTGTTTTTTCTATTTCCCTCACTGTCTTTATGCTTAAAATCTATCTTTTTATTTGTATCCTTGCAAAATGCCAAACCCTAGTCCATGAAACACACAGTTCTGAATCCCTGACATCATATGAACCACAATTGCACTTGGCATAGATACAAGGAAACAAACCAAATGGGCACAGGGAGAAAATGTCCCTATTCTTTCTATTTAATCAAGATAAGTCTTTTCTCAGTGGATTTTGCTCCTTGGGTGGCTGTGCTCTAGGATGGAATCTTTTTCTTAACCTTTTTTTAAATTTAAAAACACTTGAGTTTCTTAAAACTATGTATGCTGGAGAACGTAGGCAAATTTTTAGATTAATCTGATCATTGACTGTTGACCAGTACAAAAGAATGGGGTTAGTTAAGGCAGTTATCCTGATGATTCATGAACTGCATGACAAAAATCCATTTTAATTTCCATTTCATTAATTTTGGGGCAACATACTTTGTGGTTCTAATTATTTGGTTAATTATTTCATTCTTAATTCTGTGTATACAGACACAATCAGACAATGATATAGACATAGACCCTCAATGTTCAGTTTCATTCCATCTCTGATGTTGAAAAAGGACAAAGTTCTCTGGGCAATGAACATGGTAAGATGGGTAAGATAAGATTTGACCCAAATTCTACAACCCAGAATCCTTTTGGAGGAATTATTTGTTCAAGATCATCCATTTTGTGGCCAACAAGCAGCTGAATTAGTTTATAAGGAAACATCTAATTAAGATTTGTCAGTCTTGTTGTTATTGTGGATTTCATAAACCATTAATTACCAGAGTCTCTGAAGACTCTTCAGACCTGTGTTGAGCAAATGTAAATGCTGCTATTTTTTTTTTTATCAAGGGCCTTCTCTAAAACTCTCTGAACCCTCATACTATATTGTAAAGGAAAACAAGAGATGGATTTGGGGTCTGAGCCTTTGGCTGATGTGCATTCTTCATCCCAGGAAAATGATGTGTTCAGGTGGAGGGTTGTTATGGTTCATCACTGTTCTACTCCCCCTGTTGGTAATTAGACATTCTCATTCTCACATTGCTATTCTAAAATAATGTTTGATTATTAAATATCATTAAGTTACAATAGTTCTCACTTCACAAATAGACCCTATAGTCCTTCTTCCTCCACTAAGTAGACAGTCTATTTTTCAAACAAAACTAATAGCATAAATCTCTAAGGATCTAACCTTGAAATCTCCTTAATTTTGCACCTAATTTTTGTCATTTCAAGTAATGCTTCATTGAAAAGTAAACTATTACATATCAATAACATTTCCAAAATACTGAAATTTACCCAAACCTCTAATGAAATCAATCACTGCTGATAAAAATACTTCTGAAATGTAGTATGTACTTCCCTACATTAGGAAAAGAATATATATAACATAGTTTAATGTTTTCTTGAAGATACATAGTCATTCTGAGGTGCTTAGAACTATTTGCCCTTTCACTAAATGGCCCCAGCTGTTGATTCTGCTATTTCCTGCATAAATATTGGCTATCTTATCTCAACAAGTTAGGACAGAGTAGGCTTCCATTCCTTCCTTATCTGTAAATATAACTATATAATTCAATAGGTCAACTCAAAGAATACAAAGTACTTTGGAATCTAATAACTATAAATGATAAGGACTTCTTCAATACCCGAATTATCATGATTTCATAGAGTGTGGCATGAATTTCAACAACTATGCATCTTTAGTAGATAATTCCTTGAATTGCTGTGATTGAAAAGATATACTATCTCCATAAGAGCCAGCTTTTTGATGAAGAGCTTCTCTGTATTTATTGGTTGATTCTTGGATGAGAGACACCTTCAAGTCTTCTGTTAGATGAATATACATGAAGCTTTTCCAACTTTGGAGACTACTGACAGAGCATTCTCACTTCTAGAACACTAGGGTCATCTCCACACCCCAATAAAACATCAAAAAAGTACTTTATGAAAGTACAACCATGAAAGACTTGGCATTGTACATGAAGAATAGGATTCAGTTCTGGAACCTCATTGATCCAGGGAATTTCTCAATGAGGATCCTCTCGCTACCATTCTGGTTCAGTCCCTTCTCAGAAACTTCTAGCCTTAAAATTTTTCCTTGAAATTCCAAGAAATTAAGAAATTTGCCCAGAGTCACACAGCAAGTAGGTGTCAGAGGTAGGACTTGAATCCAGGCTTTCCTGGCTCTGAAGCCAGTTCATTCTTCACTTAAATAATTTTATCCAAATTTAAAGAAAAGAGACTCTCCTGCTGATTTGAGGAGCTGGAAGACAAAGAAGGCTGGCGCCCATATAACGTTTTTAGTTCTTGTTTGGGAAGCAAGATAATTGGCTACCTCATGATTGAGATTCTTGCATGGTCCATGAACTGGAAAGAGGTGAGTATCTCAACCTTTGTATGAAATTGTAGGAATCATGGTAAATGCAGGGTTCTTCAAAATCACTGTTGCCTGGTCTATTTTAAATCTAATTTGTGGCATAGGAAAAAGAGTGCTGGATATAGAATTAGAAGACACTAGGTCCCTATCACAAGCCCAGCTCTTTTTAATGGTCCGATCTTGCGTAAGTCACTTATATCCCCTGACTGTTATAAGATGGAAATAACATGTGTAGCATCTAACTCACAGGGCACTGTTGATGATCAAATAGTTAATATGTTCAAAGTACTTTGTAGGCCTTGGAGAGCTATATCCATGTCTATTTTATGGTTATTCTTTCTCCTAGACATTATGCCTGAAATTCTATCATCTCTCACCAGGTGAGAGATGTGTAAAAGGTTTGTAATCTCAGCAGATAGACAGACTCAGTCATGAAGCATTACCAGAAGTCACTTCTTCATTACTCCTTTTCCTGCCAGGTGCAGTGGCTTTCCCATGTGTCTCTGGGCCTCAAACCTGCCTACACTCTGGAACTAGTTTCTACCCTGGCAAGAAGGAAGTCCTGGGTGGGATGGATTTTGCTTCAGGTTCACATCCCAAGGCTCAGATACCTTGACCCAACTTGCCTATCTGCCTGGATTTCAGACCTGTTGCCTGCCCTGATCTGTTTAATGTCTGCTCATCCCCATCCCATGGTTTCCTAATCGGGATTCTTGACCTCCAGTCTGTTCTGACCTCTAGTCATTGCTCCTTGGCTTTTGTTTCAAGTGCATGGATTTCTGACCTCTTTCTTGGCTCCAACTTTTGGTAACTGCATATTCCTCAGCTCTTTTCTTAATGACTTGGATCCCAGCCTTCTTGCTGGATCCTGGACTCAAGTCACTGCATGCTCCTTAATCTTTGTCTTGCTCTTGTCTAACTTCCTGAATTTCTGATAAATGTACTCTCGTGTGTTGGCCTAGCTCTCCAAGATTATTGTATAAGGTAGCAGCATCTTGCTGATGCCTGCACTGCCTCTTCCTATCAGCCCATAATATCAGTAATGGAGAGGAGTAGAAGCAGTAAATAATTCAGCTCATCTTTCTTTTTCTATTTAAACAAAATTGTGCTTCATTTAAGAATAAGTGCATAAATAATTTAATGACTCGCTATATAATTTGCCAGGCAAAATAAACTAAGACATAATATAGAACAATTTTTAGAAAATTCAGACGCCTTTAGGCCCTAACTTTATCTCAGCTGTTATTGATCACTACTTAATTAAATCTTGATTTTCCTTTAGATCAGGAATGGTTAATCTGGGGCCCATGAACTTGGTGTTTTATATATTATATATATATATATATACATACATATATGTATTTATATGCATATATATTTCGATAAGTATATTTCAACATAATCTTTTCTTTAATTTTATACTTTTAAAAACATAATTTTAAGGAATAATCCATTAGGTTTCAGTAAACTATCAAAGGAGTGCAGGACACAAAAGGACAACAGCAATCCTGTTTTCAATAATAGTAATAATAATAAGAACTCTATTTCAATTGCTCTATATGCTTAGGAAGAACTTTGTTAGTTTCTGTCACCTGTAATGTTTCCCAAGATTGAACTACCTCAGGCCTTTGGCCTGGTCCTTGCCTCCTGGCAGGCCACTTATAATTTGAGCACTTTAGGCACACTTTTTTGCTGATGCCTTAAAAAGTATTTATGGCAAAACTTCCTCACTGAGCTTTCTTACTAATTATCTAGCCACTTTTTTAAAAGGAAAACTTCATTGTTTATAAAAGAGAGCTACTGTGCTAATATTGGAAAGAACTCAAATCACCTTTTCCTTGTACTTCCTACTCCTTCTGACCTTTCAGGTCAGAAATGGAAAAAAGAATCAAACTGCATTTCTTCACTCCCAGCTCTGCAGCATCTTGATGATGATTCCCTTCAAATCAAGAAACACACAAAAAATCCATAATCAAGTTATTATCTTTAATTATTTGAAAGGTTGTCAGATGGAAGAACCTTTTTTACTTGGCCCTAGAGGACAGGAGATGTACAGAGAGGCAGAATCAGGCTTACCATCGGAAAAAAAGAAACTTCCAAACGATAGAAACTGTCTTAAAGTGGAAGGGAATGGGTTGCCCCTTACTAGAAGTTTTCCTAACTATATTTATCTTGTAGAGGGGATTCTTGGGCAGATTTGGAGTAGATCACATTACCTGCGGGGAGCTCCAGGTCCCCTCTAGCTCATTCAGATCTTTTATAATCTGTGAAGTCCAAGCTGTTTCTAAAAGACCTCAAAACTTCTCTGAATCTTTTACAAACACTAATTGAGCAGAGCAAATCAGTTTTTTCAACCTAGTTATACATGGTTTTCTTATACCTCTCTCCTTTTTTCCCTCCCAAGGTTGTTGTGAAGATCAAATTGATATCAGAAGAGCAATGCCTAGTTCAAAATAAATATGTGACAAATTCACAATGACTATTCTCTCTCTCCTTTTCCCCTAAGGCAATTGTGGTTAAGTGACTTGCCTAAGGTCACATAGCTAAGAAGTGTTCAGTGCCTGAGATCAGATTTGAACTCAGGTCTTCCTGACTTCAAGGCTGGTGCTTTATCCAGGATGAGTATTCTCTTTGTAAAAAGGTAGATTTATTTCAGGGAAGGAGTTACAAACAAAAATGAAGGAATACAATAGATACCATGAATGATGAATATGAAATAGAGTTGGGAGAACATATAGTTAGACTAACTAGAGTTAGCCAGAGTAAGGAGAAAAGATGCCATTAAAGGGAAGGTACTATGGGGAGGGAGGGAGAGTAACCTCATAGTAGGCTTAGTCCTGAAAATGACTTAGCAAAGATCTTCATCACAAGTAGATCCTTTATAAGGGAAATAGAGCCTTGGAGTTTCCCAGGATAAAAGCAAAAAAATCAAAAGAGAGGGTCAGAGAGGTAGATGGAATGTACTTGGCAACCAGGTCCTGTCTAAAGATGGGCCAACTGAGATACTTTGGGAAAGGTAATTTCCTTTTTGTATACAATTATGGCTGATAGAGTTTACCTTATGACTGTCTTAACTTCTGGTAATAAGACAGTCTGGGAAAGCTAAATTCCATCGAGGTTCTCTCAAAATTTGTTGTGAATTTGTTGTGTCTTTAAAAGATACTAACTAAATTGGAGACAGGATGGATGAATTAACAATAGACTCTGACTTCATGTTATTCTATATGAACAGTATTTGGGCTTCTTCCTAACAGGGGAAGAGAGTAAGTCACATCAAAATAAGATGTAAATATAACATATGTAAATTACTTTGCACACCTTAAAACCCTAGAAGATACATGCTGCTTTTATTATTATTATAAAGCATTCTCTCTTTCCCTCCTTCCCTTCTTTCTCCCCTTTTCACCCCTCTCCCTCTCTTCACCTCTGTCTGTCTGTCTGTTTTGTAATATGTGGCAGGGAGTAGTTTAAGGAGAATATCAGCTTTGGGTGTTGATAGTGGGGTATAAAGCTTTCTTCCTAATGTATCCTAGGAAGGAGTTTTCCTTCATTGCTGACTTACAAGACCAGTATTTTAGTTAAATTACTTGAACTCTTCATTTAGGTTTTAGTATATAATTTTCAAATAAGTCTGCTAAGGGTATAAGGACAATGATTAGTAGGAAGTAGAGTATAGAGGTTAGTTGTCCAATAATAATGAATGATTGTTCTATTGGTTGCCCTCCAATTCAGGTAAGTGTAAGTAGGTTTGCTGTTAGGATTCAGAATAGTTTATGTGAAACTGGTCAGAACATTATGCTTCGTTGGTTGGCTGTGTGGAGGAGGGGGATAATTATGAGTACTAGGATTGAGGCTAGTAATGCTATTATGCCTCCGAATTTGTTGGGGATTGACTGGAGAATGGCATATGTAAATAGAAAATATCATTCTGGTTTTATGTGAGGAGGAGTGTTTAGGGGATTAGTTGGTGAGAAATTGTCTGGGTCTCCTAGTAAGTCTGGTGAGAATACTGCTAGTATGAGAAGGAAAAGGAGTAATAGGATTAGACCTAGGGTGTCTTTAATGGTGTAGTATGGGTGGAATGGGATTTTGTCTGTGTCAGGGTTAATGCCTGATGGGTTGTTTGAGCCTGTTTCATGTAGGAATAGAAGGTGGACAATGACAAGTGTTATAATGAGGAATGGGAAGATGAAGTAGAATACAAAGAATCGGGTGAGGGTGGCTTTGTCTACTGAGAAGCCCCCTTAGATTCATTCTATTAAGATGGTACTGATGTAGGGGATGGCTGGTAGAAGGTTTGTAATTATGGTAGCACCTCAGAATGATATTTGGCCTCAAGGGAGTACGTATCCAACAAATGCAGTAGCTATAAGTTAGTAGAAGGATGAGTCCAATGTTTCATGTTTCTTTGTACAGGTAAGATCCATAGTAGATCCCATGGCCTACATGTAGAAACGGCATATGAAAAATATTAAGGGTCCATTGGCATGTAGATTGCAGATTAATCAGCTGTAGTTAGTGTTGTGGCAAATGTGAACCACTGAAGAGAAAGCAGTCAAGGTGTCGGAGGTGTGTTGTATGGCTAGGAATAGTCCTTTTAGGATTTGGATGACTAGGCAGATTCCTAGTAAGCATCCAAAATTTCATGAGACAGAATTGTTGGAGGATGCTGGGAGGTCAATGAATGTATGTTTAACAATTTTTATGAGGGGATATGTTTTACGTAGGTTGGTCATTAGTTTTTATAGTTGAATGGTTTTTCATGCCATAGGCTATGGTTAGAGTCCATACTAAAATTATTATGAAAGTGATAGTAATTTTCTTATTTTCTTTGATATTAATCTTTGGGTTTGTTGCTTATGCTTCCAAACCTCCTGTATATGGGGGTTTAAGTCTTGTAGTGAGTGGGGGTTTGGGGTGTGCTATTGCTGTTAGCTTGAATAATATCTTTTTAGGTTTGATTGTTTCTTTTATTTATTTGGGTGGAATATTGGTAGTTTTTGGTTATACTGTGGCTATGACTACTGAAGAGTACCCTGAGAGTTGAGTGGGAAGTACAGTAGCTTTTAGTATGTTATTGTTTACTTTGTTGATGGAAATTGTTTGGTATTTAATATCTTGATTGTCTTGGAAGTTGTTCGAGGTATATAATTATATGATAAAAGAATTTGTATTATTGAAATCATAAAGGATAAGAAGTATATTTTAATAAGTCCTTTTTGGGTAGAAGTAGTGGTGGATGATATGGAACTATAAATGTTAGCTTGGCCTTTGAGTCCAGTTTTTTCATATCAGTTTAGATCAATAAGTATGGCAGCAATGTGTTGGCCTATCCGCAAGTTTGCTAGGGGATTTAGTCGGTAAAAGATGTGTGAAGTATCCTAGCATATTTGAAAAGTTATATGTATGGATTAAGGATTTGGGATGGTAGTTTATTTGTTATAAGGTTAAGTTCTATGGCGATTAAAATTCCTAATATATGAGCAGAATGGAGAGTTTAGTGAGGGTTGGTATTGTTATTGGCACTATGGTGGTTGGAGGAATATTTATTGTCAATAGAAATCCTGTGAAGATGCTGCCCAGTGACATGTCAACATGTCATATAATAGGGTTGATTAGGTTTGGATTGTTTTCATTTAGTGGTGATATAGGGAGAAATCAAGGTTCTTTTAGGAAGTTGAAGTGGATTACTTGTATGCTGTATACTGCTGTCAGTATTGTAGTAATGAGGGTAGTGCATAGGGCTCAGGTATTGACATGTGATGTATTTATAGCTTTGATGATTGAGTCTTTTGAGTAGAAGCCTGCTAAGAATGGTGTGCCTATGAGAGCAAGGCTGCCTGGAATAATAGCTGATGAGTTAATTGGGAGTAGTATGAAGAGGCCTCCTATTTTATGAATGTCTTGTTGATCGTTGAGGCTTTGGATGAGAGAGCCGGAGCATAGGAAGAGTATTGCTTTAAAGAAAGTGTGTGTACAGATGTGGAGGAATGCTAGGTGCGTTTAGTTAAGGCCTAGTGTTACTATTATTAGGCTGGATGTGGAAAAAGCTATGATTTTTTTGATATCATTTTGTGTGATGGCACAGATAGCAGTGAACAGGGTTGTAATGCTTCCTAAGAAGAGTATAATGGTTAGGGCTGGTTAGTTGGTTTCTATTAGGGGGTTAAAGCAGATTAAGAGGAAGATGCTTGCTACTACTATTGTACTGGAGTGAAGTAGGGTTGACACAGGGTGTTGGGCCTTCTATGGCTGAGGGTAATCATGGATAAAGGTGTTTATTGAGAATCATTTTCAGTTGGTGATTGTGGCTTCTTGGCCTGAGGAGATAAATAAAGTAAGTGGGATTAGGCTGGTAAAGAAAGCGAGTTTTACTGTGTTTTTATGTAGTGTGGGAAAGCTATTAATTTTATGTGGGAATATAATGTTATAAACTAGAGGGGAGATTAGTATGATGATTGATAGTGAAAGTGAAGAGTTTAATAGGTGATTAATTACTTTTATTTGCAATTGCACCAAAATTTTGGTTCCTAAGACCAATGGATGACTATTATCCTTTAAAAGTAAGAAAGTCATGGGTTTTAGGCATGAGTTCAAGAGTTAGCAGTTCTTGCAACTTTCTCAGCATATAAAGAGGTTTAAACTCCTAAATTTAGATTCACAATCTAATGTTTTTATTAAACTATATTTGTAATATGTGGGTCCTAGGATAATTTTGGGGTTAATGGAAATAATTAGAAGTGGCAACAGGTGAAGTGCTATCAGTATGTGTTCTTGAGTGAGGGTTGGTTTGATAGGGTATATGTAGTAAGTAAATCTGCCTAGTTGTGAAGTAATTAGCATATGAAGTGAATAAAGGGTGATGATTACTGTGTTGATTCCTAGTAGGATAATAGTGAAATTGGATTAGGAGAATGAGGTTATAATTACCACTAGTTTGCCTAGAAGGGTGATGGTCAGTGGTAGGGCTAAATTAGTTAGGCTGGCATGTAGTCATCAGGTGCATATGAGTGGTAGGATTATTTGGAGGCCTCAGGTCAGAATCAAGGTTCAGCTGTAGATGCGCTCATAGTTTGTGTTGGCTAGGCAGAATAATATCGAGGAGGTGAGTTCGTGGGCAATTATTAGTACTGTTGCTCCTATTAAGCTGAATGGAAATTGTATGAGGGCAGTGATGATTACTAAGCCTATGTTGACTACCTAGGAGTAGGCAATGAGGGATTTTGGGTTTGCTTGTTGTAGACAGACGGAGCTTGTCATGATTATGCCTCATAGTGAGAGAATTATAAATGGATAGCAAAGATTGGTTGTAACAGGTTTGGTAAAGGCTGTAATTTCTATGATGCCATAGCCTCCTAATTTTAGTAGAATGGTGGCTAAGACTATGGAGCTTACAATGGGGGCCTTAACATGTGCTTTGGGTAATCGTAGATGGAGGCTGTATAATGGCATTTTTACTATAAATGCCTTTATGCAAGCATATCAAAGTAAGGAGATTGATATAGAGAAGTCTAGGATTGGTCAAAGTAGTGATATGGTTAGTATATGAAGGGAGCCTAGGTTGTTATATAGGTAGAGTGGGAGAGATCCTACTAGTGCGTAGAATAGGAAGTATAGGGCAGCATTGAGTCCTTCATTTTGGCTGCCTCATTGTGTGATAATGATCAGGGTAGGATCAGGATAGTTATTATGGGTCAGAACTTGAAACAAGGTACTAAGTGGAATTGAGGAGACAATGGTTAAATCTACTTTAGCATTGATTTAATCCTACAACAAATAATGGATTCCCAGTGATATAATGATTAATTTATACTCAGTGTAGAGCATATAAGAAAGAAGTTTTCAGGGCCAGAAAAGACAAGTGCACTAGAAACTCTTGGCAGCTGAGACAGATTCATTCCGCCTTTGTGGTGGCTGGAGGCTGAAGCACAAATCTTTGGATTTATTTTTTATTTTTTTTAAATTTTTTTTTATTTAATAGCCTTTTATTTACAGGATATATACATGGGTAACTTTACAGCATTAACAATTGCCAAATCTCTTGTTCCAATTTTTCAGCTCTTACCCCCCCACCCCCTCCCCTAAATGTCAGGATGACCAGTAGATGTTAAAATATATTAAAATATAACTTAGATACACAATAAGTATACATGACCAAAACATTATTTTGCTGTACAAAAAGAATCAGACTCTGAATTATTGTACAATTAGCTTGTGAAGGAAATCAAAAATGCAGGTGTGCATAACTATAGGGATTGGGAATTCAATGTAATGGTTTTTAGTCATCTCCCAGAGTTCTTTTTCTGGGTATAGCTAGTTCAGTTCATTACTGCTCCATTAGAAATGATTTGGTTGATCTCGTTGCTGAGGATGGCCTGATCCATCAGAACTGGTCATCATCTAGTATTGTTGTTGAAGTATATAATGATCTCCTGGTCCTGCTCATTTCACTCAGCATCAGTTCGTGTAAGTCTCTCCAGGCCTTTCTGAAATCATCCTGTTGGTCATTTCTTACAGAACAGTAATATTCCATAATTTTCATATACCACAATTTATTCAGCCATTCTCCAACTGATGGACATCCATTCAGTTTCCAGTTTCTAGCCACTACAAAAAGGGCTGCCACAAACATTCGTGCACATACAGGTCCCTTTCCCTTCTTTATAATCTCTTTGGGATATAATCCCAGTAGTAACACTGCTGGATCAAAGGGTATGCACAGTTTGATAACTTTTTGAGCATAGTTCCAAACTACTCTCCAAAATGGTTGGATTCGTTCACAACTCCACCAACAATGAATCAATGTCCCAGTTTTCCCACATCCCCTCCAACAATCATCATTATTTTTTCCTGTCATCTTAGCCAATCTGACAGGTGTGTAGTGGTATCTTAGAGTTGTCTTAATTTGCATTTCTCTGATTAATAATGACTTGGAGCATCTTTTCATATGACTAGAAATAGTTTCAATTTCTTCATCTGAGAATTGTCTGTTCATATCCTTTGACCATTTTTCAATTGGAGAATGGCTTGATTTTTTATAAATTAGAGTTAATTCTCTATATATTTTGGAAATGAGGCCTTTATCAGAACCTTTGACTGTAAAAATATTTTCCCAGTTTATTGCTTCCCTTCTAATCTTGTCTGCATTAGTTTTGTTTGTACAAAAACTTTTCAGTTTGGTATAATCGAAATTTTCTATTTTGTGATCAGTAATGATCTCTAGTTCTGCTTTGGTCATAAAGACCTTCCCCTTCCACAGGTCTGAGAGGTAAACTATCCTATGTTCCTCTAATTTATTAATAATTTCATTCTTTATGCCTAGGTCATGAACCCATTTTGACCTTATCTTGGTGTACGGCGTTAAGTATGGATCAATGCCTAGTTTCTGCCATATTAGTTTCCAATTTTCCCAGCAATTTTTATCAAACAGTAAGTTCTTATCCCAAAAGCTGGGATCTTTGGGTTTGTCAAAGACTAGGTTGCTATATTTGTTGACTGTTTTATCCCTTGAACCTAATCTATTCCACTGATCAACTAATCTATTCCTTAGCCAATACCAAATAGTTTTGGTAACTGCTGCTCTATAATATAATTTTAGATCTGGTACAGCTAAGCCACCATCATTTGATTTTTTTTTCATTAATTCCCTTGAAATTCTTGACCTTTTGTTTTTCCATATGAACTTTGTTGTTATTTTTTCTAGGTCATTAAAATAGTTTTTTGGGAGTCTGATTGGTATAGCGCTAAATAAATAGATTAGTTTAGGTAATATTGTCATCTTTATTATATTTGCTCGCCCTATCCAAGAGCATTTAATATTTTTCCAATTGGTTAGATCAGACTTAATTTGTGTGAAAAGTGGTCTGTAATTTTGCTCATAAAGTTTCTGATTTTCCCTTGGCAGATAGATTCCTAAATATTTTATATTATCAGTAGTTACTTTAAATGGAATTTCTCTTTGTAACTCTGACTGTTGGATTTTGTTAGTGATATATAAGAATGCTGATGACTTATGTGGGTTTATTTTATAACCAGCAACTTTGCTAAAGTTGTGGATTATTTCTAATAACTTTTTAGCAGAATCTCTGGGGTTCTCTAAGTATACCATCATGTAATCTTTGGATTTAGAGAGAAGGCAAAGGATTGGCAGCAGGAACTTAAGCTCTCGGAACCAAGGAGAGAACTAGGCCTCTAAGAAAGCTAACCAGGCCCCAGAAAGGAGACAAGACTTTTAAAGAGATAATAAAGGATTTGAACTTTAACCCCTGGCTATTCATGTGGCGATTATTGAATTGAAACGAAGGCTGCTTCCAGAGACCCCAAGAAAACCTTAACAGAGAACATTACATTTTAGAAAGAACATTACAGATAATTTCAAATAGAATATATAAAATATAATGAGTTCTGATGAAGTGAAAGCTATAATTAGTGAGAGTTGAAGGATAATAAGTATGGTGAGGTAGATTTTTTTTTTGTCTTAAGTGTTCGTGGGCTAGGTGGTTTTGACTTGCAATTATTATTAGTGGAAGAAGTCAGCATGATAGGGCTAGCAGAGGTCCTGATAGAGAGCCCAATGAGAAGGAGCTGTTATAGTTGAAGCCTAGGTTGGTACTGTGGTAAAGAAGAGTTAGGCTTCAAATGCTAATCTATGGGTTGTAGTATTGATTCATACTCAGGATTTTTTTGAGCATCAGGTTAGTGAAATTAGCATGAAGGTTAATGCAAGAATTTTTAGCATTGTAGTAGGTTGAGGTTATGAATTATAGTCATTCCTGTGGGTGCTGGAGATTTTAACTTAGCTTCACAGGCTGAGAATATTAATAGAATTAAAGGGGTTATAGATACTGAAAACATGTGGAAGTGGGTAATTAGGAAGGTTATGAGAATAAATAGAGACAGTATCATACCTTCTAGGCATAAGAGGGGGGATATTAAGTGGGACTGATAAATTAGGACTTCTATAAGGGCTAGTAAGAAGGTCATAGTCAGGTTTAGGTTGATGGGTAGCATAAGGTATTCATGGGGTAGAACCATGATTTATTGAGTCAAAATCAATTATCTTAATTAGATTAAAAACCTATTTGGTTCATTCTAAGCCTTTTTTGGAATCATTCCTATGCTAGGCTGCCCATGAGTAGCATAATGAAGGAGTATGAGAGGACAAGCATGATGTTAGTTGTTGGTAATTGGATAGCTCAGGGTAGTGGTAGAAGGAGAGCAATTTCTGGGTCAAATAGGAGGAATGCAATGGCAATTAACAAGAATTTTATTGAGAACAGGATTCAGGCGGAGCCTAAAGAGTCAAATCCGCATTCATATGAGCTAAATTATTCTAGCTATAGGTAATCAGAATTGTGGTGTTGTGATAATCAGAAGGCAATAAGAGCTACAATTGTAGCTAGGGCAGAGTTAATTAGGAGTGTTAGGATGAGGTTGATTATTTTTCTCTGGTTACCCAGAACTTAATGATTGGAAATCAGTAGTACTAATTAAATATGAGCCTCATCAATAGATAGATACATATAGGAATAATCAGACTACATCTACAAAGTGTCAGTATCAGGTGGCAGCTTCAAAGCCAAAGTGATGGGTGGATGTGAAGTGGTAAAGAAATTGTTGGATTAGGCATACGATTAGAAATAGTGATCCGATGATTACATGTAGGCCATGGAAGCCAGTTGCTACAAAGAATGTTGAGCTGTAAATGCCGTCTGAAATAATGAATGGTGCTTCATAATATTCTATGGCTTGAAATATAGATTGAGGGCAATAATAATTCAAAGAGCTTGAATTATTTATTTATGATTCCCTTTTAGGAGGCTGTGATGAGCTCATATAATGGATACACCTGAAGCAAGTAAAATGGCTGTGTTTAGTAGGGGTACTTTTAGTGGGTTTAATGGATACCAACAGGAGGTCAGTAGCCTCCTAGCTCCAGAGTGGGAGAAAGGCTTGAGTGGTAAAAAGCTCAGAAGAAACCTAGAAAAAAAGAAGACTTCTGATGCGATGAACAGAATTATGCCATATCATAGGCATTTTTGGACTACGGGGGTGTGATTACCTTGAACTATTCCTTCTTGTACAATGTTTCATCATCATTGAAACATTGTTAGGAGTATTGATGTGAGGCCAATGAGGAGAAGGACGTAAGAATGGAAATGAAATCATATTGTTAAACCAGAGGTGAGAAGGAGGGCTGACAGGGCTCCTGTGAGTGGCCATGGGCTAGGATTTACTATGTGATAGGCATGGGTTTGGTGCGTCATTAAATTTGCATTATGGAGTTAGGAAATAAGAATTAGTGATTAAGAGTTGTCATGTACAAACCCAAAGACCCCAGCTTATGGGATAAGAATTTACTGTTTGGCAAAAACTGCTGGGAAAATTGGAAATTAGCATGGCAGAAACTAGTTATTGACCCACACTTAACACCGTATACCAAGATAAGGTCAAAATGGGTTCATGACCTAGGCATAAAGAATGAGATTATAAATAAATTAGAGGAACATAGGATAGTTTACCTCTCAGACCTGTGGAAGAGGAAGGAATTTGTGACCAAAGAAAAACTAGAGATTATTATTGATCACAAAATAGAAAATTTTCATTATATCAAATTGAAAAGTTTTTGTACAAACAAAACTAATGCAGACAAGATTAGAAGGGAAACAATAAATGGGAAAACATCTTTACAGTCAAAGGTTCTGATAAAAGCCTCATTTCCAAAATATATAGAGAATTGACTCTAATTTATAAGAAATCAAGCCATTCTCCAATTGATAAATGGTCAAAGGATATGAACAGACAATTTTCAGATGAAGAAATGGAAACTATTTCTAGCCATATGACAAGATGCTCCAAGTCATTATTAATCAGAGAAATGCAAATTAAGACAACTCTGAGATACCACTACACACCTCTCAGAATAGCTAGGATGTTAGGAGAAGATGGTGCTGGATGTTGGAGGGGATGTGGGAAAACTGGGACACTGATGCATTGTTGGTGGAATTGTGAACACATCCAGCCATTCTGGAGAGCAATTTGGAACTATTCTCAAAAAGTTATCAAATTGTGCATACCCTTTGATCCAGCAGTGTTACTACTGGGTTTGTATCCTAGGGACATCTTGGAGAAGGGAAAGGAACCTGTATGTGCAAAGATGTTTGTGGCAGCCCTTTTTGTAGTGGCTGGAAACTGGAAATTGAATGGATGCCCATCAATTGGAGAACGGCTGAATGAGTTGTGGTATATGAATGCTATGGAATATTATTGTTCTGTAGGAAATGACCAGCAGGAGGATTTCAGAAAGGCCTGGAGAGATTTACATGAACTGATGCTAAATGAAAACCGGGAGATCATTATATACTTCAACAACAGTATTATATGTTGATCAATTCTGATGGATGTGGCTCTCTTCAACAATGAGATGAACCAAATCAGTTCCATTTGTTCAATAATGAATAAGATCAACTACACTCAGCAAAAGAACTCTGGGAAATAAATGTGACCCACTACATAGGATTTTCAATCCCTCTGTTTTTGTCTGCTTGCATTTTTGATTTCCTTCTCAGGTTAATTTTAAATTATTTCAAAGTCCAATTCTTGTGCAGCAAAATAATTGTATGGATATGTATTCATATATTGTATTTAACATATACTTTAATATATTTCACATGTATTGGCCTACCTGTCATCTGGGGGAGGTGGTGGGGGGAAGGAGGGAAAAAGTTGGAACAGAAAGTTTTGCAAGGGTCAATGCTGAAAAATTACCCATGCATATATCTTGTAAATAAAAAGCTATAATAAAAAAGAGTTGTCATGTAGATAGAAGTTAACCAATAATGTGAATATGTAGGCCTGAATCATAGCTACAATTAATTCTAAGATAGTAAGGAGAAAGAAGATAATGAAGGTAATTGATGATAGTGCTATCCTAATGGATGAGAGTGCTAAGGTAGCTGAGCCAATTAAGTCAATAAGGAGGTGGCCAGAGGTAATGTTAGCTGTTAAAGCAAATGGTTGAATAAACAGGCTAATTGTTTCAATGATGATTAGTATAGGAATTAGGGATGTTGGTGTGCCTTGAGGTAGAAAGTGGGCAAGTAAGATTTTTGGTTTATTGCCTGCGAAGTCTATAACTACTGTTACCATTCAAAGGGGAAAGTTATGCTGATGTTTATTGGGACTTGTGTAGTGAGGGTGAAGGAGTAAGGATGGCAATCTAGAATGTTTGTTGATGCTATAAATAGAATTAGAGATATTAATATTAGGGCTCATGTTTGACCAAGTTTGTCATGTATGGTTATTATTTGTTTGGTGATGAGACAGATAAGTCAAGTTTGTAGAACTTGGATTCAATTTGGGAGTCAGTGCTAGGTGTTGTAAAGATTAGACACGGAAATAAAATAATAATGGGTAAGGTGGAGAGGCTTATGATGGTAGGGCAGATGAAAGGGGCAAATAGATTTTTGTTCATTTCTTTTCTCAAGGGAATGGTATTTCTGGGATTTTGAAGACTTCTTCTGGTGGGTAGATATTAGATTATTTCAATACCTAAAATTTTTAGTTGGAATGCGCAGAAAACACCGAAAATGGTGAAACAAATTATATAGAATCAGGCTGATGTATCTAATTGTGGCATTGGTTTTGAGGAGTTATCAAGCTCTAATAATATTTAAGTATTATAAGTATTATGTTTATTTCTCAAAGATGATTGCATTATAGATGATCATTTTTCAAAATATTTTAGAGTGGTTGTATTTAAAACAATAGGTATAAAGCTATGGTTAGAACCACAAATTTCTGAGCATTAGTCATAATAACCCCCCCCCCAATGAGTAGAGGTTAGGGTGGCTTGGTTTAGTTGTCCAGGGTTGGCGTTTGTTTTTAACCCTTAAGAGAGTATGGCTCAGGCATGAAGAATGTCTTCTGATGAAATAAGTATTCGAATTGGAAATTCTATAGGAAGAACTACTTGATTATCTACTTCTAGGAGTCAGAATTGAGCAAGTGTTAGGTCTTGGGTTGGTACTATATATGAGTCAAGTGTGAGGTCTTCATAGTTGGTATATTCGTAGCTTCAGTATCTGACTTATGGCTTTGACTGTAAGGTAAGGGTTGTAGATTTCATCTATTATGTATAGGATGTACAGGAATGGAAGAGCAATTAGTACTAGGATAACTTCTGGTATGATTGTTCAAATAGTTTAGACTTCTTGGGCATCTATAGTGCTAGTATGTGTTAGTTTTGTTGTAAGTATTAGGATAAGGACACATAGAACTAATGAGCTAATTAAGAAGACAATTATTAGTATGTGGTCATGAAAATATATGAGTTCTTCTATGATAGGGGAAGTAGCATCTTGAAAGCCCAGTTGTATATAGGATAAGCATATAAGATATAGAGAGTTTAAACCTGTAATTTAACTATGGCAAAGTTATGTAATGGTTGTTACTAATATCTTCTTGAAAAAGTCATAAAGGTTATGGAGTTGACTTGAAATCAATTTTTGGGGGGTTTGATTCCTTCCTTTCTCGTGTTAGGATTTAAGGAACTTAGGTTGTTCAAATGTGTGATACGGTGAAGGACAGTCAAAGAGTCATTCAATATCAGTAGTGGTTAGTTCTACAGTGGAAATTTCTCATTTTGATGCAAAAACCTCTCAGATAATAAAAATCATTAGGATGATGGCTGTTAGAGAGATGAAGGAACCAAGAGAAGATAAAACATTTCATGCTGTATAGATGTCTGGATAATCTGAATATCCTCGAGGTATTCCTGAAAGATTTAGGAAATGTTGAGGGAAAGAGGTTATGTTAACTCCTACAAATATAATAGAGAAATGGATTTTTGCTCATAGTTCATTAAGTATGTAGCCTGTGAAGAGTGGGAATCAGTGGAAGAAGCCTCTTATGATTGCAAATAGAACAGCACCTATTGATAATACATAGTGGAAGTGGGCAACTACATAGTATGTATTGTGAAGGATGATGTCTAGGGATGAGTTGACTAGTACAATTCCTGTAAGTCCTCCAATAGTAAAAAGGAAGATGAAGCCTAGGGCTCACAGTATGGCTGGAGATCATTTAATGCTAGCCAACTAAATACTTTGACACCAGTGGGAATGGCAATAATTATTATAGCTGATGTGAAGTGTGCTCGTGTATCTACATCTAGGCCAACAGTAAACATATGGTGGGCTCATACAATAAAAACTAGAAAGCTGATAGATATCATTGCTCATACTATTCCTATGTAGCTGAAAGGTTCTTTTTTTACCTGAATAGTAAGTGACGATGTGGGAGATGATTCTGAAGCCTGGTAAAATCAAAATATAGACTTCTGGCTGGCCAAAGAATCAAAATAAGTGTTGGTACAAGACTGGATCTCCTCTTCCACTAGGATCAAAGAATGTTTTTTTTTTTGGCTGCAGTCTGTTAAGAGCACTGTAATGCCAGCTACTAAGACTGGTAAAGATAGGAGTAGTAGTACTGCTGTAATTTCAATGGATCAGACAAATAGTGGGTTTTATACTGAGATATTGAGGGAGGTTTCATATTAATAATTGTAGTAATAAAATTAATAGCTCCTAAAATAGAGGAAACCCCAGCTAAATGAAGCAAGAAGATGGCTAAATCTACAGATACTCCTGTGTAGGTGACATTGCCTTCTAGAGGGGGATAAACAGTTCATCCTGCTTCAACTGTTGAGGATGCTAAAACTAGTAGGAAAGATGGTGGGATCAATCAGAAACTTATGTTGTTTATTTGGGGAAATGCTATATTGGGTGCTCCAATTATTAATGGGATTAATCAGTTACCAAAGCCTCTGATTATAATAGGCATTACAATGAAGAAAATTATTATGAAGGCATGGACTGTGATAATGACATTATATATTTGATCATCACTAATTAAAGTACCAGGCTGGCCAAGTTCTGCTAGGATAAGAAGGCTCAGGGTGGTGCCAATTATGCCTGCCCAAGTACCAGATAGGAGGTAAAGAGTGCCAATGTCTTTATGGTTAGTAGAAAATAGAGATCGAGTAATGAACATAGGTAAAATGGCTGAGTGTAAGCACTGAACTGTAAATTCAAAGACAGAGACTACATATCTCTTTTTGCCATTAAACTGAAGCCAAATATCTAGGCGCTTAGATGTTAACTGAGAGTTAGTGGGATAAATACTCTCCAGGTTAGAGGCAGGGAAAAACCTGCCCAAAGTGAGCCCCTGGCCTACCTGCCATTTTTGTTTCTTACAAGGCAGGAAGGTTCAGGATATGATCAAAGGCTAGGTGATTTAATACCTGCTTAAGGTTTTGAAGGCCTTTGGTCTAGTTTGAACCTAAGCCTTTATGTGGGCTCTTGTAATGTCTGAGCTGGCTTTCTGGAGGTCCTCCAGACAGGCCTTGGTATCAGCAGGATAGTCACCACGAGGATGGTCAGTAATAGAGTCTACAGTCTTTATTGTCTCCTTCATGTCTCTTTGACACTGTGTCTGTCACAGTCCACTTCCTTCAGTCTGTCCAAGTTTGGCTGACTGTGTCCCCACTTCTCTCAGCCCTTAAATACAGGATACTGAGTATATGCCAACTAGAGTGATTATATCATATCATACTAGATATATGTGAACTAGGGAACCATTATCTTAGCAATTCCACTGAGTTAACACCTTGTTATAAGTATCCTTGTTTCAAGCATATTTCTCCAAAGTTCCAGCCCTCTATAGGCTCTGAAGTATATATTACATTGAATTGCAAATTCAAAGAAGTAGCTTAAGTGTGTGGATGAGAACTTAGCTCACATGGGCTGAATAGCAATTATCGTCCACATCAACACCACTATGACTATCCTAAATCGGTTTTCTTCAAAAATTGATCATACCTTCATTGTTGGTGGAGTTGTGAACGAATCCAACCATTTTGGAGAGTAGTTTGGAACTATGCTCAAAAAGTTATCCAACTGTGCATACCCTTTGATCCCAGCATTGTTACTACTGGGATTATATCCAAAGATTTATAAGAAGGAAAGGGACCTGTTGCACGAATGTTTGTGGCAGCCCTTTTGTAAGTAGCTAGAAAACTGGAAACTGAATGGATGTCCATCAGTTGGAGAATAGCTGAATAAATTGTGGTATATGAAAATTATGGAATATTACTGTTCTGTAAAATGACCAACAAGATGATTTCAGAAAAGGCCTGGAGAGACTTACACGAACTGATGCGGGTGAAATGAGCAGGACCAGGAAGATCATTATATACTTCAACAACAATACTAGATGATGACCAGTTCTGATGGACCAGGCCATCCTCAGCAACAGATCAACCAAATCATTTCTAATGGGCAGTAATGAACTAACTAGCTATACCAGAAAAAGAACTCTGGGAGATGACTAAAAACCATTACATTGAATTCCCAATCCCTATATTTATCACACCTGCATTTTGATTTCCTTACAAGCTAATTGTACAATAATTTAGAGTCTGATTCTTTTTGTACAGCAAAATAATGTTTTAGTCTTATACTTATTGTGTATCTAAGTTATATTTTAATATATTTAACATCTACTGATCATCCTGCCATCTAGGGGAGGGGGTGGGGGGGTAAGAGGTGAAAAATTGGAACAAGAGGTTTGGCAATTGTTAATGCTGTAAAGTTACCCATGTATATATCCTGTAAATAAAAGGCTATTAAATAAATAAAAAAAAAATAAAACTTACACCCCTCGCAGGGAGGTTTGTACAAAAAAAAAAAAAAATTGATCATACCTAACATTTCTAGTATTTTATTTACATCTTTAATTTCTTTCTTATTTATTTTGTGGTTTGATTTATCTAGTTCTGAGAGTGCAAGGTTCAGATCTCCCACTATTAGAGTTTTGCTGTCTATTTCTTCTTGCAGCTCCTTTAGGAAGTTAGATGCTATACCACTTGGTGCGTATGTGTTTAGTATTGATATTGCTTCATTATCTATGCTACCCTTTATTTTTTTATTTTTTTTTTTTAAAAGCCCTGTTTATTTTTTTTTTATTTTTTTTTTTAATAGCCTTTAATTTACAGGATATATACATGGGTAACTTTACAGCATTAACAATTGCCAAACCTCTTGTTCAATTTTCACCTCAACCCTCCCTAGATGGCAGATGACAGTAGATGTTAAATGTATTAAATATAACTTAGATACACAATAAGTATACATGACAAAACATTATTTTCTTACAAAAAATCAGACTCTGAATTGTACAATTAACTTGAAGGAAATCAAAGATACAGGTTGCATAAATATAGGATTAGAATTCAATTAATGGTTTTAGTCATCTCCCAGAGTTCTTTTCTGGGTATAGTTAGTTCAGTTCATTACTCTCCATTAGAAATGATTTGGTTGATCTTGTTGCTGAGGATGGCCTGATCCATCAGGACTAGTCATCATCTATTGTGTTGAAGTATATAATGATCTCCTGGTCCTGCTCATTTCACTCAGCATCAGTTCGTGTAAGTCTCTCCAGGCCTTTCTGAAATCATCCTGTTGGTCATTTCTTACAGAACAGTAATATTCCATAATTTTCATATACATTATTTTCATATTCATATACATAATTTTCATATTCATTATTAATAAATTAGAGGAACATAGGATAGTTTACCTCTCAGACCTGTGGAAGGGGAAGGTTTTTATGACCAAAGCAGAACTAGAGATCATTACTGATCACAAAATAGAAAATTTCGATTATACCAAACTGAAAAGTTTTTGTACAAACAAAACTAATGCAGACAAGATTAGAAGGAAGCAATAAACTGGGAAAATATTTTTTACAGTCAAAGGTTCTGATAAAGGCCTCATTTCCAAAATATATAAGAATTAACTCTAATTTATAAAAAATCAAAACCATTCTCAATTGAAAAATGGTCAAAGGATATGAACAGACAATTTCTCAGATGAAGAAATTGAAACTATTTCTAGTCATATGAAAAAGATGCTCCAAGTCAATTAATCAGAAAATCAAATTAAAGACAACTCTAAGACACCACTACACACCTGCAGATTGGCTAAGATGACAGGAAAAAATAATGATGATTGTTGGAGGGATGTGGGAAAACTGGGACATTGATTCATTGTTGGTGGAGTTGTGAACAAATCCAACCATTTTGGAAGTAGTTTGGAACTATTCAAAAAGTTATCAAACTTAATTACCCTTTGATCCAGCAAAGTTTACTAGGATTATATCCCAAAGAGATTATAAAGAAGGAAAAGGGACCTGTATGTGCACGAATTTTGTGGCCTTTTTGTATATGAAACTGGAAACTGAATGGATGTCCATCAGTTGGAGAATGGCTGAATAAATTGTGGTATGCTACCCTTTAGCAAGAAATAGTTTCCTTACTTATCTCATTTAATTACATTAATTTTTGCTTTTGGTTGATCTGAGATCAGGATGGCTACCCCACGCTTTTTTGACTTCACCTGAAGGATAATAGATTCTGCTCCTGCCTTTTACCTTTATTCTGTATATATCACCCTGCTTCAAATATGTTTCCTGTACATAGCATATTGTAGGATTCTGGCTTTTAATCCAGTCAGCTATCCACCTCTGCTTTATGGGAGAATTCACCCCATTCACATTTACAGTTAAGACTACTAATTCTCTATTTCCTGCCATCTTATTATCCCCATATTATGCTTTTCTCCTTCCTTTTGCCCTTATCCCCCAGTATTAAACTTATGAGCACCACTTGCCTCACACAGCCTGCCCTCTTTAAAATCCCTCCCTCCCCTTAGAGTCCCTCCCCTTTTCTTAAACCTTTCCCCTACTACTTCTGTTTAGCCTTTCTCTTTTTGCTTTTTCCCTCTCTCTTCTCAGTGATTTGAGAGAAGTTTCTCTGTAAACTACCTGTCTTATATTTCCTTTTTTGAGGCAAATCTGATGAGAGTAAGATTCACACAATGTTCCTTCTTTCACTCAGATATAACAGGTTTCTTTTGCCTCTTTGTGAGATGTGATTTCCCTCTTTTTACCTCCACTTTTCCCTTTTTCTGGTACAAGATCCTTTCCACATCTCTTACCTTTTTATATTATAAGAGTAAAATCAAATTATATATGTACTATTTAGATATAACCATAATAGAAATACAATTCTCAAGAGTTTTTTAAAACCTTTTTATGGTTTTCTTGAGTCCTATATTTGGAGGTCAAATTTTTTGTTTAGCTCTGCTTTTTTCATCAGAAATAGATGGAATTTACCTATTTCATTGAAAGTCCATCTTCTTTCCTGGAAGAAAATGCTCAGGTTAGCTGGGTAGTTAAATCTTGGCTGCATGCCAAACTCCTTTGCCTTTTGGAATATCAGATTCCAGGCCTTTCGATCCTTTAATGTTTCTTTTTTTTCTGGCTCCTTGTAATATTTTTTCCTTGGTATGATAGTTCTGGAATTTAGCCCCAATATTCCTTGGAGTTTTAATGTTGGGGTCTCTTTCAGTAGGTGATTGATGAATTCTTTCAGTGCCTATTTTGCCTTTTGATTCTATGACATCTGGGCAATTCTCTTTGATGGTTTCCTGAAAAATAGTGTCTAGGCTCTTTCTTTCATCATGATTTTCAGGGAGTTAGATAATCCTTAGATTATCTCTCCTGGATTTATTTTCCAGGTCTGTTGTTTTTCCAAGTAGTTATTTCACATTTTTCCTATTTTTTAATTTTTTGGTTGTGTTTGACTCATTCTTAATGTCTCCTTGAGTCATTCATTTCCATTTGTTTAGTTCTGATTGTTAATGAATTACTTTCTTCATTTACTTTATTTCTTTTTGTATATGTCCAATTGAGTTTTTAAATAAGTTGTTTTGTTCTATGGAATTTTTTTTAATTTTGCCAATTTTTTTTAAGGAGTTATTTTCTTTTTCCAATTTGCAGGTTCTGTTTTTCAGGTAGTTGTTTTCTTTTTCCATTTTATCTTTTAGTGAGTTATATACCTTATCCAGATCCTCTTGCAAAGTTTTCCTTTCCTTTCTTTAATCTTCTTCTATCTCTCTTTTAAGATCCTTTTAAATTTCTTCTATGAGAGCCTTGTGTGGTGGGGACTGGTCCCGCCTTGGGTTTTCAATCTGTTTTCAGAGACAATCTGTTTTTAGTCTCCTCAGGTTTTGAAATCTGCTCTCTTTCAGTAGAGAAGCTATCTATAGTTAGAGTCCACTTTGCCTTTTAAACATATAAACAAACAAACAAATAAATGAAGATACTGCGGTCTGCTTCTGGGGCAATGTGGGCTTTCCAAGCTATCTCTGCAGACAACAGGAAGTGGCAGTGGGACTGCATAGGCTGTGCTGGGATTAGCAGTTGTGTTGAAATCAGTGGCAGCGGAAAGGCAGTGGCTGAGCTGGGAACAGCAACTGTGGCTACACTTGGATCATGCTAAATCAGTTTGGATTGTGGGTGGGTGTGACCAGGTCCAATAAGACTCTGGGGTTCACTCTTTACCCTATGTTTTTATGTAGGAAGTTTTATAACTTCTCTGCTGATCTACTGGCTTACTGCCAGGGCAGAGTAGTCACTGGCCTCCCTGCTCTGCCTCCTTGCCTACCTGAGCCTGTGCCTGTCCTGTCCTCCTCCCATACCCAAATATGACCAAAACACACCTTTTCTGGTGATCCTGATTATCTTCTGCTGGTAATGTGTTCTACTTCCAATATTCATGAGTTCTGACAGTCTAGGACTAATTCAGAGGCTGAATTTCATAAATAGTTTGAGGGTAGCAGGGGAGCTCAGAATGAAGGATGTATCTTCTCCACCATCTTGGCTCCACCCTGGGCTCTTAGTCTCACAGAAGCAGGCAGTGGCTCACAGGAGATCCCCAGTGCACTGACACCACAAAGCTCTGGCTTCCCACTCTAGCTTCTTGCTCCGGGCTCCCTATGCTGTGTTCTGGCCTTGGCAGAATGTTCCCCTGCCCAACTGAAAGAGACCTATTCTAAAGTTCTTCCAAAGTATCTTCTTCTGGAAATGTGTTGTACTCCAAATTATTTGTGGGTTCTGTCACTCCAAAACCAGTTCAGAGGCTTAATCTGCTGTTGGTTTGGTAGAAGGTCAAAGGAGGCCACAGAAAGCCCTGTCTTCTCTTTTCCATCTTGGCTCTGAGCCCCTAGGTGTTTTTTTTTTTAATGGATAAACAATTGACAGTAATCTTGTAGTATGGTTGAATATGGAAGAATTTTTGTTTGTTTTTGTTTCTCTTAGCTTTTTAAAAAATATACATCACAGTTACTAAAAAATATCTCATTGGAATAAATGAATATTCTCTGCAAAATGTTCACCTGTTTTTAAAATAATTTTAAAATGGCCAGTATTTAGATCCAAAGAGTATAAACTTGGAAATGAACCCCTGTGAATTGTTTGTTTTTCCACCCTGAGGCGTTGTCTGCAGCAGATGATGGCTGCTCTCTGACTCCTCCACCTGTAGCTATATAGTGTTTTCCATGACATTGCAAGGTCTAAATTTTGCTCCCCCTAAAACCTCTCCTACCTCTCAGGTCCCCTCTTTTATTTTTGTTTGAATGACATCTCCCAGGCCTGACATTTTGTCTGTGCAAGTCCTCCTATCCCACAACTCATTGTTTCTCCAAGGTTTTCATTCAACATCTGGACCTTCAGAGGCAGTATTTATCCCCAACAAGGAAATTTTGTATTCTCAGTTTCAGGACACCTCCCCCATGGAAGTGGGAAGGTTCAGGAATCTCTGAGGGCCAAGATTCCAAGAAGCTGATATTTAGGATTTTAAGGCCTGGCTCTCCAAGGATGCCTTAGGATTTATTCTTTTTCTTTATTAGATCACTATTACACAGAACATGAAACTTGCCACATACAATTTTAAAAATCTAATCAATTTTTTCTTATGAATTCCTAGCATGCTATATATTATTAATGTTTAACTGCATAATATAGTCTCCTTTCTTTAATATCATTTCTTTTCAGTATTATCCTTTCTTTCTCATTTTTTCTCTCCATGGTTTCTCGAAATCCCATCATTGTGTGTAGTCAAATACCATTGCATCTGATCATTTCTTTTATCAGCCCTGGAACAATTACTTCTCTCTCTCATCTAGTAACTCCCAACACGGATGTACTAGTTTAAGTATTCTGGAATCCATATTTCCTAGTAGCAAAGCTGTTTTGAGTTTTATGTCTATTCACCAATAAAACCTTTTTATTATTATTATTATAGCTTTTTATTTACAAGATATATGCATGGGTAATTTTACAGCATTGACAATTGCCAAACCTTTTGTTCCAATTTTTCCCCTCCTCCCCATTCCCTCCTCTCCATTCCCTCCTCCAGATGGCAGATTGACCAATACATGTTAAATATGTTTAAGTATATGTTAAATACAATATATGTATACATGTCCATACAGTTATTTTGCTGTACAAAAAGAATTGGACTTTGAAATAGTGTACAATTAACCTGTGAAGGAAATAAAAAATGTAGGTGGACAAAATAGAGGAATTGGGAATTCTATGTAGTGATTCATACTCATTTCCCAGAGTTCTTTCCCTGGGTGTAGCTGGTTCAATTCATGACTGCTCTAGGAACTGATTTGGTTCATTTCATTGTTGAAGAGGGCCACATCCATCAGAATTGATCATCATTCACCAATAAAATCTTTTGGCTTCCCTGCTGTTCAAAATCCAGCCCTCCAGAAGGAAAAACTGACCCTGAGCAAGAACATTCTAGAGTCATCCTTCACAAACATATATTTTTGAAATATAAGTGAAAGTTCATATATTCAGTGTTTTAAGAATCATTGCAAATCCTGACTTTTTTGGGTTCTAAGGCCAACGATCTGTTTGATGATCTCCAATGATCTGTAAGGTTTGATTTTTTTAATTATCAGGTTTTCATTATTACACTGCACAAGTATATTATTAATATCCTGAATTTTAAATGTGTCTTGTCCGTTATCAGTTCACATTATGTCTCACTGGTTTTTTTTTTTTTTTTAACTAAGCCCTACAATAACGGGAATGAAGTTTAATACTTTTAGCAGTCTTTATCAGTGATAGAAATCATGGAATTACATTTGTATTGATGTGCTATTTTCCATTCTAAGTTTCCTTCCAGACCACATGATTTAGGTTCTCAGGACTATCCCATGTTTGGAAAATGGAAGTTTTGAGAACATGTCATGTCTTTCCTGTTATGTTCGAAGAGCTCTCCTCACTCTGATCTAGCTTCTTCAAAGGGCTCCTACTTCTTTCCTTCTCTTCTCTAATGGCCATTCTTGGGCCTATCATTACATGTATGAAATTCCCACTGATGTAACAAATTACATTCTTACCTTCTGAACACCCCTCACTTCTGAAAAAAAAAATCAGGTTTAAGTAACTTGCCCAGAGTGATACAGAAAGTGAGCCTCTGAAGCCACATTTGAGCTCAGGTCCTGCTGACTCCAGAATTGATGCTCTATCCCCCTGCTTTAACTAGTTGCTTCATATAGTGCTCTTGTTTGTTTTTCTGGAGATCTTTGGGCAGCCTTCCTTTCAGTTCAGTAATCACCACAAGAATAGGCAGGTATTAAAGTCCAAATTCTTTATTATCTCCTTCACAATCTAGTTTCTTTGCCTGGGGCTCAGCTGGCTTTCTTGAGAGCCTTTAGGAGTCTTGGTTTCAGTGGAGAAGCAAATGAGGAGAGCCTGCCACCATGGTGGTGTGAGATAGAGTGAATTAATCTGTTTCTCAGTCCCCAAGGAGAGTCACCAGGAGCCTGACTGAAAATGGAATGAATCTCCCTCTTTGGCTCTGAGAGCTTGAGCTCCCGCCTCCAGTTCTTTATCTTCTCTGGCTCTTACTCCGGCTGAGGCTCCCAATTTATATGCTCTCCTATAATTACATTATCATAGGTGTGAACCTTGTAGAACTATATTAAGTACTAAGTACATGTACTGAACTAGAGAACTATTGAACACCATGATAAACTAGGTAACCACTGTCTTTATACATTCCACTGACTTAACACCTTGCAAGAATTCTTCTTTCAGAGTTCTGGCCCATAACAGCCTCACACCTCCAATTTTCTCTGTTCTAGAGCTCTCAATAATGACATCCTAAATTTAATAAGCTAAAAACCCAGATTCTAGATTACAAATGTCCATCTGTGTCAGAAGTCCTAGGTTCTAAGTTCTCTCCCTGATCACATACTCTAGTTTCACTTATCTGTCTCCATTGGGACATTTGGAGGCAGGATTGAACTTCTAGCTGAGACCTTCTGTCTCTAGGTTACCAACAACTTTCACATTCCCACATGAAGGGTACCTGGAAGGGTACCTAGTACCTGAATTTTTTTTTAAATATTTCTTGGCAGGGAGGTATTTCATATTACTCTTTTGGGTAGAAGATTTTTTTTTTTATTAAAGTGTCCTCCTGTGAAAGTGAGCCCCTATCTTACCTGTTCTTATAATATGTTTCAATGGTGGGGTTCTTTCTTCTTTGCCTGTTCATTTTTTAAAATAAGAGGTATTAGTGTAAACATATCTAATCATGGGGTACCTCAAGCTTCCCCTCAGCTCTCCCCTCTGACCTGGGACCCCAATCCAAGAGCTTCACCCTCTAGCAAGTGCCTGTAGCCAGCAGTCTCCATGCCCCCTACTTCTGCACTGATGGAATGCTGGTTCCTTTTTGCACAGGGCCTCATCTCATCAGTACAGCCAGGCCTGGGGTTTCCAATCAGCCGAGATTCACTTCATCTTCCCTGACTCCACAAATAGTTAAAGAGGTGAAAGTCTCTGTGGCTCCTGCTGATGTTCCAGCCACACTCAGTTAGCCCAGAGGTCCCCACTTTGTGTTTCTATGTAACTAGGCTGGAGGTGTTTGCACTTCAGACAGGTTAAATCCCAGCCTGAGGTCTTTCTTCAGATCTTCTTGGGTTGCATCTGGGGAACCCCTGTTCTGCTCCAAGTCTTTGTGAGTTTTCACCAGTCTATGTTTGTCCTGGAGGCACAAATTTGTTGTATTTTGGGGGAAATCAGGAGAGCTTGAAATTTACTAACCTATTCCACCTTCTTCCCAGAATCTTCCCTTAATACACATTATGAACTATTTTGGGAAAGAAAAATCAAAATAAAAGGAAAAACCGTGAGAGAGGGAAAAAAACAGAAGAAAAAGAAAACAAAAGCAAACAGCATGGGTTGATTTACATTTAGCCTCCACAGTTCTCTCTCTGAATGCAGATGGTGTTTTCTATCTGAGCTTTATTGAATTACCTTGGATCACCGAGTCACTGAGATGAAACAAGTCTTTCATACTTGACCATCGTATAAACTTGCTGTTACAGTATACATTGTATTCCTGGTTTTGCTCGTTTCTCTCAGCATCAGCTTGTGTAAATCTCTGCAGGCTTTTCTAAAATCAGTTTGTTCTATTACTTTCATATACCACATTTATTTAGCCATTCCCCAATTGGTGGACATCTACTCATTTTCTGATTTCTTCCCTCCATAAAAAGAGCTGCTACAAATACTTTTGCATAAATCCCATGGTAGCAATGCCGGATCAAAGGGTATGCACACTTTTTTAGCCCTTTGGGCATTGTTCCAAATTGCTCTTCAGAATGGTTGGATCACTTCAAAGCATTCTCCTCCAGCATTTATCATCTTTTCCTGTCATTGTAGCCAAGGTGAAATGTGTGGTATTTCAGAGTTTTTTAATTTGCACTTCTCTAATCAATAATGATTGAGAACATTTTTTCTTATGAATAAAAATGGCAGTAATGTCATCATCTGAAAATTGTCTGTTCATCTCCTTTGACCATTTATCAATTGGGGAATGACTTGTATTCTTATAAATTTGGCACCATTCCTTATGTATTTTATAAATTAGGTCTTTATCAGAAACACCGATTGTAAAAAATTTTCCCCAGCATTGTACCCCAGCTCTTTTAATCTTGTTTGTGCAAAAACTGTTCAAATTTGTCCATTTTGCATTTCATAATGTTCTCTACACTGTCCTTTGTATTTTTTTTATTAATTCCCTTGATATTCTTGCACTTTTGTTCTTCCAGATGAATTTTATTATTATTTTTTTCTAGTTAGATAAAATAATTTTTGATAGTTTGATTTTTATTGCACTAAACAAATAGATCCACTTAGGTAGACATGTCATTTTTATTATATTAGCTCAGCTTACCCATGAGCAATTGATATTTTTCCAATTGTTTAAATCTGACTTTATTTGGGTGAGATGTGTTTTATAATTGTGTTCATATAGTTCTCGGGTTTGTCTTGGTGGGTAGACACCCAAATATTTTTTCTACAATTACTTTAAATGAAATTTCTCTTTCTATAACTTGTTGCTAAGCTTTGTCAGTAATTTATACTAATGCTGATGATTTGTGTGAGTTTATTTTATATCCTGATACTTAGTAAAGTTTTTGCTTGTTTCAAGTAGATTTTTGATGATTCTCTAGGATTCTGTAAGTATATCATCATATTATCTGCAAAGAGTGATAGTTTTGTATCTTCATCGCCTATTATAATTCCTTTAATTTCTTTTCTTTTCTTACTGCTAAAGCCAACATTTCATATTGAGTAATAGTGGTGATAATGGACATACTTGTTTCACTCTTGATATTCCTGGGAATGCCTCCAGCTTCTCTCCATCATGAATAACACTTACTTAGGGTTTTAAATATATGCTTTAGATAGATTTTAAGGAAAACTCACAAAGTCCCTCTATTCCTATTCTCTGTAGCTTTTAAAAATAGGAATAGGTGCTGTATTTTGTCAAAACCTTTTTCTGCATCCATAGAGATTATCATATGATTCCTGTTAGGTTTTTTTTTTATTGATATGGCCAACTATGCCAATAGTTTTCCTGATATTGAACCAGCTCTGCAATCCTGGTATAAATCCTATTTGATCATAGTGTATCCTTATGATAAGCTGCTGTAATCTCTTTGCTAATATTTTATTTAAAATTATTGCTTCAATATTCACTAGGGAGATTGGTCTGTAATTTTCTTTCTCTCTTATGGTACTTCCTGGTTTAGTATTGGTACCATATTTGTGTCATAGAAGGAATTTGGTAGTATTCCTTCTTTATCTATTTTCCCCAAATAGTTTGCATAGTTGGAATTAATTATTCTTGAAATGTTTGTAAGAATTCACTTGTAAATTTTGGGGATTTTTTCTAAGAAAAAAATCTATTTCCTAAGAAAAAATCTTATGAAGCTCTTTGATGGCCTGTTCAATTTTTTTTTTCTAATATGGGACTATTTAGGTATTTTATTTCCTCTTCTTTTAATCTGGGCAATTTATATTTTTCTAAATATTCACCCATTTCAATTAAATTGTGAGATTTGCTGGCATACAGTGGGGCAAAATAGGTCCTAATTATTCGTTTATTTTCTTTTTCATTGGTGGTAAGTTCAATCTTTGCATTTTTGATGCTGGTAATTTGGTTGTTTCTTTTCTTTTTTCTCATCAAATTAAACAAAGTTTTATCTATTTTGTTGGTTTTTTCATAAGCCAATTCTTATTTTTATAAATTAGTTTAATAGTTTTCTTAGTTTCAATTTTATTAATTTCTCCTTTGAGTTTCATAATTTCTAATATGGTATGCCATTGGGGGTTTTTAATTTGTTCTTTTTCTAACTTTTTTAGTTACATTGATTCGTTGATCTTATCTTTCTGTTTTATTTTCTGTTTTCTACACATATAAACTTTCCCTAAAAATCCCATAGGTTTTGGTATGTTTTCTCATTATTGTCATTTTCATGGGTGAAATTATTGATAGTTTCTAGATTTATTGTTAGACCCACTCATTATTTACAATTAGATTATTTAATTTCCATTTGGTTTTTAGTTGATCTTCCCCTTGTCCTTCATTGAATATAATTTTTTATTGCATCACCATCTGAAATAGAAGAATTTGCTATTTCTGGTTTTCTGTGATTGATTGTAAGGTTTTTATGCCCTCGTACATGGTCAGTTTTTGGTAGGTACCTTGTACTCCTAAGAAAATGCTGTATTCTTTCTGTCCCTATTCAATTTTCTCCAGATATCTATCATACCTAAGTTTTCTAGGATTCTCTTAACATCCCTAGTTACTTTCTTGTTTGTTTTGTAGTTAGATTTATATAATTTTGAGAGCGGGAGCTAGAGGTACCCCACTAATATAGTTTTGCTGTCTCTTTCTTCTTATAATTGGCTTAACTTCTTCTCTAAGAATTTGAATGCAATCAGTGACTATACTAATCTAGTATTTGATAAACCCCCAAACTCCAGCTTCTGGGATAAGAACTCACTATTTCACAAAATTGCTAAGAAAACTGGAAAATTGTATGTCAGAAGCATCAACTTATATTTTATACCCCATACCAAAATAAGGTCAAAATGGTTGCATGATTTGGGCAGAAAGGTGTAGAAGACTGAAATTCTGAAACAGTGTGATTGAATCAAACAGCAGAGCACTTAAGACTAATGACCTATTCGACATGAGATAATGGCTCTATATCCATATATTTAGATGAGATGGTAATGTGATGGCTCTCCTCACCATTGGTGCTTGCTGAATATTTGGTGATGAGGAAATGGTAAGCAAGTATTGAAGGGTTTTGGGAGAGAACTGAAAATGACTTGGTTGCAGGATGAGGAGGAGAGGGGCTGGAGACTCAGAACTACAGAATCCAGGATAAATCTTTGGCAAGCTACATGGCAGCTTGCCTGCCTCCTTCACTTCTCCCTGTAAAGACCAAGGAAACAGATTGATTCTGACTCTCACTGATCCTGAGCCCTTCCAGGGAGCTAGCCCAGACATTACAGAAAGGGTGACAATAAAAGCAAATTGGGTGACCAAAGGGTAATATGCCTTTTATATCTTTAGAGAAGAGAGAAATTTATGACCAAAGAAGTAGAGAACATTATGAAATGCAAAATGGACAATTGATTACATTAAATTAAAAAAGAGTTTTTGCACAAACAAAACCAACACAAATAAGATTAAAAGGGAAGCACAAAAAGGAGAAAAAATTTTTTACAACAGTGTTTTTGAAGGTCTCATTTCTAAAATATATAAAGAACTATGTCAAATTTACAAGAATCCAAGTCATTCCCTAATTGATAAATGGTCAAAGGAAGTGAAATGACAATTTTCAGATGATGAAATTAAAGTCATTTCTGGTCATATGAAAAAATGCTCTTAATCACTATTGATTAGAGAAATGCAAATTAAAATAGCTCTGAGGTACCACCTCATACCTCTCAGCTTGGCTAAGATCACAGGGAGAGATAATGATAAATATTGGAGGGGATATGGGAAAACTAGGACACTAATGGATTGTTGGTAGAGTTGTGAAGTGAGCCAATCAATTTGGAGAGCAATATGGAATTATACCCAAAGGCCTATAAAACTGTGCACATTCTTTGACCCATCAGTGCCACTAGTAGGTCTGTACCTCAAGGAAATCATCAAGGAGGGAAAAGGACCCACATGTGCAAAAATGTTTTTGAGGTAGCAAAGAACTGGAAAATGAATAGATGTCCATCACTTGGGAAATGGCTAAATAAATTGCAGTATATGAAGATAATGGAATATTATTGTTCTATAAAAATGGTGAATAAGCTGATTTCAGAAAGGCCTGGGAATATTTACATGAACCAATACTGAGAGAAACAAGCAGAAGCGGGAACAGTGATGATCAACTATGAAAAACTTGGTTCATCTCAGTGGTTCAGTGGGCCAAGGTAATCCCAATAAACATTAGACAGAAAATTCCATTTGCATCCAGAAAAGGGATTATGAAGATTGAATATAAATCAACACATTTTATATTCACTTCTTTTTTCTCTTTTTTTTTCTTTTCCCATGGTTTTTCCCCTTTGTTCTGATTTTTCTCATGCCTTCAACATGCTTCATAAAGAAATATGTATTTAAAAAGCTAGTATACATGTAAAAATAAAACAATAAAAAAAGAATTTGGATGCTCTACCATTTAGTGTATAAACATTTAGTATCAATACTACTTCATTGCCTATGATACCCTTTAACAAGTTGTAGTTTTCGTATCTCATAATTAGATCTATTTTTACTTTTGCTTTATCTTTTTTATTAAAGCTTTTTATTTTGAAAACATAAGCATAGACAATTTTCAACATTCACCCTTGCAAAGCCTTGTGTTTCAAACTATTTTCCCTCCTTTCCTCCTACCCCCACCCTAGACCCTAGTAATCCAATATAGGTTAAACATGTGCAATTCTTCTATACATATTCCCACAGTTATCATGGTGCACAAGAAAAATCAGATCAAAAAAGGAAAATAATGAGAAAGAAAATAAAATGCAAGCAAACAACAACAAAAAGCTGAAAATACTATGTTGTAATCCACACTCATTCCCCACTGTCCTTTCTTTGGTTGCAGAGGGTTTTCTTCATCACAAGACCATTGGAACTGGCCTCAATCACCTTGCTGTTGAAAAGACCCAAGTCCTTCAGAATTGCTCATCATTGTTAGGCATCTTGATGCAAATTAACCTGAATTTTTCGTAATTCAAGCTTCTCTCCCTAGAGGGGACTGATAATGACCAGGTCCTCTGTGTATGGACTTATGTCCAGTTCTGCCTCTCCAAGGAATGGGGGATTCCCCTAAAGTTCCGTGCTCTGGAGTCAGCCTCGATTTCTCTGTAGATGGGTCCCTATGTCCCCCAATCCCTCATAGTCCCAAAACGCATCTCAGGGGACTCTTGATTCTGTAAAAGGGTGTGGTCTAGATCCACATGGCTTTGAGAAATCTAGGGAAATGCACTTTACAAGTTAAAAATTTTTCCCCTTCCCTATACATCTGTCCACATGGGTTTAGGGGAAGATTATAAAATTTAGAGAGGGAAATAGGAGCCATTGCCATTTTGCTTGCAGGGGCCTGTGGCTCCATCTTAGGACTCAAATACTTTATTGCCATTTCAAAGATATTGGGGAATCAAAAAGAGTGGTGTTTTTGAGGAGAAAGAGGAATTTTCTTCCAACAATGTGTCCTAAATTTATATGTGTTTAAATTTAAATGGTATAAGATAGAATTACTTTTAATTGATACATTTGGGAATAAGATTTTAGACATATTATGTGCATTAATATTGAAGTATTGGTAGTGAAGTTTAAATCTATACTTGATTTGATTTTAAGTCAAAAAAAGATTATAAAACAAAATTCTCTGGTAACTTAGCTAATGAGGTCACATGTTTGTTTCTCCTAATTAGATGAAATATATTTAAGGTACTATATTGCTTTCTATATTGTATGTATTGGGTAATTTGTAAAAATTATGAGCTATGCTTTAAAATTTTGTCAGTTTTGCTTGACATAAGTATAAATTTTATGAAATCTGGTCCAAAGTTATTTAGATATTACCTATATTGTGAACCTTAAGGTTTGTCTAGCTTTCTTTCTTTAAGAAAGGGTACTTTGTTACTTAGGTACTTACTACTTAAAGTGTAGACTTTATAAAATTTTATAGAAAGTTTTTTTTATTACAAAAAGGTGGCTATAAAAACAAGGGACAAGGAAGGTTGATTGTAAAAAGCAATTTAATAAGATTAAGAAGATGAAATGTTTATTTATTTCATTAGTCAAACCCTGTTTTTATAAATGCTTTGCAATTTTAAGTTAGGGAATTGGGTATTTTCACCTTTGCTAGAAAATTAGGAGGAAATGACAGCTAAGACTATTTGGCTATTACTTATGAAAATTCCAAGATTGTTATCTAACTTATTCAGAGTTATTGTCTTCTTGCTAAAATGAAAATTGGTAAGTATTGTGTGTGGAACAAGAGGGATGAGGTTGAAAACCTTATCAGTTCACCTTAAAGTATGAAGGTGTGCAGCACACTTTTTCTCCCTTCAAAGAGCGTGGCAGGGAAGATATCAAACAGCATGTCCCATGGAAGCTAATAACTAAGGTGGGCAACAACAAGTTCAACCCCTCCACACTTAACACCATACACCAAGATAAGGTCAAAATGGGTTCATGACCTAGGCATAAACAATGAGATTATAAACAAATTAGAGGAATATAGGATAGTTTACCTCTCAGACCTGTGGAAGAGGAAGGAATTTATGACCAAAGAAGAACTAGAGATCATTATTGATCACAAAATAGAAAATTTTGATTATATCAAACTGAAAAGTTTTTGTACAAACAAAACTAATGCAGACAAGATTAGAAGGGAAGCAATAAACCGGGAAAACAGCTTTACAGTGAAAGGTTCTGATAAAAGCCTCATTTCCAAAATATATAGAGAATTGACTCTAATTTATAAGAAATCAAGCCATTCTCCAATTGATAAATGGTCATAGGATATGAATAGACAATTCTCAGAAGAAGATAGTCATTATTAATCAGAGAAATACAAATTAAGACAACTCTAAGATACCACTACACACCTGACAGATTGTCTAGAATTGCCTACAGGGAAAGATGATGCACAGTGTTGGAGGGGATGTGGGAAAACTGGGATACTGATACATTGTTGGTGGAATTGTGAATACATCCAGCAATTCTGGAGAGCAGTTTGGAACTGTGCTCAAAAAGTTATCAAACTGTGCATGCCCTTTCACCCAGCAGTGTTACTACTGGGCCTATATCCCAAAGAGATTTTAAAGAAGGGAAAGAGACCTGTATTGCAAGAATGTTTATAGCAGCCCTCTTTGTAGTGGGCCAGAAAATGGAAACTGAGTGGATGTTCATCAATTGGAGCATGACTGAATAAATTGTGGTATATTAATATTATGGAATATTATTGTTCTGTAAGAAATGACCAACAGAATGATTTCAGAAAGGCCTGGAGAGACTTACATGAACTGATGCTGAGTGAAATGAGCAGGACCAGGAGATCATTATACATTTCAACAACAATACTATATGATGATCAATTCTGATGAACCTGGCCCTCTTCAGCAATGAGATGAACCAAATCAGCTCCAATAGAGCAATAATGAATTGAACCAGCTACACCCAGCGAAAGAACTCTGGGAGATGACTATGAACCACTACATAGAATTCCCAATCCCTCTACCTTTGTCCACCTGCATTTTTGATTTCCTTCACAGGGTAATTGTACACCATTTCAAAGTCTGATCCTTTTTGAACAGCAAAAGTAACTATTTGGACATGTATATTAATATTGTATTTAATTTATACTTTAACATATTTAACATGTATTGGTTAACCTGCCATCTAGGGGAGGGGATAGGGGGAAGGAGGGGAAAAATTGGAACAAAAGGTTTGGCAATTGTCAATGCTGTAAAATTACCCATGCATATAACTTGCAAATAAAAAGCTATCATAATAAAAAACAAGTTCAACCCCTTCTCTGGGTCTCTTTCAATCCCCTGGGTTTGTAAACTTGCCAATTTTCTTTAAACCATCTGTATAGGCAAGTCATCAATCCTGAGAAATGAACTTGTTTGGGGTGTATAGTTCCCAGACAAGGAATATGTTTACTAAGAATCTATAAGCTTGATTAAATGATTGATTCTTGTACCAGGATGAGTTTCAACTTAAGAAGAAGAAAAGAAAAACATGTTAAAGTTCGTAAGCAAAATCTTTTATGTGTATAAGTCCTGATAAACTTTTATTGCTGATTGCAACTTCAGGAGAGTAAAAATAATGTATTTAGTCCTAAGCTATTTTAGTAGATTTTGCTATTAGAGATAAAATCTTTTGAGACTGTAACTGATTCATTTGAATTTTGAATTTGGGTATGATTATCTTTTGGTCATGTATGTACTCTCAGGCTGAATCCTGAAATACCTATTTCTATGCTATTATAATCAGTCCCTGGTTTTTCTTTTATAGTACATTTCTATAATCATGAGCAAGTGGTCAGTAGAAGCCATGAGCATAATACAAGTATGCAAGATCTTGCTGTTTTCCATCTGAAAATATGTAGTCATTATATCCTAAGTAATTAGGTAAAAGAACATTTGGTTCAGTCATCTGCCTGTTACTAGATGTATACCTGTATGGCATTAGGCCCCTAAACTGAGACACTATGGAAACTAACTGTTATTTTATTGATTTTTCTAAACAAAAGCTGAAACATCTTTAGTATGGTATAGAGAAGAGGATTTTGGTATATTCACGTTTTCTTAGAAGGATGTAACTTATAAAATATTGTTATATCAATGGGAAAGTCAACTTTAAATTTAATAATGTAGGAATAGCATGTTAGTCTTGTGTGTGTGTCCTGTGGTGCAAACATGTTTTGAGTAAATTATTTGATATGAAAAGTTGCTGGTCAATGTATACTGGCCTCTCCCAGGCCATCCTACAACAGGCCCAGGCAAAAAAAGGTTTATATTCTTCCCCTGCTTTGAATGGTTTTTAAACATTCTCCAGCCAGCTTCTAATCCCAGAGCCAAAACCTCAGAAGAGGGATCCATGTCTAGGTAAAAAAAATATATATACTGAGAAAGAGGCTTTACACATGTGTTTTGTAAAAGTTTAGGTTAATATCTCTATGTCAATATCCTCCTTTGGACAGGTAAATGAGATCTGTTAAGGAAAGATTTGGTGAATCTCTGTTATTCTAATGTGATTCCCCCTTTCTGAAAATTGCTTTTGGGTATTTACAGAATCTTCAGGAAAGACAAACATACCTCCCAATAATGAGAGTTCTACTCCTAGTGCTTCCTCTCTAGTTTTCCAAGTGTGTTGTTCTCTAGACTCTGATCAATTCACCTTCAAATTACTAAGACTAGACAGCTGTATTGATTAGATTCAGGGATGTGACTCAGCCCGCTGGATGGATCTTCAACCAGCTCAATTGCCTCCATATGGCACCTTGTATGATCACTCAGCTCAATACTCATTCTCAGCATGAAGTAATTTCAGAAAGATAGAAATCCTGCCCTATACCACAGCAGACTTCTAGCTTTATTTTAGAGAAGAAATTAGAAGAACTATGGTTAGTAGATAGGCCCCAAATTACCAATGTCTAGTAAGTTTCTCTTTCAGAAATCCATCAATATGAAGAAGAAGGTTATATAAATAATACTACTCCCTACTACAATAACATTTAGAGACTTAGAGACAAGATACAGAATTAAGGTATATCAGTATTAGTAAAGAAAAATACCCCATGAACAAATCAATTTGATATTTATCCATTATAAAATTATAACATTAGCACAAATAAAAATATAATATTTATGTCTAATAAAAGAATTTTTAAACTATTGCTCCAATTTAGAAACAATATTTGTGTTGCTACAAAAGGCAAACAATTTAAAAAAATATAATCAAAAAGTAAATTATTATACTTATAACAAGTATAATTTCTTAAAATTTGAAATCAAAGACTTAAATAAAAACAACAAACACCAATACTAGCCCAAAATTAACAATCTAAACCAAACAATTTCTATATCTATACCAGGTATCCCATACAAACAATCCCATTTCACACAAATATAGAAAAACATAAAAGTAAATTCAATACAGATCACATTTCCTAGAAACAAACCCCACAAAGAAAGTACATACACATTTCTACCTATTCCCTTCTGTGAAGAATCATCAGTACCTCTCATAGCAGAAAAGGCCCATTTAAGAACTAGCATAGACACAAGTCTGAAATATAACTGAAAGTAACTCTAGCCATTTCTCCATAGCCTCCAAACAAAATTTGAAACATGTAAACAAAAAACTGCTTTGCAAAACAAAAGCCATCCAATGCTACTCACTTTACCTAGCATTCATTAAATGAAAAACCGTCAAGAAATTAAAATCAAGAATAATAATTCATAAATTCCATCTAAAAGCTCCAAGTAATTCTAGATTTGAAATTCATTCCCTACTCTAGTAGTAAATATTATTGAATAAATTAAACCAAAAGCAGTAAAAAAATTATACTTAAATAGTTAAATACCCCAAACAACATGAAAAATAAAACAACTCTAGACTGGTATTAGCAAAAAACAAGAAATAATTTCTACTACAAAACATACTTATCAGAAATAACAAAATTCAGAAATTATTACTCCATCCTATGCAAGAAATCTATGCAAAAGTAACAAACTTTTATTAAGTAGAATACAAAAAATATTACTTAAACTGACAAATTTACAAAAAAGAATAAACAAATACAAGTTGATAATTATCACTTCAAATTATTTGTAGTATACTCATTAATATTAACCCCATCTTAATACTCCCATTCTAACCCCAAATAACACACCTTGCAGAAATTATATCCTACCTAATCTCCCCCTTCCCACGTTGAGACTCTTTACAGAAACCACTCAGACACTGGGCATTTGAGGTCCATTCACCATGAAAAATCAAGTATTAAAAAAAACAAGCAAAACAGAAGTACAACAAGCAAATATATTTATTTAGATTTCCACAACAAACTATAAATACGTAGAAAAGCAAAACAAAATTAAAAAAGTAAAACCCCTTAAGACATCAAGAAACAACAAAATGAAATTTATCTCCAAAATCTAACAATAACTCTCTTTAAAAGCAAGAACTAATTTTATATCCAAAGTAGTAACACAAAATTTGAAAAAAAGTATTCTTACCCCTAACTTTCCATTATTATCTTCCCCCTTCTAAAATAGAAACTCCCTTTGGTAAGAACTAGCTATATATAACAAAAAGTAAAAATTATTTTATAATTTCTATAACATCAATTAATAAGGAAATCCCAAGAGAGACATACTTTCAAATAAAAACAAAATACCTTTAAAATTTTGAAAAAGTATGTCTATAACAGCACCCATTCTTACAGAAATATGAAATAAATCTTTCTTGCATTCATCCAGCCAAGTCGTAAATTCTTGGCCAAATATTTATTTCTTATAATAAATAATGATTAAAAAGGATTGCATAGGTTTAATGTATATCAGTTTGCTTACTGTCTTGGGGAAGGGGAAGATAAGGAAGGGAGAAAGAAAAATTTGGAACACAAAGATTTACAAAAATGAATGTTAAAAACTTTCTTTACGTATGTTCATTAGAATGTAAAGGAATGGAATCAGGATGAATTGGCTCAGCCAGGGAGAAACATCCTGTAAAGGACAAATTTGAACTCGTGTCTTGCTGACACCAAGGCTGGTGCTGCATCCCTCCATCTCTCTCCTCTCTCTGCCACCTCCCAAAACTGACAGTGACTCTTCTGCAGTCCCATTTCTTCATAGAATTTCCCCATTCTTTAGCCTAGGAAAATGTCCTGTGTCCTCAGGATTCATCCTGAACTGGCTTTTGAGATTCTTTATTTCTTTTTCTTAGATAGTACTGAGACCCAATAGATTTTTTTTACAATCAAGAAATGTTCCAAAAAACCGGGTCTTTTGACTCCTCCAGCTCACGATGGCAAGATAGTCTGAAAGAGGATTTTAACTAGGATTGCTACAGGATTCAAGATTTTGATGAAGCTCAGATATTCTTGACTCCAAGTTAAAGACCTTTTCCAGAATTTTGGCTTTCACAGTTCATTTCTAATTGTTGTATTCAAAAGTGGGACTTGACCTGCATTCTGGGAAATACTGCTTTCTGAGGTCTAGCCTACCACTTACTTGTCTGCTTTCAGGATATTAAGGAACCCTGATATTCAGTTTTGTAAGGCCCTTCTCCCAGAGCAGATTCTAATTTCTAGAGGAGCACCCTGCAAAGATCTGTATGGGCTGTTTATACAAGTTTTTTTTTTGTTTTTGTTTTGTGGTGGTTGTTTTTTTGAGGTGTGAGTATTTTTTGGCCTGATTCTTTTATAGTTTTATTTGAACAACACTTTTGAGTCTTTCCCCTAAACTGACTTCCAAAAACCTTTTGTTGGTGATTACAAGGTACCTGGGTCATCCCTCTATGATTCCCAAATATCATTTCAAAATGATGCTTTCAAAATAGAAGTCCCCTGTCTTCCTATTTCACATGATGTGTTCCTATCAACAATTTTCTGATAGTCATATCTCTTTCTCTGTATATATATATATATATATATATATATATATATATATACACACACATATATGAGAGAAACACAGTTTGTGCTAAATACAAAAAGAAAAGAACCATCTTTGTTTAGCTATATTGGATTTGTGATGTTTGGGTGGAGGGTCCACTAGCCCCAAAATAGACAATAATCTCTTGAAAAAGAATTTAACATTTTTTTCAAAGTCTACTTCAATATAGAAGGATGTTTGGGTTTGATTTTCTCTTAGTTTCTTTTTTCATTTTTTTCTACATCAATAATTCCCTATATAAATAAAGTTGGAATAAGGGAATGGTTCTTTGTAATAATCTGCCTTCTTCTTCAAATGAGTAATCAATGAGCCATCTCTGGGTTCCTCTAGAAAATCTGTTAAAAACCAATCTGTGATTTGGGAGGTTTTGCACTCTGATGGCCCTTCTCCAGAAGATTTTTGTTCTCTGAAGTGCCGCCCCCCACACCTATACCATATATATTTTTCAAGGATCCTGTAAGGTTTGTGCTCTGAGTTTTTTTCTTCTATGGACCCTGCAGCTCTCTTGTTTGTCTCCATGACAACTGCCAGACCTGACTCTGTGAGCTCAAATTCTCTAGTGTCTGAAAATTTCCATTCCCAGACCCTGTCCAGCTCCTGCTCTCCTTGATTCTCTGGGCTGTCACAGTTCTGCTCTAGTAGATTCCATCATCTCATCCAGGTGCTGATCATTGCCTTTAAAGAGGCTTTAAGCCTGTATATTCTCTCATCCAAGAGCCATCCCTAATCTCTTTGAGTCTGTAAATTTTGGATAGCCAAGCCATGCCTTCTGAGGCAGGACTCATCCCCTCACTAGGAAATTCTGTATTCTCAGCTGCCAGAACCCAAGCAACAGAGATCCTTGAAAGGTTCCAGGATGCCCCAAAAGTCCATGTTCAAGGGGACTGATATTTTGGCTTCTAAGGCCAGACCCTCCTATGATCCCTAAGAAGCTTTCTTTTCTTTTGTTTTTATTGCATCATTATTACAGTGCACATGAATGATATCACATACAAAGTTTTCAACCTAACCAGTGTTCATTCTAAGTCCTTAGCAGGCTACATATTAAGTACATGTACCTGCAAATAATCCTTTTTTATTAAAACATTTTATTTACAAAGCATATGCATATGTAATTTTCCCAACATTGACCCTTGCAAAACCTTTTGTTCTGAATTTGCTCTTCCTTTTTCCCACCCCCTCCCCTAGCTAATAGGTATTCCATTATATGTTAAATATGTTGAAATATACGTTAAATCCCATATACGTCTGCACATTTATACATTTATCTTGCTGCACAAGAAAAATCAGATCAAGAAGGAAGAAAAAGAAAAACTGAGAAAGAAAACAAAATGCAAGCAAACAATCGCAGAAAGAGTGAAAATGCTTTGTTGTGTTCTATACAGGGATAAAGTCCAAAGTCTTTATTGTCTCCTTCACAGTCTGTCTCCTTGCCTGTGGCCTGGGCTAGCTTTCCAGAGGTGCTTCAGACAGGCCTTGGGTCTCAGTGGGGGAAGCAGGAGAGTCACCAAGAGGCTGATGAAGATAGAATGTCTCTCTCTGAGTCTGAAAGCTTGAACTCCAGCTTATATATTGTATTACAATTACATCATTACAGTATACTGAGTATAAACCAATCATTATATCACTAGAGAACCATTATTTGTTGTAAGATTAAATCAATCATACAGAACTAGAGAACTCAACTCACATTCTAAACTAGATAACTATTATCTTATCAATTCCACTGAGTTAACACCTTGTTTAAATTATTCATCTTGAGCCTTAAGTATATTTCTCCAAAGTTCCTGCCTTTTACAAGTTCCAACTGTCCTCTCCCTGGGTGTAGATGGCTTGCTTAATTACTGAACAATTGGAACTGGCTTGAATCATCTCATTGTTGAAGAGAGCCACTTACATCAGAATTGTTCATCATATAATCTTGCTTTTGCTGTGTATAATGATATCCTTGTTCTGGTCATTTCACTCAGCATCAGTTCATGTAAGTCCCTCCAGTCCTCTCTGAAATCATCCTCCTGATCATTTCTTACAAAACAATAGTATTCCAGAGTATTCATATACCACAATTTACTCAGCCATTCTCCAATTGATGGGCATCCACTCAGGTTCCAGTTTCTGGCCACTACAAAGAGGGCTGCCACAAACATTTTTGCACCTGTGGGTGGCTTTCCCTCATTTAAGATCTGTTTGGGATATAAGCCCAGTAAAAACATTGCTGGATCAAAGGGTATGCACAGTTTGATAACTTTTTGAGCATAGTTCCAAATTGCTTTCCAGAATGGTTGGATCCATTCACAATTCCCCCAACAATGCATCAGTGTCCCAGTTTTCCCACATCCTCTCCAACATTCAGCATTATCTTTTCCTGTCATCTTAGCCAATCTGAGAAGTGTACAATGGTATATCAGAGTTGTCTTAATTTGGATTTCTCTTATTAATAATGAGTTGGAACACCTTTTCATATGACGAGAAATAGATTCAATTTCTTCATCTGAAAATTGTTCATATCTTTTGACCATTTATCAGTTGGAGAATGGCTTGATTTCTTATATATTAGAGTCAGTTCTCTATATATTTTGGAAATGAGGCCTTTATCAGAACCTTTGACTGTAAAAATGTTTTCCCAGTTTATTGCTTCCCTTCTAAACTTGTCTGCATTAATTTTGTTTATAAAAAAACTTTATAACTTGATATAATCAAAATTGTCTATTTTGTGATCAGTAATGATTTCTAGTTCTTTTTTGGTCACAAGTTCATTCCTCCTCCACATATCTGTGTGCTTCTGATTTATTTATAATCTCATTCTTTATGTTTAGATTATGAACATATTTTTACCTTATCTTGGTGTACAGTGTTAAGTGTGGGTCAATGCCTAGTTTCTGTCATACTGGTTTCCAATTTTCCCAGCAATTTTTGTCAAACAGTGAATTCTTATCCCCAAAGCTGCAGTCTTTGGGTTTGTAAACACTAGATTGTGTTTGTAGTGTAAACACTAGATTGCTATAGTTATTATTTTGTCATGTGAACCTAATCTATTCCACTGATCAACTAGTCTATTTCTTAACCAATACTAAATGCTTTTGGTGACCACTACTTTATAATATAGTTTTACATCTGGTACAGCTAAGCCACCTTCATTTGATTTTTGTTTTCATTAGTTCCCTTGAAATTCTTGACCCTTTATTCTTCCAGATAAATTTTGTTATTATTTTTTCTAGGTCATTAAAATAGTTTATTGGGAGTCTGATTGATATAGCACTAAATAAATAATTAGTTTAGGTAGTATTGTCATCTTTGTTATATTTGCTTGACCTATCCAAAAGCACTTAATATTTTGCCAGGTTTTTAGATCTGACTTTATTTGTGTGGAAAGTGTTTTGTAGTTTTGCGCATATAGTTTCTGACTTTTCCTTAGCAGATAGATTCATAAAATATTTGTGATATTTTATTCTAGATATTCTAGGTGGATATTCTAAATGGAATTCCTCTTTGTATCTCTTGCTGTCGGATTTTGTTAGTGATGGATAAAAATGCTGATGATTTATGTTGATTTATTTTGTATCCTGCATGGTATGGGGCAGAACTCTGAACTTGAAACTAGGATTCTTACAAGGTGTTAAGTCAGTGGAATTGATAAAGACAATAGTTATCTAGTTTAGCATGGTGATTAATAGTTCTCTAAATTCAATATGATTGATTTAATCTTACAACAAATAATGGTTTGTTGTAAATGATATAATGATTTTATACTCAGTGTAGGGCATATAAACCAGGGTCAGAGCCCCAGAAGATAAACAAATTGGAGGTGGGAGCATGCCCTGGCACTCAGAGAGATTCATTTCCATCTTCATCAGCCTGACTGGTCTGCCCTCCTGCTCCCCCTACTGAGATCAAGGTTGGTCTGAAAGGCTCTCCACAAAGCTGCTCAGCCCCAGGGAAGGAACCTAGATTGTGAAGGAGATAATAAAGGATTTGGACTTTGACACTTGTCTATTCTTGTGGTGATTACTCAACTGAAAAGAAGGCTGCTTCATAGACCTCCAGAAAACGAACCAAGAACATTATACCTGCAATTTTGGTAAAGTTGTGGATTATTTGTTTTTTTTTCCCATACTTTAAAATTTTTTTTTACTATCATAGCTTTTTATTTACAAGACATATGCATGGGTAATTTTTCAGCATTGACCCTTGCAAAATCTTCTATTCCAACTTTTCCCCACCTTGTCCCCACTCCCTCCCTTAGATACATGTTAAATATGCTAAAGTATATGTTAAAGGCAATATATGTATAGATATTTATACAGTTATCTTGCTGCACAAGAAAAATTGGATTTAGAAATAAGGTAAAAATAATCTGAGAAGGAAAACAAAAATGCAAGCAGACAAAAACAGAAGGAGTGGAAAGCCTATGTTGTGGTCCACACTAATTTCCCATAGTTCTTTTGCTGGGTGTAGCTCGTTCTCTTCATTATTGAACAAAAGGAACTGATTTGGTTCATCTCATTGTTGAAGAGAGCCACATCCATCAGAATTCATCATCATATAATATTGTTGTTGCTGTGTATAATGATCTCCTGGTCCTGCTCATTTCACTCAGCATCAGTTCATGTAAGTCTCTCCAGGCTGCTCTGAAATTATCCTGCTGGTCATTTCTTATAGAACAATAACATTGCATAACATTCATATACCACAACTTGTTCAGCCATTCTCCAATTGATGGGCATCCATTCAATTTCCAGTTTCTGGCCACTACAAAAAGGGCTGCCACAAATATTTTGGCACATACAGGTCCCTTTCCCTTCTTTAAAATCTCTTTGGGATATAAGTCCAGTAGTAACATTGCTGGATCAAAGGGTATGCACAGTTTGATAACTTTTGGAGCATAGTTCCCAATTGCTCTCCAGAACGTTTGGATGCATTCACAATTCCACCAACAATGTATCAGTGTCCCAGTTTTCCCATATCCCCTCCAACATCCATCATTATCTTTTCCTGTCCTCCTAGCCAATCTGAGAGGTATGTAGTGGTATCTCAAAGGTATCTTAATTTGCATTTCACTGATCAATAATGATTTGGAGCATCTTTTCATATAGCTAGAAATAGTTTCCATTTCTTCAAACGAAAATTGTCTGTTCATAATGTTTGACCATTTATCAATTGGAGAATGAGTTGATTTCTTATATATTAGAGTCAATTCTCTATATATTTTGCAAATGAGGCCTTTGTCAGAATATCTGATTGTAAAAATATTTTCCCAGTTTACCATTTCCCTTCTAATCTTGTCTGCATGAGTTGTGTTTAAACAAAAACTTTTTAACTTGATATAATCAAAATTTTCTATTTTGTGATCAATAATGATCTCTAATTCTTCTTTGGTCACAAATTCCTTCCTCCTCCACAGGTCTGAGAGGTAAATTATCCTATGTGCTCCTAATTTATTTATAATATTATTCTTTATGTTTAGATTATGAACATATTTTGACCTTATCTTGGTATATGGTGTTAAGTGTGGGTCAATGCCTAGTTTCTGCCATAGCATTTTCCAATTTTCCTAGCAGTTTTTGTCAAATAGTGAATTCTTATCCCCTAAGTTGGGGTCTTGGGGTTTGTCAACCACTAGATTACTATAGTTTTTGACTATTTTGTCTTGTGAACCTAACCTATTTCACTGATCAACTGGTCTATTTCTTAGCCAATACCAAATGGTTTTGGTGACCGTTGCTTTGTAATATACTTTTAGATCAGGTACAGCTAGGCCACCTTCATTTGATTTTTTTTTCATTAGTTCCCTTGAAATTCTTGACTTTTTGTTCTTCCATATGAATTTTGTTGTTATTTGTTCTAGATCATTAAAATAGTTTCTTGGGAGTCTGATTGGTATAGCACTAAATAAATAGATTAGGGAGTATTGTCATCTTTAATATATTTGCTCGATCTATCCAAGAGCACTTACTATTTTTCCAGTTGGTTAGATCTGACTTTATTTGTGTGGAAAGTGTATTGTAGTTTTGCTTGTATAGTTCCTGATTTTTCCTTAGCAGATAGATTCCCAAATATTTTATACTATCAGCAGTTATTTTAAATAGAATTTCTCTTTGTATCTCTTGTTGTTGGATTTTGTTAGTGATATATAGGAATGCTGATGATTTATGTGGATTTATTTTGTATCCTGCAACTGTGCCAAAGTTGTAGATTGTTTCTAATAGCTTTTTAGTTGAATCTCTGGGGTTCTCTAAGTATACCATCATATCATCTGCAAAGAGTGATAATTTGGTTTCCTCATTACTTACTCTAATTCCTTTAATCTCTTTCTCAACTCTTATTGCCGAAACCAGCATTTCTAATACAACATTGAATAGTATTGTTGATAGTGGGCAACTTTGTTTCACTCCTGATCTTATAGGGAATGGTTTCACTTTATCCCCATTATGTATGATGCTTACTGATGGTTTTATATATATAGATGCTACTGACTATTTAAAGGAAAAGCCCATTTTTTCCTATACTTTCAAGTGTTTTCAATTGGAATAGATGATGGATTATATATGCTTTTTCTGTATCTATTGAGATGATCATATGATTTTTATTAATTTGGTTATTGATATAGTCAATTATGCTAATAGTTTTACTAATATCAAACCAGCCCTGAATTCCTGGTATAAATCCTACTTGATTGTGGTATATTATCCTGGGGATGATTTTCCATAATCTTTTAAAAATATTTTATTTAAGATTTTTGCATCAATATTCATTAGCGAGATTGGTTTATAATTTTCTTTCTCTGTTTTTCTCCTACCTGGTTTAGGTATCAGTACCATGTCTGTGTCATAAAAGGAATTTGATAGGAGTCCTTCATTCCCTATTTTTTCAAATAGTTTATATAACATTAAAATTAAGTGTTCTTTAAGTGTTTGGTAGAATTCCCATGTAAATCCATCTGGTCCTGGGGATTTTATCTCAAGGAGTTGATTAATAGTTTGTTCTATTTCTTTTTCTAAAATGGACTATTTATGCAAGTTACTTCTTCTTCTGTTAATCTGGGCAGCCTATATTTTTGAATCTAGTCATCCATTTCACTTACATTTATACTTTCATTCACTTATATTAACAATTTGATTTTCCTCTTTCCTTTTTCTAATCAAATTTACCAAAGGTTATTCTATTTTGTTGGTTTTTTTTTCATAAAATCAACTCTTATTTTTATTTATTCAATAGTTTTTACTTTCATTTTTATTAATCTATCCTTTTATTTTTAGAATTTCCAGTTTAGTCTTTGATTTGGAGTTTTTAATTTGCTCCTTTCCCAGCTCTTTTATTATTTTTTAATAGTTTTTTATTTACAAAATATATGCATGGGAAATTTTTCAGCATTGACAGTTGCAGTTTTTCCAATTTTTCCCCTCCTTCTCCCCACCCCCTTTCCCAGATGGCATGTAGATCAATAAACGTTAAATATGTTAAAGTATATTTTAAATACAATATATGTATACATGTCCATATAGTCATTTTGCCGCACAAGAAGAATAGGACTTTGAAACAGTGTACCATTAGCCTGTGAAGAAAATAAAAAATGTAAGCAGACAAAAATAGTGGGATTGAGAATTATATGTAGTGGTTTACACTCATTTCTATGAGTTCTTTTGCTGGGTGTAGCTGGTTCAATTCATTACTGCTTTATTGGAGCTGATTTGGTTCATCTCATTGTTGAAGAGGGCCACATCCATCATCCATCAGAATTGATTATCATATAGTATTGTTGGTGAAGTAAGTAATGATCTTCTGGTCCTGCTCATTTCACTCAACATCATTTCATGTAAGTCTTTCCAGGCCTTTCTGAAATCATGCTGTTGGTCATTTCTTACAGAACAATAATATTCCATAATTTTCATATACCACAATTTATTCAGCCATGCTCCAATTTAGGGGCATCCAAACAGTTTCCAGTTTCTGGCCACTACAATGAGGGCTGCCACAAACATTCTTGCACATACAGGTCCCTTTCCCTTCTTTAAGATCTCTTTGGGATATAAGTCCAGTAGTAACACTGCTGGATCAATGGGTATGCACAGTTTGATAACTTTTTGAGCATAGTTCCAAATCGCTCTCTAAAATGGCTGGATGTGTTCAAAATTCCACCAACAATGTATCAGTGTCCCAGTTTTCCCATATCCCCTCCAACATTCCGCATTATCTTTCCCTGTCATTCTAGCCAGTCTGACAGGTATGTAGTTTTCCAGCTCTTTTAGATGCAAACCTAATTCACTGATCTTCTCTTTCTCTAGTTTTTGCAAATAAGTCTCTAGAGATATAAAATTTCCCCTTATTACTGCTTTGGCTGCATCCCACACATTTTGGTATGTCTTCTCATTATTGTCATTCTCTTACGTGAAATTATTAATTTTGTCTATGATTTGCTGTTTCACACATTCATTCTTTAGGATGAGATTATTTAGTGTCCATTTACTTTTTGGCCTATTTTCCACTGGCTTTTTATTGAATGCAGTTTTTATTGCATTGTGATCTGAAAAGGATGCATTTACTATTTCTTCCTTTCTGCATTTGAGAATTTGAGGTCTTTATGTTCTGATATATGATCAATTTTTGTATAGGCTCCATGAACTCCTGAGAAGAAAATGTACTTCTTCTGGGCTTTCCGCTCCAGCTTGTTGCTCTGGGCTCCCTATGCTGTGTTCTGGCCTTGGCAGAATGTTCCCCTGCCCAATTGAAAGAGACCTATTCTAAAGTTCTTCCAAAGTATCTTCTTCTGGAAATGTGTTGTACTCCAAATTATTTGTGGGTTCTGTCACTCCAAAACCAGTTCAGAGGCTTAATCTGTTGTTGGTTTGATAGAAAGGAAGCCACAGAAAGCCCTGTCTTCTCTCTTCTATCTTGACTCTGAGCCCCTAGGTGTTTTTTTTAATGGATAAATGATTGACAACAATCTTGTAGTATGGTTGAATATGGAAGAATTTTTGTTGTTTTTGTTTCTCTTAGCTTTTAAAAAAATATGCATCACTAATACTGAAAAATATTTTATTGGAATAAATGAATAATCGCTGCAAAATGTTTACCTGTTTTAAAAATTATTTTACAATGGCCCATATTTTATAGATCCACAGAGTATAAACATGAAAATGAACCCTTGTGAGTTGTTTGTTTTTCCACCCTGAGGCTCCTTCTGCAGCAGATGATGTCTGCTCTCTGACTCCTCCACCTGTAACTATAGTGTTTTCCAGGACATTGCAAAGTCTGAATTTTGCTCCCCCTAAAATCCTTCTTACCTCTCAGGTCCCCTCTTCTATTTTTGTTTGAATGACATCTCCCAGGACTGACATTTTGCCTGTGCAAGTTCTCCTATCCCACATCTCATTGTTTCTCCAAGGTTTTCATTCAACATCTGGACCTTTAGAGGCAGTGTTTATTCCCTAAAGGGAAATTTTGCATTCTCACCTTCAGGACACCTCCCATATGGAAGTGGAAAGGTCCAGGAAGCTCTGAGGGCCAAGATTCCAAGAAACTGATATTTAGGATTCTAAGGCCTGGCTCTCCAAGGATGCCTTAGGATTTATTCCTTTTCTTTATTAGGTCACTATAACTTGCCACATACAATTTAAAAAATCTAATCAATTTTTTCTTATGAATTCCTAGCATGCTACATATTATTAATATTTACCTGCATAATATTTCCCCCCTCAGAACATATTTAGAGTAAGCCTTGAAATTTAGAACATTTGGCATTTGAAAGTCTAATCAATAGGAGATCATTGTAGGTTCTCAAATGTCTCACAGCTCTGGTATATGGAAATTTGGAGGACACTACATTTGTGACCTTTTTTGGTCTCTCCTGGATCTGATATCCCTTGCTCTCTTGAATTTCTAATTCTCTTTTTCATGACACCCCCCTGACACTGTAGGTTCTAAAATCCCATTTGTACAGACAGTTTGCATCATCTGCCTTTGAACACCTTTCACTGTATCTGTTCTGCTCAGTCCCCACACTGACATTCTTGCTTCTACAATCCTGTCCAGGACAGGATTCTAGGCTGTATATTTCCACTAATTTCAGTTATTTTGGGTTCCAAGTCAAATATTTATTCAAGAGAATTGACTTCACAATCCATTCCTAATTGTTCCATTCTGAGATAAGACTCGATGATGTGCTAGACAATGTTAATCTACCATTAACTTACTCACTTTCATGATACCTGGAAGTGTAGATAGTCAGTTTTCTGAGAACCTTCATAGATCTGAGATTTTCATGTACAAAGAAACATTCTTTGAAGATCTCAATGGGTTTTTTCTTAAGTTTAATTTAATTTTCTGCGTTCAGAAAATTGATAGTGTTTTCAGCATACCCATAATAACCATAATAACCAATATTCATGCTTAAACCTGTCACTTTTTTCCCCTAGCATTTCCAATATATCTTAAAAATGATATAATACTCAGTTTTCATCTCATAAGAGCTTTTCTTTTTGGTGTTTTTTAAAATGACATGCAACAGGCCTATCTTTGGACAAGTAAATATCTATCTGAGAATATTACCTTTGGAATTTATGATATTTGCCATTCTAAGGACTCTTTCTGGTCTAATCATTTCTGTTCTCAAAGTATAGAATACTATACCATGCCAGGCTTTCTCTAGTATCCGCAACTGTGTCCCAAAATTTGTCTAAGATGTGTTTTTTGATTCTATTTATAGTATTCATCTGACTCTTGCTCTGTCATCTAATTTAACTCTTCAATCTTTCACAATATTGGGGTCTTTACCAATGAGTATCATTTTCTCACTGAAGCTTCAGCTTCAGCATTGACATTTCATTGAGTAGCCCGAATTAGTTTCTTTCAATATTGACCTCTTGATCCCCAATAGACTAAGACTAGAGAGGAATAGGCATCCTTGCAATAAGTAAGATTTTTTCCTTTTAAAACTTACCATTTCAGAGCAGATGATTCATATTCTTATGCTCTCCAAGTTATCCCATACAATGAGGTTCTTATAAGTTCTGAGCTTTGGTATTCTAAGAAGTCTCCTTTCTTTAATATCATTTCTTCTCTGTATTGTCTTCTGTTTCTCATTTTTTTTCTCCGTGGCTCCTCTAAATCCAATCATTCTGTATAGCCAAATACCATTGCATCTGATCATTTCTTTTATCAGCCCTGGAACAATTACTTCTCTCTCTCATCTAGTAAGTCCAAACACTGATGTATTGGTTTAAGGATTCTGGAATCCATATTTCCTTGTAGCAAAGATGTTTTAAGTTCTATGTCTATTCACCAATAAAATCTTTTGGCTTCCCTTTTATTCAAAATCCAGCCCTCCATAAGGAAAAACTGACCCTGAGCAAGAACATTCTAGAGTCATCCTCCACAACATATATTTTTGAAATATAAGTGAAAGTTCATATAGTCAGTGATTTAAGAATCCTTGCAAATCCTGACTTTTTTGGGTTCTAAGGCCATAACCTCCAATGATCTGTAAGGTTTGATTTTTTTTATTATCAGGTTTTCATTATTGCACTGCACAAAAACATTACTAATATCCTGTATTTGAAATAGGTCTTGTCCGTTATCAGTTCTCATTATATCTCACTGGTGTTTTCTTTTTAATAATCCCTACATTAATGGGAATGAAGTTTAATACTTTCAGTATTTATCAGTGATAAAAATCATGGAATTACATTTGTATTGATGTGCTATTTTCCATTCTAAGTTTCCTTCCAGACCACATGATTTAGGTTCTCAGGACTGTCCCATGTTTGGAAAATGGAAGTTTTGAGAACATGTCTTGTCTTTCCTATTATGTTCTAAGAGCTCTCCTCACTCTGATCTAGCTTCTTCAAAGGGCCCCTACTTCTTTCCTTCTCTTCTCTATGGCCATTCTTGGGCCTATCATTACATGTATGAAATCCCCACTGGTGTAACAAATTACATTCTCACCTTCCAAACATCCCTCACTTTTGAAAAAAAAATCAGGTTTAAGTGACTTGCTTAGGGTGACACAGAATATGAGTTTCTGAAGCCACTCATATGAAGGAACTCAGGTCCTTCTGACTCCAAGAATGATGCGCTATCCCTGCCTTAACTAGTTGCCCTACATCTCCTGTTGTCTCTGCTCTAGATCTCTCAGTAATGACACACTAAATTTAATGAGCTAAAAACCCCAGAATCTTGATCAGAAATGTCCATCTGTGTCAGAAGTCCTAGGGTCTAAGTTCCCTCCTTGATCACATACTCTAGTTTCACTTATCTGTCTCCATTGGGACATTTGGAGGCAGGATTGAACTTCTAGCTGAGACATTCTGTCTCTAGATTACCATCAACTTCCAACATTCCCACATGAAGGGTACCTGGGAGCCTCAGTCTTTAGTGTTCTAAGATCCATTCAAGACATGACATGTTTAGTTCCAAAGTCATGTCATGCTCACTTGGGTCCAGGTAAAATTTTACATTTTATTTATTCAATTAGGATGACAATTTATACGTGTTTAACTAATATGAAGATTTTGAAAGAAAAGATTTCTCCCTTATGAACTCCTTCAATTTTATGCAATTTTTTTTCCTTTCAAAAATTGCCTTATAGTCATTCTTATTATTAGGAAAAAAACCATACTGAAGAGAGAAATATATAAACCTGCATTTGTTTAGCTGTACAAGCACAAGGCTTTGAAAGGGAAAGGAATGGCTTGTGAGTAGAAGAAAAAATTGATAGTAATTTCACTAAATTCTTTGAAAATTTTTTCTAAAAAGCCTTTCTGTGTGATTTGGTTTTATTTCCTATACTTCTTTTATCACTGATGCCCAATATAATTTTTAAAAATGTTAGAACAAATAAATGATCGCCTATGACAAATCTGTCTTTCTTTTTAGAATCAATAGAAAATGGCCAATATTTGGGCTTATCCAGTATATTTATGAAAAGAAATCCTCATCAGATGTGAAATTTTCCACTTAGAGGCTCCTTCCTGAGCAGAAGATTGTTATTCTTTTAATACCCCCACATTTAGCATATGCAATTTTCCATAACCCTGCAAGATCTGCCTTTTGCTCTCCCTAAGGCTTTTCTTTGCTCTGAGGTCCCCTCTTCTATGGACATTGCTAACTCATTTTTGTTTCCGTGGCAACTCTCAGCCTGATGCTGTGTGTGTGTAAATCCTTATTTTGCTGAAAATGTCCCTACCCAGATGCCTTACATTTCCCCTTTTCTTTTTAGGCCCTCACAAGTCAGGGCTAGCAGATTCTACAGTTTCAGCAGCCGATAAACCTAAATTCCAATTTTTAAAGTGCATACTTAACATATGCCATGAGGCATCCCCTATCTCATAGTTTCTAAGTTTTCACTTAAAATCTGGCTCTTCAGAGGCAGTCCTTATCATCTAACTAGCAAATTCTGGTTCTAACCCACTAGAAGTAAACTCCTAGAAGGTCCCCAATTATGAGTATTCCAAGGGGCTAAGAATTTGGAGGCTGGAGCCTCCCAGAATCCATAAGGATTTTTCTTTTCCATTTTGTATTGCATGATTATTAAAATAGACATGAATCTTAACACATACAAAATTTAAACTTAATTTATTTCCCTTATAATTCTCAGAACTTTACACAATATTTAACTGCAAGTAGACATCTTTTTGCCCACTGAGAAAATATTTAAAATAATCCTGTGATATCAGGACACGTGGCACTGAAGAGCAATTCCAGGACACATCATTTTAGATCATCAAAGTCCTTAAATCTATGGCATATGGAAAATTAGAGGACCCTCCAATCTCGAGCTTTGGTGTCCTTTACTGGATCAGATATACTTTCTTCTAAAAGATCTTCTCAATTCTCCATGCCTTCTGTATAGTTCTTCCCTGACTGACATTTTCTTTTCTAAAATTTCATTTCTTCAGTCAATTTCCCTTATCAGCCATAGAACATCTGTCTTAGTCCATCCCAAACTGACCTTCCTGTTTCTTTCTTCTTTAAAAAACAAACCAACTTTTTTTTGTTGTTTCCTTTTTTCTGGTTATACATGTCCATAAATTTTTAATACAGATTTCTTTTTTTATTGATTGAATGTTTTTATTTGAAAAAGCAAAATAAGAAAACTAAAAAAAAAAAAAGCAAAAATGTTATACAAAATAAAATAAAACAAAACAAAAGAGAACATTGTCATGTGCTATGCCCAGGGACATCAGAGCAGATTCAAAATACAGAGCAACAAATAACCAGATCTAGAATATACTATATATTAGTAGAAGAAATTATATTCATGAATATCTGTTTTTTCTCTATTTCCTTGTAAATTGTTCTTTGGCTCTCTGCTGTGTCCCTTTATTGTGTACTTTATTCTTTTCCCCTTTTTCATCCTTCCCCACCCCCAAGCAAGCTACAGTTAAGAAAAAAGTATATTTATGTTATACATATGTTTATATATACATATATATATGTATATATACACACAGAGAAACACACACATACCCCACATACACACATCTTTCCTATCCTTGCTGATTTTTTAATTAAATTCAGCTCCATAACTTACCTTACTATTATTTAACCTCCCTCCACCCAAGGATCCCTCCCTTGATTTCTTTCCTCACCCTTTGATTCCCCATCCACCTATGCCTCTCCCTTTTTTTCTTTACAGATTTTGGAGAGTGTCATACCCTTCATGGATGGTATATATGTAGTGTTACCTATTGAATCCATTCCCAATCTGGGTATGAGCCCTTCTCCCCCTCTAATGTCTCTGTGTTTATTCTTCCTCTGACAAGGAAGATTTGTCCGACAAGATTACTGTTTTTACCTTTCCTCTGCCAATCTTTCTTTTGAGCTACCATATTGTTGATATGAATCTAAAACATATAGTATATATTTTACATGAAAAAACCCCATAAACAATCTCTACATATTTATATAGTTTGTTCATCTTGAGTTTCTAAAAACTGCTCTTTGATACTGGTTTTTATATGTTAAATTTTCTGTTAAGTTCAGATTTGGTTGATAGAAAATCCTGAAAATCTGCAAGTTTGTTGAAGGTCCATTTTTTCTCATTCAAAGTTATAGATAATTTTGTGAGATATAATATTTTTGGCCTTAGGTCTAGTTCTTTTGATATGATATAATTTTGATATGATATGACAGATATGATCCCAGGACCTGCAGTCTTTTATTGTGGTTGCTGCTAAGTCTTGTGCAGTTCTAATTGTAGTTTCAGCATATTTGAATTTTTTTCCTTTGTTTCTCTAAAATTTTCTCTTTGATCTGGGTTTTGAAATTTGGCAATAATGTTCCTGTGTATTTTCCATAACGATCTATTTGAGGTTGTGATCAGTGAATGTCTTCTATTTCTACTTTCCCCTCATGTTCTTTCATTCTAGTTCATTTTTCTTGGATTATTTCCTGCATTATTTTGTCAAGGTTCTCTTTTTGCTCACAACTTTCTGTAAGTCCAATTATTCTTATCTTTTCTCTTCTTGATCTGTTCTCCAGATTTGTCATTTGTCATTTTTCTTATATTTCACATTCTGTTCTATTTTCTCAAACCTTATATTCTTGGACTCCCATAGCTTCACTGGCTCTGACTTTCCCAATTCTAATTTTCAAATAATTATTTTAATTTTTAAGGCTCCATACCTCTTTTTCTAGTTGGTTAACTTTTTTCATAATCTTTTTTTTTTCTTGGATGGTTTTTTATTTTTAAAAAATTTTTCCTCAATGTCTCTCATTTGACGTTTAAATTCTTTTTTTAAGCTTTTCTGTAAATTATTAAGCTTATTCTGTAAATTAGGGAGGGAGCTATTTCATATTACTCTTTGGGGTGGAAGATTTTTTTTTTAATTGAAGTGTCTTCCTGTGAAAGGGAACCCTTGTCTTATCTGTTCCCATAATATATTTCAGTGGTGGGGTTCTTACTTCTTTGCTGTTCATTTTAAAAAATAAAACTATTAGTGTAAGGACCTCTAATCCTGGGGTGCCTCAAGGTTCCCTTCAGGTTTCCCCTCTCATCTGGAACCCCAGTCCAAGAGCTCTACATTCTAGCAAGTGCCTGTAGCCAGCAGTCTTCCTGTTCCCTACTTCTGCATTGATGGAATGCTGGTTCCTTTTTGCAGAGGGCCTCATTTCATCAGTACAGCCAGGCCTAGGGTTCCCAATCAGCCGAGGTTCACTTCATCTTCCCTGAATCCACAAATAGTTCGAGAGATGAAAGTCTCTGTGGCTCCTGCTGAGGTTCCAGCCATACTCAGTTAACCCAGAGGTCCCCACTTCGTGTTTCTGTGTAAGTAGCCTGGAGGTATTTGCACTTCAGACAGGTTAATCCCCAGCTTGGGAGAAGTCTTCAGAACTTGGGTTCCATCTGGGGAACCCCTGTTCTGCTCCAAGTCTTCTTGATTTTCACCAATCTATGTTTGCCCAGACGTGCAAATTTGTTGTATTTCCGGGGGAAATCAGGAGAGCTTGAAATTTACTAACCTATTCCACCTTCTTTCCAGAATCTTCCCTTAATATACATTATGAATCATGTTGGGAAAGAAAAATCAAAACGAAAGGGAAAAAACCATGAGAGAGAAAAAAGAAAAACAGAAGAAAATGCAAAAAAAAAAAAAAAAAAAAAAAAAAAAAAAAAAAAAAAAAAAAAAAAAGAAAAAAAAAAAAAAAAAAAAAAAAAAAAAAAAAAAAAAAAAAAAAAAAAAAAAAAAAAAAAAAAAAAAAGCAAACATAGCAGGCGTTGGTTTACATTTAACCTCCACAATTCTCTTTTTGAATGCAGATGGTGCTTTCTATCCGAACTTTATTGGGATTGCCTTGGATCTCTGAGCCACTGAGATGAACCAAGTCTTTCATAGTTGATCATGATATAATCTTGGTGTTACAGTATACATTGTATTCTTGGTTCTTCTTGTTTCTCTCAGCTTATGTAAATCTCTCCAGGCTTTTCTAAAATCAGTTTGTTCTATTACTTTCATATACCACAATTTATTTAGCCATTCCCCAATTGATGGACATCTATTCATTATCTATTTCCTTGCCTGCATAAAAAAGTTGCTACAAATACTTTTGCACATGTCGCTTATTCCCCCCCCCCCTTTTATTGATTTCCTTGGTATACCGATCCAGTGGTAGCACTGCTGGGTCAAAGGGAACCCTTTGGGCATTGTTTCAAATTGCTCTTCAGAATGGTTGGATTACTTCAAAGTATTCTCCTCCAGTATTTATCATCTTTTCCTGTCAGGGAGCCTCATGCTTTGATAGCAGCAGCAACAATTTGCTCATATGCTACTATGGGATAATTAATCTGTTTCAAGTTCAGATTTCTGGCCCATAACAGCTCCCTTTCTTTTGTTTTAGAATGGTGGTTCTCAAAGTATGGTCTAGAGAATCCTGGGGATCTCTGAAACCCTTTTAGAAGGTCTCCAAATTCAAAATTAGTGTTCATTTCCAATATGTTAAATGTCTATAAATATAATCCAGATAAACAAAAACACTTTGGAGAGATCCTCAATAATTTTAATAGGATAAAAATACTGAAAACAAAAGTTTGAGAACAACTGTTTTAAAACATAGGTGGTCATATTCTCCCTGGCTTCTCAGGGAGGTGAAAACCCCCAAAGGGAGGTAATTACACCTTCCCTGACTCCTCAAAAAAGGGGTGAAAACACCAAAAATGGAGGTGATCATGCCCTCTCTTACATCTCAGGAAGGGATATGAAAATACCAAAGGAAATGGGGAATCAAACCAGATTAGTGGGTTTCTGAAAGGTCTCACTTGAAACAGATATACATAAATTCATCAACATGTGAGGTATTACATAACAAACAACATGAATCAACATGAGGAATTATACATGTCCATAAATTTTAGAAATAGTCCAAAACCAATCTATTGTCCATCACTTCATGTGTCAGAGAATCCAATGATTCCTGCAAGTTTTGAACAGTCTTATCAACAATTTTTCATCTCAGGTAATCCAATGATTCCTGCTTGTGTTGAAGTTCTATAACAGTCTTATGATCGGCCATGCTCTTTCAGTGTCAGATGTTTTTTTAGGTCTCCTTTGTTTTGAGGTTTTCTTCTTTTTCCATCTCTCTCCAGGTGCTCATTGGCACCCATCTGATTCCTTCTCCATCTGTGGAAATACAAGCAAACCCTCTCTCTCAAGTAGTTAACCTATCTAGTACCTTCTTATTCACTACTTTCTGGATTTCACCACATCACCTGGCAATTACATTGGACCTGCTTTGCACTGGACAGTGTTCTTCTGCTGGATTAAAAAGCCTATATTCCCCCCAATTGTAATCCCTTTCTCCCATTTGATTACTTCTCTGCTGACTGATCATATCAGAGTCCCGAACTTCTAAAGACTCTCTGGGTGTAACATCGGATGCCATCATGCCCCACCTGTTTTTTGTTTGAGGTATTGGAGCTGGGCCCCACCTCTCATTTCCCTGGGTCAATCTACATTCTGAGGCCCAGTGGAAACCTTTATTACATAGGGTTTTGGGTCTTGTTCTCTCATCCTGTCTTCTCACTTTATCTCTTTGCCTACACTGAAAGCATTGATGAGTCTCCCTCGAAATCCCTTGCCAAGAAGGACCCTGTCTTCCCATGTTCTGCATCATAGCCTGGGTATAAAAGGCATTTGTGCCCATTGTGGCACAGTGTCTTATGATCTCCTCTAAAGGAGCATCCTTCTGTAGTCCAAGAATAATTCTTCTACAAACCTCATTAGCATTTTCTCTAGCGAATTGTCTTATCATAATTCCTGTAGCTGCATTTTCACCGATAGTTAGTATGACACCTGTTTGCAGATGTCCCACAAAATCAGCAAAGGGTTCATTTGTACCTTGCTCTATTTTGTGAAGGCTTCCCATCGATTTTGTCCTTGGAGGGAGTCCCATGCTTTTATAGTAGCAGCAGCAATTTGCTCATATGCTATGAAAGGGTAATTAATCTGTACTGAAGTGTCTGCACACTGACCTTTACCTGCTAGTTGGTCAAAGATGATTTGTATATTAACTCCAGTTTGCCTATTTCATTGGGCTTGTATCCTACATAGTACACTATACTCTGAAAGCCATAACAAGTTTTGTCCAGGTTCTACACATGCCCTTGCTATAGATTTCCAGTCATTAGGGGTTAAAATTTCATAAGCCAAATTCTCTAATACCATCTTAACGTAAGATGATGTAGCCCCATAAAAAGTGAAACCTTTTTTAAAGTGTTTAATAATTTCCAGCTCAAAAGGAGTGTATCTTCTCCTTTGTTGACCTGAAGAATCAAATTCTTCAAACACAGGGTATGCTTCTATGAAATCAGATATATCCTGTCCTTCTTTTTTAGCTTTAGCTAGTGCTTTTTGAATTAGAAAAGGTTCCTTTCTAAACATTTGTCTCATTTCAGCTGAAATACTAGTTTAGCCCTTTACAAAGTTTCCTTCTTGTCTATTTTTGTACTTACCCTAATTTCTGGGTCACAGGTGTAGGTCCTTAGCCCCACATTGGGCAACAAAATGTAGTGTTCTTGTTGGTTTTTCTGGAGGTCTTGGAGCAGTCTTCTTTTCAGCTCAGTAATCGCTATGAGAATAGCAAGGTGTTTAAGTCCAAATCCTTTATTATCTCCTTCACAGTCTAGTTTCCTTGCCTGGAGCCTGGGCTAGCTTTCTTAAAGGCCTTCAGGAGTCTTGGTTTCAGTGGAGAAGCTAAGTAGGACAGGTCTGCCACCACAGTGGTGTGAGATGGAGTGAATGAATATGGTTCTCCTTGGCTCTGAGAGCTTGACCTCCCCAATTCTCCAGTTCTCTTGTCTTCTCTGGATCTGTCTCCAAGCCTCTCGGTTTTCCAGGAGAGCCACCAAGAGTCTGACTGAAATGGAATGAATGTGTCCCTGGGTCCCCTCAGAAGGGTTCAGAATGAGACTCAGAAGGACTTGGAAGGGGCTCACACTGTGGTAAAGTTCTTTCCACAAATTTTCCACCAGCTGAGACTACACCCTGCCCCGCTCTGGCCTGCTAAGTGTGAGCTACCTTCTGTGCTCTCACTGCCTACTTTCCTGACTACATCATCTTGGCTCTGCCCCCCTATCTGTGATTTTATTGATTTATTAAACTAAACCTGAAACATCTTTAGTGTGGTGTAGAGAAGAGGTTGTTGATGTATTCAAGTTTTCTTGGATGTAACTTATAGAATACTGTTACATCAATGGGAAAGTCAACTTTATTTAAGTTTACTAATGTGGGAATAGCATGTTCGTCTTGTGTGTGTCCTGTGGTGCAAGCATGTTTTGTTGCTGGTCAACGTATACTGACCTCTCCCAGGCCATCAAACAATAGATCCTGGCCAAAAAAAGGTTTATATTTTTCCCCTGCTTTGAGTGTTTAAATGTTTAAAAACATTCTCCAGACAACTTCTAAATCCCAGAGCCAAGTCTCAGAAGAGGGATACATGTCTAGGTAAAAATAATATATACTGAGAAAGAGGCTTTTACACATGTGTTTTGTAAAAGTGTGGGTTAATCTATCTCAATATCCTCCTTTGGACAGGTAAATGAGATCTGTTAAGGAAAAGATTTTGTGAATCTCTGTTATTCTGATGGGATTCCTTCTTTCTGAAAATTGCTTTTGGGTATTTACAGAATCTTCAGGAAAGATATAAACATACCTTCCAAGAATGAGAGTTCTACTCCTAGTGCTCCCTCTCTAGTTCCTTTGTTGTTGTCATTGTTATTTGTTTTCTCTTTTTTCTTTTTCTTGTTTTTTTCTCTTTTGATTTGATTTTTCTTTCACAACTTGACAAATATGGAAATATATTTAAAGAATTGCACATGTTTAACATATATCAAACTGCTTGCTGTCTAGCAGAGGGGAGGGAGAGTGAGGAAGGGAAAATGTTTTCAAAAACCAGTGTTTGCCAAGGGGAATGTTAAAAATTATCTTTGCATGTATTTGGAAAAATAAAAACCTATTCGAATTAAATTTTCAACATAAAAAGAAAGAAATTATATCCCCAAAAATTGGTTTTCTGAGTCTTCCAGTGCAGGATGTCATGATTGTATAGATGAGGAGGCTAGTCACGATCACAAGAGGATTATAGATTTCAGTCAAGGTCAGATATTCTAGGTTCTAAATCAAAGATCTGTTCCAGAATTCTGGCTTCAAAATTCATGCCTAATGCCTGTATTTAAAAGTGGGGCTTACCTTCTGACTAGGAAGTATTGTGGTTTGAGCTCTAGCCTACCACCAGCTTTGCTTTCAGGATACCTGGAAGTCCAGATATTTAGTTTTCCTTGGACCTTCATAGAAATGAGATTTTCAAATATAAAGTAGGATCCTCCTAAGATTTGTTTGGAAGTTTTTAGCTTAAGTTTCTTTCATGAGTTTTTTTGAACAGTACAATTCTAGGCATATTTATTCTCACCTTCTGAATATCTTCCACTCTCCTCTTTCAAGCAATCACATTTGAGATTCCACAGCTCAATCAAACTTGGGATTCATTATTCAAAGTTTCCCTCAAAGCCCTACCCAGTTTGTGTTCCTGCGCTCTCCTTGTTCGCAATGTACAGAAGTATCACTGATTTTCAAACATGAGTCATTTCCCTTATCAGTCCTCATCATGTCGACTCTTGATTTTGTGTGTGTGAAAAAGAGAGAGAGAGAGAGAAAGAGAGAGAGAGAGAGAGAGAGCACCTACATTGCTTAGAATGAATAGACCTACAAAAAATAATCTGACAAAGGAAGAAGGAGGAAGGGCATGAAATTGTATTTCTCTTGATGCATAGGTCTAGGGTGGTTGAGGATACTTTAGGGTTGTCAAAAAATAGATGGTGCTTTCAGGATATTCTTTTGCAATGTGTTTAAATATGTGAGATATTTTTAAAAGCATAATGTAAGTACAATCAATACCCAAATACAATAAATAAAATACTGTTCTTTAATGAACACTCAAACTTGCCTTCTTTCTTAAATTCTTTCAAGTTGGCCAATATTTTAGCTAATATTTTATATGAACATAAATTCTCACATCAATGATATTGTCCAGTCTAAGGATGCTTCCAGACCATATGATTTATGTAATCAAGAATCTGTCATGTATGCCATATGAGAATTTTTAGGATATTCTAGTCTGATACTTTGTATTCTAGGAGCTCCCCCTCCTTCTTCAAATTGCTCTGCTTTTTTTCCATTCTCTTTTCATTGCTATTCCCCAGACTGATATTCTGTATGTAAAAGCAGTGGTTCTCAAAGTATGATCCAGAAAATATTGAGGGTTTCTAAAAGACTTTCAGAGGATCTATAAATTCAAAATTAGTTTTTATTTCTAATGTGACAAATATCTATAAATATAACCACACAAACAAAATCTGTTTGGATAGATTCTCAATCATTTTTAATAACATAAAGATACTGAGAGCAAAACTTTGACAACCATTATGCTAAAGCATCCTAAAATTTAAGTTTGAATTTATTTTGTTTTATAAGAACAATCTAATTTGTTGTGATTTAATAAATGACCTACAACAGATCAATATTTGGGCCAACTAAGAGTGTAAGAGTAAGCATAAAGCATCCTTGTTATTCATGATATTTTTCATTCTAACGCTCATTTGGAGCTCATCATTTATATTCTCTAAGTAGACCTAGTAATCAAACATGGTGATTTCCAGGACATGCCAAGTTCTGCCCTTTGGAGTGTCAGGGCAGTCTCTGCTCTGATATCCCTTATTCTAAGTGTTTTCCTACCTCCTTCATTCTCTTAGCTGTGCCTACACCATGTTAGGTGCGAATACTTCCACTTTCTGACAATTTTCATTTTCAGCACCTGATCATCTCCCACTTTTCATCTGCTAGCCACTCCAGATTTTGACACAGTGGAGTCTCCAGGTGAATCAAGCTCAGGATTTTGGATTTAAAGCTACCAACAAGCCCACACCGTCTTGTTTCAAGGAGCCCTCTATGAATTTACACCCTGGCTTCACTTTCCCTTTTATAATAGTACATTCAGAGGTAGGATTTAACTCCTACTGTCAAGTACTTTCTACATTCCCACATGAAAAGTCCTTACAAGCCTAAATCTTTAACCAACCTAGATAGGACATTTTTGGTTTTAATGCCATATCACATTAGATTTGGTCAATTTCTTATATTTCATTGGATTAGCATGACAATGTACTTGTAATGTATCTTGACAATGGGGTGATTTCACAATAGGAATTTACCCCCAAATCAGAAACTTTATGAGCAAAACTACAAAACACTTTCCACACAAATTAAGTCTGATCTAACCAACTGGAAAAATATTAAATGCTCTTGGATTGGGCGAGCAAATATAATAAAGATGACAATACTACCTAAACTAATCTAGTTATTGATCAGTATACCAATCAGACTCCCAAAAAATTATTTTAATGACCTAGAAAAAATAACAACAAAGTTCCTATGGAAAAACAAAAGATCAAGAATTTCAAGGGAATTAATGAAAAAAAATCAAATGGAGGTGGCCTAGCTGTGCCAGATCTAAAATTATATTATAAAGCACCAGTTACCAAAACTATCTGATATTGGCTAAGAAATAGACTAGTTGATCAGTGGAATAGGTTAGGTTCAAAGGACAAAACAGCCAATAACTTTGATAATCTACTGTTTGACAAATCCAAACACCCCAGTTTTGGGGATAAGAACTCATTATTTGACAAAAATTGCTGGGAAAATTGGAAATTAGTATGGCAGAAACTAGGCATGGACCCACACTTAACACCGTACACCAAGATAAGGTCAAATGGGTTCATGACCTAGGCATAAAGAATGAGATCATAAATAAAATTGGAAGAGCATAGGATAGTTTACCTCTCAGACCTGTGGAAGAGGAAGGAATTTATGACCAAAGAAGAACTAGAGATCAATTACTGATCACAAAATAGAAAATTTCGATTATACCAAACTGAAAAGTTTTTGTACAAACAAAACTAATGCAGACAAGATTAGAAGGGAAGCAATAAACTGGGAAAATATTTTTACAGTCAAAGGTTCTGATAAAGGCCTCATTTCCAAAATATATAGAGAATTAACTCTAATTTATAAAAAATCAAGCCATTCTCCAATTGAAAAATGGTCAAAGGATATGAACAGACAATTCTCAGATGAAGAAATTAAAACTATTTCTAGCCATATGAAAATATGCTCCAAATCATTATTAATCAGAGAAATACAAATTAAGACAACTCTGAGATACACTACATACCTGTCAGATTGGCTAGAATGACAAGGAAAGATAATGTGGAATGTTGGAGGGGATGTGGGAAAAAAGGGACACTGATACATTGTTGGTGGAATTGTGAACACATCCAGCCATTCTGGAGAGCAATTTGGAACTATGCTCAAAAAGTTATCAAACTGTGCATACCCTTTGATCTAGCAGTGTTTCTACTGGGCTTATAACCCAAAGAGATACTAAAGAAGGGAAAGGGCCCTGTAAGTGCCAAAATGTTTATGGTGGCCCTGCTTGTAGTAGCTAGAAGCTGGAAAATGAATGGATGCCCATCAATTGGAGAATGGTTGATTAATTGTGGTATATGAATGTTATGGAATGTTATTGTTCTGTAAGAAATGACCAGCAGGATGAATGTAGAGAGGATTGGCGATACCTACATGAACTGATGCTGAGTGAAATGAGCAGAACCAGGAGATCATTATATAACCTCAACAACGATACTGTATTAGGATGTATTCTGATGGAAGTGGATTTCTTCGACAAAGAGAAGATCTAACTCAGTTTCAATTGATCAAGGTTGGACAGAAGCAGCCCCACCCAAAGAAAAAACACTGGGAAATGAATGTAAACTGCTTGCATTTTTGTTTTTCTTCCTGGGTTATTTATACCTTCTGAATCCAATTCTCCCTGAGCAATAAGAGACCTGTTTGGTTCTGCACACATATATTGTATCTAGGATATACTGTGACATATTTAACATGTATAGGATTGCTTGCCATCTGGGGGAGGGGGTGGAGGGAGGGAGGGGAAAAATCGGAACAGAAGTGAGTGCAAGGGATAATGTTGTAAAAAAATTACCCTGGAATGGGTTCTGTCAATAAAAAGTTATTAATAAAAAAAAAAAGAAATTTACCCCAATACATTCTCTGTAAACATGTTAATTTCTTGTCAAAAATTGTAAGATATTCATTTTAATTAATGTTACTAGAAACAGTAGTACTTACTAAAAACAAATAAATACCTGTAACTATTTATTTGTTTAGATGTGTAGGTGCTGTGGTTCTGAGGATATTTTTTGGCTAGCTAAAAAATTGACAGAAATTTCACTAAACCTTTTCCAAAATGTGGTTGAAGATAAAAAAAATTTTTATTTTGTTTTACATTTTGTGTTTCTCATTTTTGTCTGCATGGAATCTCCAAGGCCTGACACTCTGTATGTGCTTCACTTCCTGTTTGTAAATATGTCCATTCCCAGACCCTGTTCGTCTCCTGTTCTTACTTCTATAGGTTGTCACAGTTCTGGTCTTGCAGATTCTATATAGTCTCATCTAGTTGATCCTGAATTCTAAATTTCATTCATACTTTACTGTTCCATAGATCATACCAAATCTCATGGATTCTCTAAGATTTTTCCTCATAATCGGAATCTTTAGAGGTTAGAATTATCTCCAACTAGGAAATGTTGTATTCTTAGCTCAGAACTCCAAAACACAGATGTTTGAAAGGTCCCAAGGAAGATATTGCAGTCAATGTTCCAAGGGGTTAATATTTTTCATTGTAAGACCAGTCGCTCTGATGACCCATAATGATTTTTTTCTTTTATTATTGGATAACTATTACAATTCACATGAATGCTAAGACATACAAAGTCTTAAAACTAATCAGGCTCTTTAAGTCCTTTCACATGCTCCACATTATTTAAGCTTTTCCTTCTCTTTACCTTGCCCACATTATATTCTTAGTTAAAACTTTCCTATTTTGGATGATTTTAATTCTCAGCTCTCGATCAACTCTCACTCTCCCACTCCTAGTCCTTCTGAACCATCACATTTTAAATTCTACAGGTGAAGGAAGTTCATGATTTAGAATTAAAAGGTTTTTTTTCAAGCAAGAAGGATTCTGGGGAAATAGTAAGTAAATTTCAAGCTCTCCAGATTTTCCCCACAAAGAGAACAAATTTGCACCTCAGAGCAAACAAAGACTGGTGAAAAATGAAGAAGCTTTGGAGTAAAATAGGGGTCTTCCTGGACACCCAAGAGGACCCAAAGAAAGTCCCTAGGCTGGAGATTAAGCATCCAGAGAAAGTCAACTATGGAGATTGATTTTCTTTTCTATTGCCCTTATCTCTCCTGTGTGTGTGTGTGTGTGTGTGTGTGTGTGTGTAAGAGAGAAAGAGAGAACACTTCTATGTGTATGTATGTGTATATATATATATATATACATATATACATATATGTGTGTGTATTTATGTATGTAAAATTTACCTCAACTATATCCTGCTGGTGTGAGATGGAAGATATGAAATGGGGGAAAAAAGAGTAAGGTAAAAAAAGTGCACAGTAGAGGACAAAACAACCTACAAGGAAGAAAAACAAAAATGAACACATGAACACAAATTCTTCTACTATTATATATCATTTCTTGAACTGGAAATTTATTGTAATATATTTTGAATTCTCCCTGATGTTCTCCTGGGCATATGACAATATTCTGTCCTGTTTATTTGGTTTGGTTTGGTTTTCCTTTTCTTTTTCTTCCTTATACTTTTTAAAAATAAACATGAAAAAGAAGTTTTTGTCAAGCCCATATAGTCTAGGCTCCAGTGATCTCTGTGATCTCTTCTGCCTTTACCATTATGTTCTCATTGGGATATTTAGAGGAAGGATTGAACAACAAGCTCACACATTCTCTATTTTTGTTCTTCATTACTTCCATTTTCACGAATGGCACCTAAAAGCCATTCCCTTTAAATGTTAAAGGGAACATTGAAGACATTTGACTTTGTACTAAAGCCAAGTCATGATCACTTGTGTCGTGTTCTTTAGTTTTGTTGATTGGATTATTATTACAATTGACACTGAGTTTACAAATATTATGACTTCCAAATAGAAGTCTTCTTTCTATAAAGTTCTTTATACTGAACATCTGCTTCTTTTGTCTAAAATTGCTGAAGATCCATTTTTCAAAAAAGTCATGGAAACAGCAGCTTTTACTAAAGAAAAGTATACATGGAACTTGGCTTGTTCTGATATTTAAATTTGGTGGACTTTTATTTTGGGGGGGTGGGCAGGGTTGACTAGTCAAAAAATATACAATAATCTCATCAAAATCTTTGGGCAGATTATTTCTATATGGGTGGGTATTGTTTGTGTTTTTATTCTTCTTTTTTGTTTTGTTTCTATTATGCACCACTAATGCAAAATACAACTTATATTGGAATAATTGAATCATGTCACATGAAAAATCTATCTTCTTATTTTTTCAATTAATTAGAGATGGCCAATACTTGGGTTCACAAGGTCGATTGTTGTTATTTAGTTATCCTGTCTTCTTTGACTCTTCATTAACCCCATGAACTAAACACAGCAGGATGTTCCTTGTTATTCTCCCCTTTCCCTCAAAGTCCATAAAAGTTTTGTTTCCTGTTTCCATGACACTGTTAATATCTCTGTTCCTCTGCAACTGACTTTTGCATCAATGTTTCCTTCAATGTTTCCCAATATTAGGGTTTTTTTTAACCAATGAGTCCCATAATAGTCAGTATGTAACCACTGTCTTGAAGTCTCAACTTCAGTATCTGGCCTTACAATGAAGAGCCCTACTTAATTTCTTTAAGTTGATCTCCTTGTCCAATGGAGTAAGAATAGAGATGAAAACCAATCCTTGACAGAGATGAGATTTTCTCCACTGTAGGAGATGCACTGCAGATGCATAATGTAATTTATATTGAATTAATGAATGAGCTCACTTGAAACATCTACCTTCTTATTTTGAACATTAATTAGACATGGCCAGGTCCATATCCCAGAGATCTTAAGGAAGGAAAAGAACCTACATGTGCAAAAATGTTTTTGGCATCCCTTTTTATAGTGGCAAGAAACTGGAAACTGAATGGGTGCCCATCAGTCAGAGAATGGCTGAATAAATTGTGGTATATGAATGTTATGGAATATAAAGTACGGGCAAGCTCCCTGGAGGGCCTCAGGACCAGTCAGAGTCAGGATAAATCAATGGCCTTGGTATTTAGGGGAAGAAGTTAAGGAGGCAGGCAAGCTGCCACGCCCATCTAAATATATATTTTATAGAGCCATTTTCTCATATCTAATAGGTAATTAGCCTTAAGTGCTCTCTTGTCTGATTTAAGCACACCCTTTTCAGAGTTTCAGCCCTCTACATCTCTTACTTTCTTTTGTTTTAGAACACAGGTGCTCACGCCTTCCTTTACTTCTCAGGAAAGGGGGTGAAAACATCAAAAAGGAGGTGATCATGCCCCCCCCCCATCTTCTCAGGAAGAGAGATGAAAAACACCAAAGGGAAGTGGGGAGTCAAGCCAGATATTGTTAGTGGGTTTCTGGGCTGAAGGATCTTACTAGAAACAGGTATGCACAAACCCATCAGCATGGGAAGTATTACACAAGCACATAGCAATAAAGCACAGGCTAGTAGTGATAACTCTCTCCACAGCCGGTGCAGGTTCAATATGGTGTAACAAACATGAATTGTACATGCATGTAGTGATATAACAAACAATATGAATCAACATGGTATTGTAAAAGATTTCCAGAAGTCCTAGAAGGAGGGTACATAAATAACAATCACATATACATCACCTTCAGCAGCCAAGAGATAGTCCAAAACCAATCTATTGTCCATTACTTTAGGTGTCAGGGAATCCAATGATCCCTGCAAGTTTGCAAGTTTTTGAAGTCCTATAACAGTCTTATTATGTGTCAAGAAATCCAGTGATTCCTGCAGATTTTGAAGTCCTGCAACAGTTTTATCATGTCTCAGGGATTCCAATGATTCCTGAGGGTTTTGAAGTCCAGCATCAATATCATTAATAATTTTTGATGTCCATGAGTCAATTGCCATAACTGCCATGCTCTTTCAGTGGTGGGTACAATCAGCAATGTTTCTTGGGTCTTCTCCTTCATTTCAAGGGTCTGCTCCATCTCTCTCTGATGGACAAGGCAAATACAGCTCGTTGGCATCCATCTGATTCCTTCTCCATCTTTAGAGATGGAGCAAACCCTCTCCCCCAAGCAGTAAACCTATCTGGTCCCTTTCATTCACCACTTTCTGGGTCTCTCTACATCAATTATCTAAAGATTATCTAAGCTGGTGATTATCTAAAGATAGTGGAGCTGTTCGCACTGGACGCTGCCCTTCCAGTGGATTATAACACCTGTCTGCCAGAGCCAGTGCATCTTTATCAAAAATCAAGAAGTTTATTGTATAAAGAGCTAACTTTAGAAGTTTTCTAGGGTTACCTGTGGCTCCCCATTTCTTTTGTTTTTGGAGGAGCCTCTCCATGTCTCTGTTTCTTCTCTCTACTATTGCCTGTCCTTAGGATTAAGAGATATGCCAGTAGTGTGTAAAATCTGATATTGTGCACAAAAGTGTGCAAAATGTTTAGAAGTATATGCAGGTCCATTATCTGTTTTTATTGCCTGTGGGCACATCCATAATTGGAAATGCTTGTATAAGCAATTCAGTGACCACTCAGGCTGTCTCTTTTGCTGCTGGTATTGCAAAATTAAATCCTGAAAAAAGTGGTACTACAACATGGATGAAAGACAGATGACCAAAAAATATATAATGTGTCACATGCATTTGCCAAATTTCATTGGGTCTCAAACCACGAGGGATATGTCCTGGAGGGAGTGTAGGAGCATAGAAAGCAAGGCAAGCTGTCCAGGCTTTTACTATGCTCCCAGCTTCCTCTTTTGTTATCTCAAATTACAGATGTAAAGCTTGAACAGCCTGATGATATTTAGAATGAGATTCTTGGGTTTCCTGAAATAAAGGAGTATTGGCTAAAATGGTTGGAAGGCAATCTGCCTTTGAATTTCCATTTAAAAAATAGGAACTAGAAGTCCACTATGTGAGTAAACATGCAAGATAGAAATCTTACCTGGACAATTTCTCTTGCTCTTGCTCTTGAGGTTCATTAAAGAGCTGATATATATTAGAAGCTACAAATTTTATTTGAGCTGTGGCAATTCTTTGTACCACACCTACTGAATAGGTCAAATCAGATATTATATTTACATCTCCTGGATGATAAGAGCTAGCATGATTGCATACAATTCATTCTGCTGAGTGGATTGAAAAGGAGTTCTGACTACTCTATAGTTGTCACAAGAGTATCCAGCACAAATTTTATGTTTGGAAAAATCTGTAAAGATAGTTGGTCCTTTAAGAGGAACTTTAGCAACCTTTTCTTCAAGAATCCATTGCCAATTATGTAATGGTCAGGTTATCTCTAATGGAAACCCGTGTGTAAAATTTGGAGCCATGGCCAATGAAATCTGCCACTCTGGGATGGTTTCACAGCATACATTAATTTGTGCATTGGTATAATAGTGTATATTTTGTCAGGTCTTATTCCAGATAATTGTACTGCTCACTTAATGGCCTTTAATAAAATTCTAGCCATAATCATTGGGTAAAAAGTAAGGTTTTGTTGTGGTTGTGCTGGGAGGTTCACCCACTCTATCACACTGTCTCCTTGATGAAGGACTGCTGTAGGTGTCTATTTTGTAGCAAAAACTGATATTTCCAAGGGTTTTTGAGTGACCCTTTCAACCACATTGGATAAAGCCAGTTCAACTTCTCTCAAAGCCTCTTGAGCTTCTTTTGTAAACTGACGTGGTGAGTTTAAAGCAGTGTCTCCCCTTAAAATGTCATATAATGATTGCAATTGATAGGTAGTCAAGCCTAACACTGAACGCATCCATTGGATATCTCCTATCAATTTCTGAAAGTCATTTAAGGTGTTCAGCTTCTCTGTTCTTAAGGAACGTTTTTGTACTGTAAGCACCTTAGGATATACTTCATATCCTAAATATTGAAAAGGAGCATGTCTGAATTTTTTCTGGAGCTATATGCAATTTTTAGTTCCTTAGTGTTTCTATGGTCTTTTGTAGACATGCTTCTAACATGTGCTCCTCTATGTATCATCTATGTAATGTAATAACATAACTTTTGGAAATACTTTTCTTACTGGAATAAGAGCAGTAGCCACATACATTTGACACATAATAGGGCTATTTTTCATTCCCTATGGCAAAACTGCCCATTCATATCTTTTATAAGGCTCAGCTAAGTTAATGCTGGGTACTGAAAAGGCAAATCTTTTCATATCCTCCTTATCTAGAGGGACAGAATAGAAAGAACCCTTAATATCTATAACCCAACGAGGCCATTCTCTAGGCAATTGAGTAGGAGATGGAAGCCCAGGTTAAAGAGTTCCCATAGTTTCCATCTGTTCATTTACCTTTCTTAAATCAGTCAATATCCTCCATTTGCCAGATTTCTTTCTTACAACAAATACTGGGGAATTCCAAGGACTTAGAGAAGGTTGTTAGTGTCTTTGGTCAAGTTGATCCTGTACTATATCAAATAAGGCCTGAATTTTATCACTAGCTAAGGGCCACTGTTCTATCCACACTGGTGTGTCAGTTTTCCATTGAATAGGAACAGGTGAGAGTGTTGGCAGGCCTTCAACAGTAGCCCTGCCTAAAAAAACTGAAGTACTCATTTGTAATCCTAACTGTTGTAAGATGTCTCTTCCCCACAGATTGATGGGGATTTTTTCAACTATAAAAGGAGTAAAAACTTCTGTTTCACCTTCAAATGTCTATCTCAAAGGGGTAGCACTAACTTCAGCTGCTAATGATCCTCCTGTTCCAGACATACAGGTGTCTTCCTTAATCTTTGGTCAGTGACTGGGCCAGCCGGCACCTCTATTGACTGTGCAATCATCACCTGTGTCTACCAATCCTTCCAATGGTATTTATATAGATAGTGAGCTCAGGATGGTCAGCTTTAACACTTGCAGTCGAGAATATTCCTGGATTCTGTTGTTGGGAGTCAAAATCTGGGCAAATATCACCAGATTGTTTATCAGGATTCTGTATCGGTAAACCTGCTGCTACTCCTCCTCCTGGTTGATAGGTCATACATTGTTTACCTGTATTAGTGACTGGGATATTATCTACACATTACCCAGTTTGCCACATTAGTATATGGATGAACACTGTTTTGTAAGCACTCTCAGGAAGTGAAATGGTCCAGCCTACTGTGCCTGGAGGCAGGGCATCCATAGGCTGGAGAGAAACAGTACATACAATTCTGCTGCATACAATTCTGTTCTCCCCAATTGTAATCCCTTTCTCCCATCAGGTTGCTTCTTGGCTGATTGGTCATGTCTGAGTACTGAACTTCTAAGGACTCTCTGGGTGTAGCATTGGCTGCCATCATGCCCCAAGTATTTTTTGCTTTGGGCCCCCCATTTTGTTTCCCTGAATCAATCTACATTCTGATGCCCAATGGAAGCCTCTGTTGCATTTTGAACATGGGGTTTTGGGTCTTGTTTTCCCACCCTCTTTTCTCACTTTGTCTTTATGCCAATACTGAGCTTTCAAATGCCCTACTTTACCACCTTGAAAGCATTGACGAGTCTCTCTGGAAGTCTTGCCTTGCCAAAAGGGACTCTGTCTTCCCATGTTCGGACCTTGGAAAGTCTGCATCATAGCCTGGGTATAAAAGACGTTTGTGCTTACTGTGGCACAGCATCTTATGATCTCCTCTAAAGGAGCATCCTTGTGCAGTCCTAGTATAATTCTTCTGTAAACCTCATTAGCATTTTCTTTAACAAGTTGTCTTATCATAATTTCTGTTGCTGTATTTTCACCAATAGTTCATATGACAATTGTCTGCAGACGTCCCAGAAAATCAGCAAAAGGTTCCTTTGGACCTTGCTCTATTTTTGTGAAGGTTTCTCCTCTGTCTTGCTTTCCTGGGAGGGTGCCCCTGCTTTGCTATCAGCAGAAGTAATTTGCTCATATGCTACTATGGGGTAATTAATCTGTCCTGAAGTGTCTGCATAAGAACCTACACCTCTTAGTTGGTCACAAGTGATTAGTGAATTAACTCCAGTTTACCTATTTCATTCGGCTTGTATCCTACAATGTTCAGAATATTCGGAAAGCCACAACAAGTTTTGTCCAGGTTCTAAACATGTCCTTGCTATAGATTTCCAGTCACTAGGGGTTAAAATTTCATAAGATCAATTCTGTAATAACATCTTAACATAAGATGATGTAGACCCGTAAAGAGTGCAAGCCTTTTTCAGATCTTTGATAATTTCTAGATTAAAAGGAGTGTATCTTCTTTCTTTCTTTCTTTCTTTTTTATTTAATAGCCTTTTATTTACAGGATATATGCATGGGTAACTTTACAGCATTAACAATTGCCAAACCTCTTGTTCCAATTTTTTACCTCTTACCCCCCCACCCCCTCCCCTAGATGGCAGGATGATCAGTAGATATTAAATATATTAAAATATAAATTAGATACACAATAAGTATACATGACCAAAACGTTATTTTGCTGGTGTATCTTCTTTCTTGACCTGAAGAGTTAAGCTGTTCAAGAACAGGATAAATTTCTATTCTCAAATCAGCTGTATTTTGCCCTTCCTCTTTGGTTTTAAGTAGTGCTTTTTGCAATTGAGTCATAGGAGGTGATGGTTGCTTGGGGGGAGGTACTGGTGATATTACTTCCTTTTCCACTCCTCCTCCTCTCTCCACCCAGGAAGGTGAAGTTGATGGGGGAGGATCAAGAGCCTGCTTGGGTGTAGGTGGAGGTGAATCTGGGCTGTGAGAGTGAGAATCACTACACCCTTTAAGTTCACTTAACTCCCCATGCTATTTTGCTACTTCAGTTATTTTATCAGTACCATCTTTCTTCTCTTACTTTTTCTCATCACGCTTTCTTGTGTGACTGTTCTCCTTAGAAAATTTTTTTTCTAGAACTTGTGAGATTCTTTAAGGTCAATTGTATTATGTTGTATATATAGAATGTTTCCTTAGAAACTGAATCAGAACCTTTATCATTGTAGTATACATATAGTTGATCTCCTACTAGTTTCTAATTATCTGCCTTTATTTCTTCTTCCTTGAAGAACTAAGGGGACATGCATTCTAATATTTCCAAGAGTCCACCATTCTGCTCCCAAGTTACAAGCAGACCTTGCTTCTTTATTAGTCTAAGTATGCTTTCTATAGAGCTCCCTCAGGTTGGAAGTGTGTGAATCTTTTCCTAATGTCTGCCCCATTTCAGCTAGAAAATGAAAGTTAGTAGTTTAGCCCTTAAAAAGTAAGTTCCCTGTTTATCTATTTTAATACTCATCCTATTTCCTGGTCACAGAGACTTCTTCACTGAAATTAGGGTCCTTAGTTCACATTGGGGTGCCAATTATAAAGTATGGGTTAGCTCCCTGGAGGGACTCAGGATCAGCCAGAGTCAGCATAAATCAAAGTCCGTAGTCTTTAGCGGGAGAAGTGAAGGAGGCAGGCAAGTTGCTACTCAGCTTGCCAAAGATGTATCCTGGATTCTGGAGTCTGGAGACTCCAGCCTCTCTCTGCCTTGTCCTGCCGCTAAGTGACCCTGACTTCTCTCCCCTATGCCTCCAATTCTTGCCTACGATTACCTCACCAGAATGCATTCAGGAAACACCAATGGTGAGGATATCCATGATCTAAATATATGCTTATAGAGCCATTATTTCGCATCAAATGGTAATTAGCCTTAAGTGCTCCCTTGTCTGATTCAAGCATACCTTTTTCAGAGTTTTAGTCCTCTACAATGGAATATTATTGTTCTATAAGAAATGATCAGGAGGATGATTTCAGAGATGCATGGAGAGACTTACATGAATCGATGTAGAGTGAAATAAGCAGAACCAGGAGATCATTGTACATTAACTTTATGGCTTTGACACTTCATCCACTTACATCTTCAGACATCCTCTGTATCTTTTCTGATTGAAGATGTTGACTTCATTTCCATTTAACATTGGGACCTTCAGAAGGAGGAATTGAGCCTGAGCAAGAAAATTCTTGAGTCAAAGCCATCAACTCCTTCCAAAGTGTATGTCCATGAACTCTAAGTGGTAGTGTGGTTAGTCAATGTTCTAAGGATTCTCCAAGTCCTGATTTTGTGTGTTCTAAAGATGCTCTCTCGTATAATCTAGGAGAATTTTTTAATTATCAAAATTGACATCATGATTATTACAATACACAAAAGCATTATGAATATTCTAAATTTGAAACATAATAAGTCTTGTCTCTTATCAGACTTCATTTTAGCACTCCTTTGTGTGTGTGTGAATAAAGTCCCTCCATTCATTAGAATGAACAGTAGAATCAATAACAGTCTTTCCCAAAGAAGCAAAGGCAGGGCATGGCATTTGTTTTGATGCCGAAATTGTTTCAGGTTTTTCCAGTTGTTGAAATGCTTTTTTTTATAGGAGGGGTGGAGAAAGGTTGGTCAAAATAGAGAGTACTTTCTTGGTATCCTTTTCCATCATGTTTAAAGATGTGAAATTTTCATTTGAGCATAAGATAAATTTAATAGGGTAGAAAAGACTGTTCTTTTATTTTAAAAAAATCTAAAATTCCCTTGTTTCTTAATTTTGTTAAATGGGCCAAGCTTTTAGCTAAGATTATAAAGGCTCCTAATTCTTGAAATGATTGATATTTTCCATTCTAAATCAACTTCTTGATCACATGATTGATATTTTCAGGATCTTTCAATGTCTGGGATGTGGAAGTGTTTTGAATACTACAGCATTGACCTTTGATGTTCCAAGGGCTCTTTTCCTTCTGTTCTAGCTTCTTCTGAGTGCTCCTGCATTTCTCCCTCTCAAGTTTTTGGATGCTCCAGACCTGATTTTTATGTTCTTCTGATTCTGATGTAGCTTCTTCTAAGCTCTTCTACTTCTCTCCTTTTTTCCATAGCTAATCTCAGACCTGACTTTCTGTGCACTAAAATTCCAGTTTTGTGATAAATTGCATTTTCAGCCTCTGAACGTTTCACTCTGTGTTTTGAGGTTGTCAGGGTAAAGTGGCTTGTCTAGAGTCACACAGCTAGTTAAGAGTCTGAGATCACTTTTGAACTCAGGTCCTCCTGATTTCAGCACCAGTATTCTATCCCGGCACTCACATCTCCTACTTTCTCTGTACTAGTTTCTTTCAATACTGACTTCCAAATTTTACATGAGTAAAAGAGCCCTAAATTCTCGATTAGAAACATCCAGCACATCAGTTGTTCTAGATTCTAATTGGCCTCCCTGATCACATATTCTGGCTTCAGTTTTTATTCCCTGTAACTTGATTCAGAGACCAGATTGATCTCCTAGCTTAGACATTCTATCTCCATGTTATCAGCAACTTCCAACATTCCCACACGAAGAATACCTAGAAACTACAAATTTTAGTATTCTAGGGATTATGCAAGGTATGACATGTTGAATTCAAAAGCTGATGTTAAACTGGATCAAGATATTATTTTTATTTTTTTTAATTAGGATGATTGTGAAAGGGAAGTTGTCTCCCTTAGAAATTTCTTAAATTTCATTCAATCTTTTCTTTTCAAAAATTCCCCAATAGTCATTGTTTTCTCTTTATTTAAAAAGAAAAACAGAATAGAAAAAATAAAGACAGAAAAGGAAAACAAAACAAAACAAAAACAAAACATTGTCATATGGCCAGCAGAACATCAGAGAGGATTCAAAATATATACCAATAAATTTCCAGTTCAAGAGAGGATATATAACAGTAGAAGAAATTATATTCATGAGTGTCCATCTTTTCTTATTGTTATTTTGTTCTCTGCTCTGCTGCAGACTTTTTTACTTTATTTTTCCCCTTTTATTCCTCCCCACCTCCCTCAAGCAGACTATAGTTAAGTATATATATAATAGATATATAGATATATAGATTTAATAGATATATAGATATATACATGCACACTCAACTGTCCCCCACATACATACACATTCACACCCATTCACAGATCCATACACATATATAAACAGATACACAGAGCTACATACATACACAGATGCATACATATCTACTTATACTCAGACACATATATATGCACACAAATTTACCCATATGTAAACATGCATCTCAAACAATATTAGTATTAGTATGGCTGATATACAATAGAGAATTCTCTCTTGATTGAATCTTTAAGTTTGATTTTGTCTCAGACAAATGATTACTAGACATAACTGTTTTTCTAATAGATTCAACTTCTGATTCTTGTTGTAGTGTTTGTGTTTATCTCTTCTTTCCTTTCTCTGACCTATTCTGCCATCTTCCCAGAATATTCTCTAGATATTCTTACTAATAAAAAATTATGTTCTACTGAAGAAATGCATAAATCTGCATTTTTTTCAGTATAAATTGGAAGAAATAAATTATCTGCTATGATAAATCTGTCTCCTTATTTTTTAAAGGAATACAAAATGGCCAATATCTTGGCTTACACAGTATCTATATGAAAAGAAATCCTTGTGAGTTGTGATATTTTCCACTTAGAGGCTCCTTCCCCAGCAGAACATTGCTCTTCCCTGAAGACCCCCACCTTTAGCATAGACTGTTTTTCAAGACACTGCAAGATCTGTCTTTTGCTCCCCTAAGTACTCTTTTTGCTCTAGGGTCCCCTTTTCTATGGATACTTCTAGCTCTTTCATTTTTGTTTCCATGGCAACTCCCAGTCCTGTTGCTGTGTGTGTGTGTAAATGCTCCTTTTGCTGAAAGTATCCATTCTCAGATGCCATACATTTCCCCTTCTTTTCTTTAGGCCCTCACTACTCTGGCCTAGCAGATTCTATGATCTCAACCAGCTAATGAGCCTGAATTCCAAAATTTTTAAAGCACATACATTCTATTTGCCATAAGCCATCCCACATCTCAGATTTTCTCTAAGGTTTTCACTTGAAATCTGGACCTTTAGAGGCAGGACTTATCCCTCAGTTAGGAAATTCTGAGTTCTGACCTCCAGGATCACAGAAACAAATATCCTTGGAAGGTCCCAGGAAGCCTCGAATGACAATATTCCAAGGGGCTGAGATTTTGGATCATAGGGCGGAGCCTCCTAGAATTCATAAAGATTTTCCTTTTCTATTTTGTATTGGAGAATTAATACAATAAACATGAATCTTACCACATACGAAGTTTTAAAACAAACTGATTTCTCTTATAAATCCTCACTGTTACATATTATTTAAAAAATTTTCTTTTATAAGTCACCATGTTGCACGATATTCAACTGCAAGTAGACATAGTTTGCTCATTGAGAATCTACTTCAGGTAAGCCTTTGATCTTAATACATTTATTATTTGAAAGCTAGATTCTCAAAGTTACAGCTATGGCACATGGAAAATTGGATGACATTCTAGTTTCAAACTTTGGTATTTTCTCCTGGATATTTGTATTCCTTCTTCTGGAGGCTCCCCTCCATCTCTCCTTCTCTTCTTCATGGACCCTCCCAGACCTGAAAATATCCCTTCACCAGTCCCATTTCCTCTTCAGCTTTTGAATATCTCTCTCAGGACTAGGTATAACTGGTTTTGACTTTCTCTGTTTTTTAAGAGATTCCTGATGTCCTACAGGCATTTTATTGGAATAAAGAAATGATGTATCCCAAAATTGCCCTTCCGACTCATGAAAGCTCAGGATTTCAGAATTCTCCTGTTCAAGATTATAGTAATAATCAATTCAGGATTGTATACTTCCATCAAGCTCAGATATTCTAGGGTTCAAGTCAAAGACTTGTTCAAGAATTTTGGCTTCACAATCCACTCCTAATTGGTCCATTCAAAGCTGGGCCTTACTTAAATGTGGGGAAATATTGTGTAATTGTGTTCCAAAGTTCTAGCCTGCTACCATCTTGCCCACTCTCAGGATACCTAGAATCCAGAAATTCAGGTTTTGAAGGACTTTTCCGGAAAGGAGATTATCATACGTAAAGGAAAACCCTCCTAAATTCTGTTTGGATTTTTAAACTTAAGTTTCTTTTCTTGTTTTAATTGAACAATCCACTTGAGGATTACCCATAGACTAATTTCCAAATAGTAGTGTTGTCCTTTTCTAAATCCATGTTATAAGCATCATGAGCTAATGGCCCAAGCTACCTAATATTCAGTATTATTACTCTTTATCAATGAAAGAGTCATAGAGAAAACCACTGTGTTTTCCTGTATATATATTTGGGTTTTGAAACTTCTTTTAAATGTCTGTAAAATAGAGAATATTTTTACTATATTCTTGTGGCTTTGTGATTAAGGATGTCAAATAATTTTATTTTTCAGCAAAATAAAGCCTTTTCAAAATGAAGCTCAAATTGATGATTGGTGTCATAAGAATACTTTACCTTGTTCTTTTAATGACCTACAACACGTCAATATTTGGGTGAAATAAAAATATACATCCTTGGCATTCATGAAATTTTCCATTCATGGTCAATCATTTCTGTTCAAAGATCAGCTAGCAATCAAACCTGGTGATTTTTAGAACATTCCCAGATTGGCCTTTTGGAGAATCAGAATACTCTCTGCTCTGATTTCCCATCTTCAAAGTGCTCTCCTAGCTCATTGTTCCCTTCATCATCATCCTCCTTCTGACCCTTTCTATTCTCAGTTCCTCAACACCTCTCACTCTCCTACTTCTAGTCCCTCTGAACAATGACATTTGAGATTCTGTATCAAAATCAAGCTCAGGAATGTGGATTCAAAGTTACCCTCAAACCAACACAGGCTAGATTCTGACTTTACTTATTGTTTCTCATTGGGACATTCAGAGAAAGTTTTTAAGTCCTAGCTTAGAAATTCTTGTATCTCTACTCTCAACTATTTTCAGCATTCCCACATGAAAGCCATCTGAAAGCTTTATTATCCAGAGCACATAGAAGCCAGTAGACTTTTGCTTTTAAAGCTGTATCATGGTAAATTGTGTCAAGTTTGTATTTTTTATTTTATTCATTGTATTATTATTACAACGTATGTTGGTTTACCAATACATTAAGTTGCAAATAGAAGTCTTCTTCCTAAAACTCTTTTTATACAGAATAATTTATTTTTTGGTGCAAAATTCCTAAGGATCCATTTTTCTTCATAATCATGGAAGTGTAGTCTTCACTAAAGAAAGGAACATATGCATTCTCAATTGTTTTAGGGTTCAGATTTTGTTGGAATTGGGTATTTTTTTCTTTTTTAGGGATAGCCAAAAATACACAGTAATCTTATTATTATTATTATTAAAGCTTATTATTTACAAAACATATGCATGGGTAATTTTTCAACACTGACCCTGGCAAAACCTTCTGTTCCAAATTTTCCTATCCTTTCCCCCAACCCATGCCCTAGATGGCAGGTAGTCCAATACATGTTCAATATGTTAAAATGTATATTAAATACAATATATGTATATATATTTATACAGTTATCTTGCTGCACACACAAAAAAAATCAGACCAAGAAGGAAAAAAAAAGCCTGAGAAAGAAAACAAAATGCAAGCAAACAACAACAGTAAAAATGAAAATGCTATGTTGTGGTCCACACTTAGTTCCCACAGTTCTCTCTCTAAATATAAATGGCTCTCTTCATCACTGAACAATTGGAACCGGTTTGAATCATGTCATTGTTGAAGAGAGTCATGCCCATAGGAATTAATCATTGTATAATCTTGCTGTTGCCGTGTATAATGATCTCCTGGTTCTGCTGATTTCACTTAGCATTTGTTCATGTAATTCTCTCCAGGCCTTTCTGAAATCATCCTGCTGGTCATTTCGTACAGAACAATAATATTCCATGACATTCACGTACCAAAATTTGTTCAGCTATTCTCCAATTGATGGGCATTCATTCAGTTTCCAGTTTCTTGCCACTACAAAAAGGGCTGCCACAAAAATTTTTGCTCATGTGGGTCCCTTTCTTTCCTTTAAGATCTCTTTGGGATACAAGTCCAGTAGTAACACTGCTGGATCAAATGGTATGCACAGTTTGATAACTTTTTGAGCATAGTTCCAAAATTCCTCTCCAGAATGGTTGGATCTGTTCACAGTTCCACTGACAATGTATCAGTGTCCCAGTTTTCCCATATCCCCTCCAACATTCGTCATTATCATTTCCTGTCATTTTAGCTAATCTGAGAGATGTGTAGTGATATTAAGACTACTTAACACCATTCACCAAGATAAGGTTGAAATGGGTTCATGATCTAGGCCTAAAGAACGAGATTATAAATAAATTAGAAGAACATTGGATAAATTTCCCTCTCAGACCTGAGGAGGAGAAAGGAATCACAAAATAGAAAATTTTGATTATATCAAATTGAAAGCACTTTTTCATAGGAATAGAAATAGTTTCAATTTCTTTATCTGAATGTCTGTTCATATCCTTTGACCATTTATCCATAGGAGAATGGCTTGATTTCTTATAAATTTGAGTCAATTCTCTATATATTTTATCAAAATGAGGCCTTTATAAGTACCTTTGAATTTAAAAATGTTTTCCCAGTTTATTGCTTCCCTTCTAATCTTGTCTACATTAGTTTTGTTTGTACAAAAACTTTTTAACTTAATATAATCAAAGTTATCTATTTTGTGATCAATAATGATCTCTAGTTCTTCTTTGGTCACAAATTCCTTACTCCTCTACAGGTCTGAGAGGTAAACTACCCTTTGTTCTTCTAATTTGTTTATAATATCATTCTTTATTCCTAGATCATGAACCCATTTTGACCTTATCTTGGTTTATGGTGTTAGATGTGGGTCCATGCCTAGTTTCTGCCATACTAGTTTCCAATTTTCCCAGCAGTTTTTGTCAAATAGTAAATTCTTATTCCCAAATCTGGGGTCTTTGAGTTTGTCAAACTCTAGATTGCTATAGTTATTGACTATTTTGTCCGAATACACAGTAATCTTACCAAAAACTTTTGAATGTTTATTTTAAGATATGTGAGGGTTTTGCATATGTTTTTCTATTACACATCAATGATTCATAAAATAATTGTTCACTGATAGGAATGAATAACTTCACATGAAAATTTTCTTATTTTCAAAAATTATTGAAAGGTTCCCAGTATTTTGACCTACTAATAATATTTATTGTTCTCCCCTCATTCAGTCATGCCCAATTCTTAATGGCCCCATGATTCACTGCATTCCAGGCCTTCCCTTCTATCCCCTCCTTCCCCTATCCAAGTTAGGCTCATTGATTTCATTACAGTACCTATATATGTCTTCTGCCATCTGATTTTGCTTTAGCCTTAAATCTTTCTCAACATCAGGGTTTTTACCAATGAGTATCATCTTTAAAGCAAAGCTGATTTACAAAAATTTTTAAAGCTTTTTGTATATGCATAGATGATTTTTTAACATTCACTCTTGCAAGACCTGGTGTTCCAAATTATTTTTCTCTCCATTTCCCCACCCCCTCCCCTAGGCAGCAAGTAATTCAATATTTGTTAAATACTGTTTGATCATTTATCAAGGGGAGAATGGCTTGAATTCTTATAAATTTGAGTCAATTCTGTATGTATTTTAGAATTGAGGCCTTTATCAGAACCCTTGGATGTAAAAAATGTTCCCAGTTTATTGCTTCCCTTCTAATCTTGTCTGTATTAGTTTTGTTCATAGAAAAAGTTTTTAACTTAATGTAATCAAAATGATCTGTTTTGTATTCAATAATGTCCTCCAGTTCTTTGGCCACAAATTTATTCCTTCTCCACTGATCTGAGAGGTAAAGTATCCTTTGTTCTTCTAACTTGTTTATAATATCACTTTTTATGTCTAAATCATGAACCAATTTTTATCTTATCTTGGTATGGGGTGATGATAGATGTGGGTCAATACCTAGTTTCTGCCATACTAATTTCCAATTTCCCCAATAATTTTTGTCAGATATTGTGTTCTTATCCCAGAAGCTGAGGTCTTTGGGTTTATCAAACACTAGATTATTATGGTCATTGACCATTGTGTCTTGGGAGCCTAACCTGTTCCACTGATCAACTACTCTATTTCTTAGGCAGTATCAAATGTTTTTTGATGACCACTGCTTTATAATACAGTTTTAGGTATCTTATAGCTAGGCTACCCTCATTTGCATTTTTTCATTAATTCCCTTGAAATTCTTGACCTTTTGTTCTTCCAGATGAACTTTGTCATTATTTTTTTCTAGTTCTGCAGAAAAGTTGGTATTTTGGACTCTACGGCCATATTCTCCTATTGTCTATAATAATTTTCCTTTTTAGTTTTTATCAGATAATCATTACAATGCACACACATCTTACTTATATACAAATTTCCAAAACTAACCCATTTGTCTTCCAAGTTTTTAGCATGTTACTCCTTCATTTGGTTGCCCAAACATACTTTGCATTCATTTCCCTTCATAATACTATCAATAGTAGTTTTGACTGTGGAACACTCTAGAGGGAATGCCATTTATTTTGATGTTCACATGTGTTCAGTGTGGAAGCTTGTTTTGGGGAGGTTACCAAAAATAGTACTTTACAATCTTTCAACAGTGTAACTGTGAAAATGAGTTGTTTGAATGTTACCCTACTATGGAATATTAATTAAAGTGTAGGAAAGAATTGCAATTCTAAGCAAAAATTTCTTCCTTCCTGTTTTAGAACATTTCTAGAACTAGATAATATTTTGGCTCACTTAGAATACAGATGAAAATAAATCCTTCCCATCAATAATATTTTCCATCTTAAGGCCCTACCCAAACAGATTCTGATTCCCACTCTCAGAGAATTTCCATCTATCACTTAAGGTATCTATATTAAACTGTAATACATTTTTGTCCACTAAGAATGTACTTACAGTAAGCTTTTGATCTTAGCACATTTAGCATTTGATGACCAATGCCAGAACAGGTCATTTTAGATTCCAGAATCCTTACATCTATGGCATAGGGTAAGTTGGAGTCCTGACCTTTGGTTTATCTTCTGGATATCTCTATCCCTTCTTCTAGAGCACAGGTAGGGAATTTTTTTTCCTGCCAAGGGCCATTTGGATATTTATAACATCATTAATGGACCATACAAAATTATCAACTTAAAAACTCATGTAGTGGGAGGTTGTTGTACCTAGCTTTCATCCTGTCATCTGAGTTTGATTATGCAAATGTTTTTGCATGCCTTATATGACCTGCAGTCTGATGTTCCCCACCTCTGTTCTAGAGGCTCTCCTCAATCTCTCCTTGTCTTCTCCATGGCTCTTCCCACACATCAAAGTGTCTGTTTTCTAATTCCATTTCACATCTCCAATTCTATCAGGACTCTCCTATTTTTACACTGGCTTGTTTGATGCTCTAAGATTTCCCTGATTCCAATAGGCATTCTTTTAGAATCAAGATATAATGTACCATGACAGCATAGCAGGACCAGGTTTAGGGATCTCTGATTCAGCATCAGGACTGGTGGCTTCTGGATCTCTCAGCCCAGAGACACCAAAGAAAACTTGGAAGGTCAGCAAAGAAGGTCTGCAGAACCAGAATGGGAGTCCATTGCTTGATCTTAGCACAAGCAGTGCTAGTGCAGCCCTGGCTTGGGTGCCAGCAAAAAAGACTCTGTTGCTTTAACACACTAGATTTTACAACTACAGTGCAACAGGGGCACTCTTAACAATTTTAGGCCAGAAAAGAGTCAGGTCCCTAGAAGGATCTTTGTAAAAAGTTACTCAAAATCCCTGAAGCTTGAGACAATGTATCCTCCATCCTGAAAACAGAGCCTTACTTTAACAAAAGTTAAAAGCTGGGTAATGTGCTAGGAAAACAAGCAGACAAAAAAACAAGTTTCTGAGAATAGTAAGTTATTATGGTAACAAGGAAAATCACAAAACTCAGTCAGACGATAACAAAGTCAAAGCTCCTATATTCAAAACCTCCAAGAAAAATAAGAATTAGGCTCAGGCCATAGAAGAATTCAAAATGCAGCTTGAAAATCAAATAACAGAAAAGAACTAATAGTGGTTCAAGAGAAAATACAAAAAGTTAATAATAAGAAGAATACCTTTAAATCAAAATTGGCTAGTTAGGACAGGAAGTACAAAAGCTCAAATAGGAAAATAATTCCTTAAAAACTAGAATCGTGCTAATGAAAGATAATGAATTTATGTGAAGTCCAGATACAACAAAGAAAAACCAAAAAAATGAAAAAAATAGAAAAAAATGTAAAATAGCTCACTGGAAAAACAAATGACCTGGAAATTAGATCCAGGAGAGATAATTTCAAAACTATTGTTCTACCTGAAAGTCAAGATCAAAAAATAAAAGAGCCTGGACATCATTTTTCAAGAAATAATAAAGAAAAACTGCCCTCCTATTCTAGAATCAGAGGGTAAAATAGAAATTGAAAGAATGAACCCATCACTTCCTGAAAGAGATCCCAAAATGAAAACTCCCAAGAATATTATAGTTAAATTCCAAAGCTCCCAGGTCAAGGAGAAAATATTGCAAGCATCCAGAAAGAAACAATTCAGATATAGTGAAGCCAAAGTCAGGATAACACACGATTTAGCAGCTTCTACATTAAAAGACCAGAGGGCTTGAAATATGATATTCCAGAGAGCAGTGGAGCTAGGATTACAACCAAGAATCTCCTACCCAGTAAAACTGAGTATAATCCTTCAGGGGAAAAGGTGAAAATACAATGAAATAGAGGATTTTCAAGCATTCATGATGAAAAGACCAGAGCTGAATACAAAATTTAATTTTCCAGTTTAGAATTCAATAGAAGCTGAAAGAGATAATCAGGAAAATGATGATGTAAAGGACTTACTAAGGTTTATGTGTTTACGTACCCACATGGCAGGATGATCCTTGTAACTCATTAGGATTTTCTCATTATTATGTTAGAACAGTTTGAAAGAGTATATATAAATAGAGGGCTCAGGTATGAGTTGAATATGAAGGATAATATCAAAAAATGATGAAATGAAGGAGTGAGGGGAATGTACTTGGAGAAAGGGAAAGGGAGAAATGAAATGGTGTAAATTATCTGCCATAAAAAAGAGGCAAGAAAAAGCTTTTACAATTGAAGTGAAGAGGGGAGTGAATGAATCTTACTCTCATCAGAATTGACTCAAAGAAAAATAACATACACAACTCAATATGGATATAAAAATCTATCTTACCCTTTAGGAAAAGAGGAGCGGAATTGAATATAGGAAGCAGGGAGGCTGATAAAAGAGAGGATATATTGGGGGGAGAGAATAGTCAATAGGAAAACATTTGTGATAATGGAAAGGTTGAAAGGAGAAAGAGAATAGAATAAATGGGGGACAATAGTAATTGTAAAATAATTGTAAAATTATTTTGAGGCAAGTTTCTCTAATAAGGCTTTGTTTCTGAAATATAGAGGAAACTGAGTCAAATTTATAAAAAAAATATAACAGCCATGCCCCAATTGGCAAATGATCAAAAGATATGATCTATGCCCAGAGGGCTATCAATATATACATATCCTTTGATCTAACGATACTACTATTAGGCATGAATACCCAAAGAGAATTAAAAAAAAAACCTTATATGTACAAAAATATTTGTAGCAGGTCCCTTTTCAGGGCAAAGAATTAAAAACATTGGGGATGTCCATGAATTGGAGAAGAGCTGAATAAACTGTGGTGTGTGATTGTCATGGAAGATTATTGTTCTCTGGGAAATCATGAGCAGGATGCTCTTAGAAAAAACCTGGAAAGTTTTCCATGAATTCAAACAAAGTGAAATGTACTGTATATGTTTTGGGATGACCAGTTGTAAATGATTTTTCTATTCAGAAGTACAATAATCCATGACTATTCTGAAGGATTTATGATGTAAAATTCTATCCATGCCCAGAGAAGAAAAAATTGATTATGTCTGAATACAGTTTGAAGCATTCTCTCTCTTTCTCTTTGGGTATTTCTCAACTTTATTTTTCTTTAGGGTTTTTTAAATTAAAATGGGAGATCTGTTTTCTTTAACAACATGAATTTCATAGAAATGTTGTGCATAAATTCACATATGTTTTCTTAATGGGGGATGAGGGTGGGGATAAGAGAGAGAATCCAGAACTCAAACATTTTTAAACAAATATAAGATAATTGTTTTAAACATAACTGGGAAAATATTAAATAAATATTTTTAGAAATACCATCTTATGATTTATAAAGTTGAATTTTAAAGTTTTTAATGGGTTTTTGTTAAAATGTATGTAATGACTTTATTATTGTCTTCTCCTCAATAATGACTTTATTATGATGAACAGGAATCTTACCACATCCAAAGTTTTAAAACTAACCATTTACTTTTCTAATTCCTTACCATGGTACACTTTATTTACCTGCAACTAGGAAACATTTTCCCCAATGTGAACACATTTAATACAGTCCTTAGAATTGATACTTTGTATTTGAAAACTCATTCCACAACAAATCTCGTAGAATCTCAGAGCCCTCACAGTGATGGTAAATGGAAATTTTGACCTTTGGTGTTCTCTAGTGGATCAGATATCCCTTCTTCTAAAGTTCCTCTTCAGTCTTTCATTTTTTCTCCATGGCCCCTCCCAGATCTAATATCATCTGTTCTAAAATCCCATTGCTTCAGACAATATCCCACATCAGCCTCTGAACATTTTCCTACTTTCTCTGTTCTAGTCTTTGCCCAAAATAACATTCCTTTTTTTTTTTTTTTTTTTTTTTAACAATCTCATTCTTTTCAGGAATTTGCAATTGTAATTTTCAGGATTATATTCAGAATTGCATGGTTCCATCAAGCTCATATTCAGCTTCCTAGTATAAGACCTGTTCAAGAACTCTGTCTGTACAATCCATTCCTAATTGTTTTATTCAGAAGGACATTATACCATGTTCTGTATTTTAGGCTCAAGCCTACGACCAATTTGCCCACTTTTATGGTACTGGAAGTCTAGACATTCAGTTTACTAAGGACCTTCACAGATATGAGATTCTCATGTCTAAAGGAGCATCCTCATGAGATCTCTAAGCCTTTTTCTGCTTCAGCTTGTTTTATTCTTTTTTTTTAAACAAATATACTAGTATTAAATGTATACTAAACATAACATGTCTCCCCTTAGAAGTCCTTATTATGTAAAGCTATTTTTAATGTCCCAAACCCCAAAATATCCATTATTACTAATACTACTATCAGTGGTTATGTTTATCAATAACAAAATGACAGAGGTTTGCATTGGTTTTTGTGTTTGCATATTTATGTTTTGTGGAGTGTTTCTGGGCAGCAATAAAATAGATAGCATTTTCACTGTATCTTTTAGGCTCTGTGGTTAAGGATATGAGGGTTTTTTACTTTTTTAAACACCAGTGCATAGTAAAACTTGAATTACTTTCTATCACATAAGAAAAAGGTAATTTATATTTGTTTTAATATATTACCTAGGAGGGGTGGAGCCAAGATGGCAGAGAATAGTTAGGTTTGCCTGAGCTATTCTGGGCTTCCTTCAAAATCAACACTAAATCAAGCCTCTGAATGGATTTTAGAGTGACAGAAGCCACAAATATTTGGAGTGTAACAATTTTCCAGCATAAGATATCATGGAATAACTTCAAGAAAGGTGTACCTCAATTGGGCAGGTGGGAATACAGACCAGTGCAGGCACAGCACAGGGAGACCTAGAGTGGAGAAGCCCACGCTGGGAATCTAGTGGGAGGCTCTTAGCAAAAATACAACAGTGTTGGCTATTCTCTACTGGTTCAAAAGACCACTGGATCAGCAGACTAGCTAAGAGACCTCCAAAGCAACTACAGAAGGCAAATAGTGGGTTTCTCAACCCCAGCATAACAAATGGGATTTTGCTAGCTTCACCCAGTGCAGTAAGAAAGTCGGCAACACAACTGGCCTCAGGGGAGTCAATCAGAAGCTCCTGTCCCTCTGAAGATGAATCTTGGGACAATCTCCCATGTGCCCTATTTATGTTACCCTGCAGGAAAAGAGGTGGGCAATGAGATATGAAAATAGGAGAAGATGATAAAAGAGAGAGTATATTGGAGGAGGGAAGGGTCAGTAGCAAAATGGATTTTTGAGGAAGGATGGGGTGAAAGGAGAAAGAGAATAGAATAGATGAGGAGAAATGCAGTTCTCAATAACAACTATAAAAAGAATTTTGAAGCAAGTTTCTCTGATAAGGCCTAATTTCTCAAACACAGAGGGAATAGAGTCAAATTTATAAAAAATAAGAGCCATGCCCAATTGATAAATGATTAAAAGATATGATCTATGCTTAAAGGGGTATAAATTCATACATATCCTTTGGCTTAACAATGCCATTATGAGGCATGAGTTCCAAAAGAGAATTTTTTTAAAACTGGAAAAGGACCTATATGTACAAAAACATTTACAATAGCTCTCTTTTCAGGGCAGAAAAAATGGAAATGGAGGGAATGTCTTTCAATAGACAAATGACTGAATAAATTGTGGTATGTAATTATGATGGAATATTATTGCTCTGTGAGAAATGATGAGCAGGATGCTCTCAGAAAAAAACTGGAAATTCCTCCATGAACTCAAGCAAAGTGAAATGTACTGTGTACAAACTAATAGCAATGCTCTGGGATGATCAGTTGTAAATGACTGCTAATTTCATCAGTGCAATGATCTATGACTATTCTGAAGGATTTATGATGAAAAATCCTATCCATACACAGAGAATAAACTGATTTTGTTTCAATGCAACTTGAAGCGTTTTCTCTCTCTCTTTCTCTCTCTCTCTCTTTTACTCTCTCTCTCTCTCTTTCTCTCTCTCTCTCTCAACTTTTATTTTTCTTTAGAGTTTTTTTTTTATTAGGATGGGAGATCTATCTTTTCTTTCACAACATGACTTATGGAAATGTTTTGCATAATTTCATATGTGTTTTCATAGTGGGGGCTGAGGGTAGGGATAAGAGAGAATCTAGAACTCAAAAAATGTTAAAACAAATGTAAAATATGTTTTAAATGTAACTGGGAAAAATTTTAAATAAGGAATACCATCCTATGATTTATAAAGTTTTTTTTAATGGTTTTTGTTAAAATGTACTTAATGACTTAGATATATCATGGCCTGGAAATATTGGTTCTTTCTCTAATCACCTAGATTTTTATATTTAAAAATATTCTAAATTCATTATCAATAGTAATCTTATCAATGACAGTCTTTATCAGAAATGGATCTTCATAGAATTATATTTCTTTCATTGGACCTTTATATTACTTTGGGAATTTTGATGTCAAAAAATTATCAGTCATTTCATTAAACATTTTTGATCAGTTAGAAGCTGTTGATTTTTTTGAATTTCCCAAGTATTTAATATAAAACAATTTAAAATACATGGTTGATTTCATTGTAAAATTTTAAATTCTCTTTATTTACCTAGGGTTAAGAATATTTTTCCACTAAGAACATATTTATAGTAATCCTTAAAATTGATGATATTTTGCATTTTAAGGCCCATTTTACAGCAGATCCCTCACAATTATGGAATATCAAAAATTTATGGACACCCCAATCCTGAATTTTTTCTTTTCTCCTGAAACAAATATCCTTTCTTCTAGACTTCTAGAGGAGGCTCTTCTCAGTCTCTCATTTCCTTCTCCAGTGCTCCTCCCAGACCTGACATTGCTGTAAAATGAATGTCTTTATCAATGAAGAAATTGCAGAGAATCACATTGCTTTTCCTGCATTCATATTTGGGGATTGTGGTGTTGACTTGGATGGCAATGAAATTAATAGTATTTTCACCTTTCCTTTAAGGTTCTGAGACAAAAGATGTCAGATTTTAAAATATTTCTATTATCAATGCATATTGAACATTAAATAAGAATTTGGGTTGGATCTTATTAAGAAAAACCTACCTTCTCCTTGTTTTCAAATAATGTACAGCAGTTTTACATTTGTATCAACTATAGATACAAGATAGATATAGATATAGATAGAAATGGGAAAAGATTTTTTCCATTTTTAACATTTTCCATTTCAAGGCACATCCAGAGGCAATCATTTATGTTCATTGAGAATAACCACCACAATGACAGGTGCGACCCTTTCGAGTCTCACATCCCTGTCTGCTCTCCATTCCCTTTTTCAAATGCTTTCCTTCCTCTTTCCATCTCTTCACCAAGGCTACACTGTGCTGTGTGCTAAAACCCTCCTCTTCTGATCGCTTCCATTCTCAGCTTTTGAATATCTCCTACTCTCCTACATCTAGTCTTTCTGAACAATGACATGAGAGATTGCACAGTCCAATGAAGCAGGATTCTGGATTCAAAGTTTCCAATAAACCCACACATTCTGGTTTTACTTTCCACTCCCCATTGGTGCATTCAGAGGCAGGATTCAACTCCTAACTCAGCATTCTCTGTCTCTGCTTTCCACTCCTTCCAACAATCTCACATGAAGAGTACCTGGAAGTATTCTAGGTACCAATGAAGACATAACATTTTTGGTTCTAAAGTCATTTTTTTTTTTTGCTAAAGGTACTATTATTATTTTTATCAATTGGTTTATTATTACAAAGTGCATCAGTTCTTACCAATATGATGGTTTGGAAACAGAAACCTTCTCATTAATGTGGTCTCTGTACTGCAGTACTCTTATCTTTTGAACAAATTTTTTTGAACAAATTTTTGAAATTTGAAATTTGAAAAATTGAAAAAATTTTTGAACAAAATTGCTTGATATTCATTTTCATTCATAGTAATGGTCACAAAAATCTTTAATAAATAAAAGGCATGCATCAAGGAACATTTTGTTTTGTGTGCTGGTGTTGTGGTGTTTAGGGCTTTTTCTTTCTGGCTAACCTAAATATCAGCAATCTCACTAAACTATTTGGAAAGGGTGTGTGAAGACTGAGGGGTTTTGTTGTAATTGTTGCTTTTAGATTCTTTGTTTTTATACATTACTAATGTCCAATAAAAATTATATAGGAATAAATAAATGAACTCCTATGGAAAATCTGTTTTTTTATTTTTTAATTAGTAAAAAAAAAATGGCCAATCTTTGGATTCTTATAATGTGTATGTGTGTGTGTATGCTTAATACACACACACACACACACACACACACACAAATATATATTTATGAAACAAAACCCTTTTGAGATATGAGATTTTCAATTGGGAGGCCCATTGCTCAGCAGATGATTTCTATTCTCGTAACCCACCTACCTATAGCATATCTTGTTATTCAGAACACTACAAGATCTGATCTTTTTTACTTTAATTGCTTTCTTTGCTCTGAGGTCCCCTATTCTACAGGCACTGCTTGGTTTCTCATTTTCATCTCCATGGCAACTACCAAGCCAGACACTCTTGGTGCTCCTAGTTCTGAAAATGTCCATTCTCAATCCCCATTTATCTCCCCATCTCCCCACTTCTCAAAATTCTGGTCTTGCAAATTCTATAGTTTCATTCATTTCATGATTCTGAATTCCAAATTTCCTTCAAGCTGATACATTAGATGGTCATGAGTTGTCCCCCATCTAAAACTTGTTCTCAGATTTTGACTCAAAATCTGCACATTCAGAGGCAGAACTTATCCCCTACCTAGGAAATGCAATATTTTCAGCTCTAGGACCTGTCCAATATATATATCTGAAAGGTCTCAAGAGCAGCCTGGATATTCAGCATTCTAAGGGGCTCCCTAGAGGAGATGTATTGGACTCTAAGGCCATTCCCTCCTATAGTCTCTTAGGATTTGTCTTTTTATTTTATTATTGGATAATTACTCTATTAGTCTATTTCTTATTAGGGTTCAGGACTTAATCCCTAGGTTCCTTTTTTTTGTCCAAAAATATACTATATGCATTGTCAATGGTAATAATATAATTAGCATTCCTTATAAAAAAGGAACTTAGTGGAATTGTGTTTGTTTTCTGTTGCTGGTATATTACCTTTATTGTGGATTTCTTAATTAGCTAAAAATTAGCAGTCACTTTTTTAAACCTTTGTGAATGTGAAGTAGATGTGCATTTTTATCTTCAAAAGGGAGAAATATAAAGTAAATTGAATTAAATTATTGATATCTAGAAATTCTAAATGATCTACCTTTTTCTGTTCACATAGAACTGGAAGATATTTTCCCTAGTAATAATATACTTAATATAATCTTTGAAAATGATGACATTTTGCATTTAAGGACCCCTACCCCAGAAGATTATGTAGGTTTTCAGAGCCCTCACAGATATGGCATATGGAAAATTTAAAGATACTCCACTCAGCCCTTTGGGGTTCTCTCCTCAATAAGATATCCCTTCTTTTAAAGTCCCTTCCCAATCTCTTCTCCAAGGCTTTGCTTAGTCTTGACCCTGTCTGTTCTAAAACTCCATTTCTTCAAAAAATTTTCTTTATGAGCCTCTGAATGTCCCCCACTCTGTTTCTGTTCTAATCAGCCCCCAGTCTGACATCCCTTTCTGCAACTTCATCCAGCTCAGGATTCTAGATTGTATATTTAAATCCAGCTCAGATATTCTAGGTTCCTATCTAATAATCTCTGTTCAAGAACTCTGGTTTCACAATTCATTTCTTATTGTTGCCTTTTGCTGAAAATGTCCATTCCCAGATGTTGTAAATTTCCCCCTTTTTTTAGGCCCTCACAATCCTGGCCTAGCAGATCCTATAGTCTCAGTTAGTTTATGAACCTTCATTACAAATTTTTTTTTTAAAGCACATACATTTGATGTGCCAGGAGTGACCCCACATCTCATAGTTTCTTTAATGTTTTCACTCAAAAGCTGGCCCTTCAGAGGCAGGACTTATCCCTTCAATAGGAAATTCTGGCTTCTAAACCCTAGGATCCCAGAAAGAAAGATCCTCATAAGGTCCCAGGATACCTCAAATGTCAGTGTTACAAGGGGCTGAGATTTTGGATTTTAGAGCTGGAGCCTTCTGAAAAACACAAGGATTTTTCTTTTCCTTTCGTACTGGAGAATTCTTACAATACACATGAATCTTACCACATACACAAAGTTTTCTTTTGATAATAGTAGCTTTTTATTTTTCAAATTACATGCAAAGATAGTTTTCAACATTCATCCTTGCAATACCTTGTGTTCCAAATTTTTCTTCCTTCCCCCCCTCTCCCCCTTCCCTTAAACAGCCAGTAATCCAATATAAGTTAACCATGTACAATTCTTTCAACATATTTCCACATTTATCATGCTGCACAAGAAAAATCAGATGAGATGGGAGGGGAAAAAAAGAGAAAAAAACCAGCAAACAAACAACAAGGAAACGAAGTACTATGTTATCATTCACATTCAGTCTCCATATTCCTCTCTGAGGATGCAGATGTCTCTTGGAATTGCCTTGAATCTCTTCACTGTTGAAAAGTCACATCCATCACAATTGATCATCACATAATCTTGTTATTGCCCCATACAATGTACTCTTTGTTTTATTGTTTCTTATAGAACAATAATATTCCATAACATCCATGTACATAACTTCCACTCAGTTTCCAGTTCCTTGTAACTACAGAAAGGGCTGCTACAAACATTTTTTTTGAACATGTGTGTTCTTTTCCCTCTTTTATGCTCCCTTTGGGATACAATCCCAGTAGAGACACTGCTGGATTAAAGGGTATGCACACTTAGATAGCCTTGTAGGCATAATTTCAAAGTGCTCTTCAGAATGGTTGAATCAATTCAAAACTTCACTAACAACTACATACAAAGGTTTAAAACTAATTTCTCTTATAAGTCCTTAGCATGTTGCACATTATTTAACTACAAGTGGACACATTTTTGCACACACAAAATATGTTTAAAGTAAGTCTTTGATATTATGACATTTAACTTTTGAAGGCCAATTCCAGAGCATTTTACATTTTCAACGTCCTTACAGCTATGGCATATGGAAAATTTAAAAACACACTGGTCTTGACCTAAGCTGTTCTCTCCTGTATATCTGTATCCTTCTTCTAAAGGCTCTCCTCCACTTCTTCTATTCTCTTTTTTAAAAATTTTAACCAAGAAACAACAATTTAAAATCTTCTAACTTAAAGATTTTCAATTTCCTTCAAACCAAAAGAAATTAGATTACATTGTAAGATAACTTTAATGAATAAAAATTTCCATTGTACAAAAACCAATTAAGTTTCATCAAGTGCTTAAAAAAATCAAAATAGAAACCCATACAGAATCTTTTAATGATATCTTCTTCAGCCCTAACTTCATTTGTAAAGGCAATTTTAGCAATATGCATGAACAACATGAAAGGAATACCCATAGTTACAATCAATTTTTTTAAGTAGAAGAAAACACATGGAAAGGGTATGAATACAAATACAATCACAGAAATCTAGATTTTGAGCTAAAAAGGACCTTGGAGATCACCTTATTCACATTGTTTACTTTATAGATGAAGAAAGAAAGGCCCAAAAGGATTTAAGTTTCCCAGGATCACACAGTAAATTAATACAGAGCTAAGGATTAGAATCCAGGAATTGAGTCCTAGTCTACTCACAAGGGAAAGACTCCCTTAAAAAGTACCCAATCAAGAACACTACACAAACAAAAGGGCCTCTTATGCTAGGAATGAAGACACAGGATAGAAAGAGAAAAAAGTTCTCTATATTAAAAGAAACATCTGAAAACTTCACTTGGAACATTTAATTTTGGGAAGAAGAGTCAGTGCTCAAATCCTGCCACTTTATTGTGTAGTAATGCCCTTTCCGTAACCCCTCCCCCTGCAAAAAGAGAGAAAGAAAGAGAGAGAGAGAGAGAGAGAGAGAGAGAGAGAGAGAGAGCACTTTTGTTTTTCATATCTCTGACCCTACTAGTGGGTCACTTTGGCAGCTGTTTCCTTGATCTTCCAGGTAAACTGTGAGGAATCACAGCACTGCAGGATCTCTATGGGGTGTAAAGAGGGTTAATGCAGAATATGGAGTGCAGTGGGGAAAAAAAGAAAACATTTTCCCCACCATTGTGGTTTCCAGGAACAAATATACTGTAGTGAAAGCAGAGACTGCAGGTATGTCATGGAGGAGTTGGTTGGTGGATAGTCTAAAGAACAAAAACATTCATTCTTATTTATATATTAGGAAAATATTACATGACTCCAGATTATCACACAATTTAACATTTTCAATTAGACATCACACAATCCCTATCATCATTATGACCAACATAAAAGCTAAATTATATGACAGTTTTCTATCAATATTCAAACAACAACAACACAGTCCAGAACTTGTAACTGGAAGACAGCTGCAGAACAGCATGCAGGACAGGAGTTTAGATGTGGCAAAAGGGTCGGGACGAGGAATGGACGGCTGGGCATACATCTCCACAGAATAGCATCACTCCCCCTCCCACTCTCCATCAGTCAGGCTCCTGCAGACCTCCAACTCTCTGTCCATATCCCTCTGCAAAAGGAGGAGTGTCCAAGAGGAGAAGGAAGCCACAGCTGCCCAGCACAGGACGTTCCCCTTCTATTCCAGGATGATACAGTAATTATCAGTGGTTTCAGCTTTTGTGGTGTTCAGAAGAAAATAAGCTTCCTCCTCAAAGTTGCGGATCATCTGGTTACTGACGAGCACATGGATTCCTTTCGGCCCCAACCTGTACATCTCGGTGATCTGAGCAGGAGAAATACCGAGAAGCTGAGCGATCTTCTCTGTCAGCTCAACAGTTGTCAGTTCTTCCAGATAGACGGCACGGTACACTGACAAGACAGCATTTGACTCTCCATTCTCATTTTTCTGCTGCTCTTGCTCATTCAGCTGAAAGGATTTGTGACAAAGGTAGATTGTCAGCCTGGGCCTCACCAATCGTCCTTTTATGGTATTAAAGAATCGGATTCCATCAGCAGGGCCACAGATTTGGATAAAATCATGTTTGGTTAACTTCAACAAATCTGAACCAGAGAAATTTCTCAAAAGCCGAGAGAAGGCAGAGAATCGGTTGCGCTGTAGCCACTGTTGAGCTTCGTGGGGGTTAGTGGTTGGCAGAAGTTTATCTTCATCTTCAAGAGATGGTTCTGGCTGGTGGTTTGGTGAACCGTTCTCTTCTCCAGTGGAAAAACTGCTGTGGGAACTGTTAAAGCCAGGGGATTGGGAATGGTTGGCATATGGCATCTCCACCCAGGGAGCACATTCTGTGAGCAGAGTCGTCTCACGGGAAGGTTGGTACTCTTCCTTTTCACGAGGGCTTTTCTTCTCCATTTTCTCACAGTCCATTTTTTGCTTCTCCTCTGCTTCATCAGGCTTGTACACCTTGAGCTGACAGCTGCCCGAATGCAAGTATTCAGTGTATTCCCCGTTCTCATTCTCCTTGAAAGTGTCAATCTGAAGTCGGAATGCCACGTCCTTTTCTCCCCCAGGTTGTTTCACGGGGAACTCGGTACTGTTGCAGTGCACCTGAATAAACACGGACGTGCTCTTGGCAGCGGGATCCCACTGGAACTCCACGGTATTCAGCTGGGTTGGATTTGCCCAAGGGTCAGTCAGACCCACGGACATCGCCAGGTCTATGTCCAGGATTCTGTCCCCTGGCCTGTTCCATTTCCACCCCTCAAGCTGCTGCTGCTGCTCAGAGTACTGCAGCCCCCTGTCGTGGAACAGCAACCGGAACATACTCTTCACGAGCCTGCCACTGGCTTCTGCGGCTTCCCCCGCTTTCCTATTGTCCAGCATTCGGATCTCATAAGACTGCCCTTGCTTGAGATAGGTGAGCGTTTCATCGTGGAGCTTGACTGCAGGAGAGGTAGCAGCACAAAGCACGTACTGGAAGGACATGATTTTATTGGCATCATCAGGTGGCAGCCGTGACTCTTCTTGTTTAAGCATGGACAATGCAACGACATCATTCATGCTGAAGGGCCCGGGTCCCAGCTCCTGGCCGATCCCGGACAGAGCGGCCTCAAAATCCCGCACCAGCCCGGACTCGATCTCCTTGTCTGCCTGCGACGGCTTCCGCGCCCCGGCCATCCCGCCTCCTTGCAAAGGGCCCCCTGCAGATACCTGCTTTACTTGCGCTAGGCAGAGGCTGCCCGGGCTCCGATGGGCACGGCGGGATGCAGGTCCGCTGGAACTGGAACGGCGGCTGCAGGTCCGCTTCAACTGAGGATCGGCGGGATGCAGGTCCGCAGCCCTGAGACGACTGGGCGCAGTCTGCTTCACGGGAGGAGGGGGGAGGAGGCAGGGAGGAGGGAGGCGGAATGCAGGTCCGCTGTACCGGGGACGGCGGGACCGGGCCACCGCTAGAAGGAAGGTCCGTCCACACTCTCGGCCCCAGGCTGCTCCTCTGACTCCGAGCTCTGCAGTCTGGCTTCTGTCTCAGAGAAGGAGTGAGGCGGCTGGGGGCTCCTCCAGCGCAGACGCACTGAGGCCGGAAGTCCCCCCCCCCCCCGCCCCCCCCAGGCTGCTGCCAGTCCCCGGCCCTGCCCCCCCGACTAGCTCGAGCCGCAGGTCTCTGGGCTCCCCCCCCCTCCCCTTCCCCCTCCCCACCAGCATCCCCTCTCCTCTTCTCCCCGGCTCCTCCAGACCTGACAATACCCCTTCTCCAATGACCTCTCTTCAGAGAACCATCCTCTTTGGCCTCTCAGTATCTCCCATTCTCTCCCATTGGCCTAATTTAGTTGTTGTTGTTGTTGTTTTTAAGCTCCCTGATGCCCAATAGACATTTTATATCAATCAAGAAATGATGTACCAAAAGATAGAAAAAAATGGCCCTTCTCACTCATCCAGCTCTGGATTCTAGATTGCACATTTCCACCAAGCCCCGATACTCCAAATCCCAAATCAAATCTCTGTTTGGGAATTCTGGTTTCCAATGCAGTCCTCATTGTTGAGGTGGCACTTATTGCCAGGCTAGAGGATTTAATTTTCTAAGTAATTTCTAAAAAAACAGATACGAGATTCCTATGTCTTAAATGAACACTCTCCTAAGATCTGGTTGTTTGTTTCTTTTTGGTTTTCCCCAAGTTTATTTTCTTATTTAAGAACCCACGTGACACATCTTACCTACTTGGATCTTATTTAGAAACAAAAGTTGTCTCCCCTTATCAGCCCTTATTGTATGAAACCATATTGTAATGCCCCCAAATACTGAATATTCATTATTAAAACTACTACAGTTACTAGTAGGCATCTTTACAAAGAAGGGATTGCAGAGGACGCCACAGGTTTTTTCTCTACAGATATTTGGAGTTTGTAGGTTTTGGTGGTGTCCAGTCAGGTCATAGTATTTTCACATGAAATCTCTGTGGCTAAGGATGACGGCTTTTTTTCTTCTTCTAGGCATCTGGAACATATCCTGACAATTGAATCTGAATTTAGGTTTAACTTCCTAAAAACAATTTACTCCTTGATTTTTAAGTGATCTAAATATTTGAGCCAAGTAAGAATATATCTGAGAATTTCTCTTTGTCCTTTATGGCATTTTCCATTAACTGCCAATGATTTACGTTCCCAAAGAATAACTCCCAATCAAACATGGGGATTTTCAGGATTTACAAAATCTTCCCTTTGGACTCTCCCTACTTAGTCCTTTGATAATCTCTTCTCCCAAGTGCTCTTTATTCTCTTGACCACGGCTGTACCAGACTATGTGCTAAATCCTCCTGTTCTTGACAATGTCTGCTCTCAACCCCTGAACATCTCCCACTCTCCCTCTTCTAGTCTATCCTTATATTGACATTAAGGATCCTACAATCCAACGAAGCTCAGGATTATGGGTTTTTATTTTCCATCAAGTCCACAAAGTCTTGGTTCCAGGGGCTCTCTGTGGTCTCATATCCTAGATTCACTTTCCTCTCCACATTCAAAGACAGAATTTAGCCCCTACCTCAGAGATAATGAATCTCTACTCAAAACTACTTCCAACAATCCCATGTGAAAATTCCCTGAAAGTCTGGATCTTTAGCATTCTAGGGATCATCCAGAACATGACATTCTTTTTTTTTGTTCTGAAGAGCTATCACGCCAAATGAGGTCAGTTTTTAAATGCTTGATTAATTGGATACTCACAATGTACAGGAGACATAGCAATATGATGATTTCAAAACAGAAGTTTTCCTCTAATTCTCTAAAATTAACTCCTTTTCTTTTTGTCAAACATTTCTTGATAGTAATTTTATTAATAGCAATAGAATAGTTTTTACTAAAGAAAGAACTACATGAAACTGCCATTGTCTAGGTGTGCAGAGAATATGAGTTTTTGGTGGGTTTTTTTTTTAATATGGCCAAAAAACTGACAGCAATCTTGTAGTATGGTTGACAATAGAAGGTTTCTTTGTTATTGTTCAGCAGTATTAACCCTATGCTTTGGTACTCTTGGTTCTAAGCTCTAGTTTATGACCAATTTGCCCTCTTTAATGATATCTTAAAGTCCAGACAGTTTCCTAATGAATTTCACAGCCATGAGATTGCCATGTCTAAATGGCATCTCCTTGTGGCACCTAAGATTTGGGGGAGGGGAGCTTTTCTACTTCAGTCTATTTTATTCTTTTATTTTACCAGTGTACTTGAGTCTTAGATATATACTGATTGCAAGGCAAGTATTGTTCCCTTATAAGTTCTTAGTATATAATCCCATTTTAATGGCTTCAAAACATATAATATCCATTATCACTTATATGACTCTTAGTGGTTATATTTATCAATGACAGAATTGAAGTGGATTTCATACATTTTAGTATATAAATCTTTAAAACTTGTGGGATACTTGGGGTGGCAATAAAACTGATAATATTTTCACCATGCCTTTAAGGCTATGTGATTAAGAATGTGATTTTTTTGCATCAACAATGCATACTAAAAATGAATTTATGTTTGATGATAGGAAAATCTACTTTTGACTTGTTTCATAAGTTACTTATAGCAGATAAATTTGTAGTAACTTACATATGAGAATAAATCCTTACCATTTATAACTTTTCCATTCTAAGGCCTCTTCAGAGATAGTCATTGCTGATCTCAGAGATCACCTAGAAATCAAATATGGAGATTTTCATCGATCCCCTTGCTGTTTCATCAACTTAGAAATGAAAATTAATCCTTGGCAAGGGTGAGATTTTCCATTTTAAGGATCATTCAAGAATAGATGACTGATCTTCTTAAAGTCCTGCCAGCTGTCATATACAGTGGTTTCTAAAACTTTCCAACTTCTTATCTTTGGTGTTCGAAGAGACCTCTTCTCTCTGACATTTCTCCTTTTCAATTTTCTTCTACCTCTTTCATTCTCTTCACTATGGCTCCTCCAAGTTTTCTCCTACCATGCAGTCAAATCCCACTCCTTTACATCATTTCTTTTATCAGCCCTAGAAGAATTTCTTCTCTTTCTGTTCTAGCAAGTCTCAACAGTGTTTGGGCTTCTGTACTTCATGTGTTTAAGGATTCTGGATTCAATATTTCCTTGTAGCTCAGATATTCTGAGTTCCCTGTTTCTTCCCCAATGACATCCTTTGGCTCCCCTTTCCATTCAAAATTCAGCCTTCCAGAAGGAAGAATTGACCTTGAGCAAGAACATTCTTGAGCCGTCCACCTCCAACATACATCTTTGAAATATAAGTGGAAGCTCATATATTCAGGGTTATAAGGACCTTCCAAGAACTGACATTTTAAATTGTAAGGCCACACCCTCCAATGATCTCTAAGGTTTAAAAAATTTTAAACTGAACATGATTATTTCAATACACTAATATTCTGATTTTGATATATACTAAGTCTTGTCCCTTATTAGTCCTTATAGCACACTTTGTCTCTTGTTGAAAAAAACTCTACATTAATTAGAATGAATAGCAATGTCAATAAAAGTCTTTACCAAAGAAGGAAGGGCAGGGAATAGCATTTATTTTATGTGCAGATTTTTAGGGTTGTTGAGGGTTTAGGAGGAGAGAGGGGAGTTATCAAAAATAGTATTTTCATAATATCTTTTGCATTATTTTTAAAGATGTGCAATTTTCTTTTAAGCCTATCATAAATATAATCAGAATATCCTGTGAAAAATCTAAAAATGTCTACTTTATTTATTTTAAACTGGACAATATTTTAGCTAAGGGTACATATGATCATCAGTTTTCGAAGTAATTCTACTTTCCATTTTAAGGACCCTCCTTCTCGATCACATGATTTATGTTCTCAGGATCCTCCCATGTTTGGTAGAGGGAAGGTTTTAGAACACTTTAGGTCTGATCTTTTCTATTCTAAGAGCTCTTCTCACTCTGATCTAGCTTCTTCCAAGTACTCCTACTTCTGCCTTTCTCTTCTCCATGGCTCATCTCAAGTCTGATATTCTGTGGACAAACATCCCACTGTTGAGATAAATTGCATTCTCAGCCTAGAGATATATTCTACTTTTTCTGGTAGGAAGTCAGGGTTAAGTGACTTGTCCAAAGTCACACAGGAACTAAGTGTCTGAGGCTATATTTGAACTCAGGTTCTGCTGAGTCTATGGCTAGTGCTCTACCTTTCCAACTAGCTGTCTAGCATGTCCCACTTTCTCTGTTCCAGTGTCTCTCAATTTTGACATTCTAAATTTTATACCCTAAATTCCCCCCAGATTCTGGATTAGAAATATCCATCAGCATTTTATTTTGCAACATGATAAATGTGGGAATATTTATAGAAGAACTGCACATATTTTATATATATATATATATTAGATTACTTGCTCTCTAGGGGATGCAAGTGAGGAGGGGAAGAAAAGGAGAAAAATTTGGAATACAAGGTTTTGCAAGGGTGAATGTTGAAAACTATCTTTGCATGTATTTTGAAAATAAAAAAAATATTAAAAAGAAAGGAAAAGAAACAGAAATAGAAATATCCATCAGAGTGATCTTCCTGATCCTATTTTCTTGCCCGAGTTTCTAATGCCTATTGATACATTCAGAGGCAGAATTGAACTGCTGGCTGAGACAGTGCCCTGTATTCATGTGTTTAAGAATTGCAAGTTTTCCCACATGAAGGTTGAACCTTTAGCATTCTATGGACCACTCAAGACATAGAAGTTTTGATTCTAAAGCCATATCATGCTAAAATGGATCAATGTTTTTGTTTTATTAATTTGATTATGAATACAATGTACATGGGCCTCATTAATATAATCATTATAAAATGAAAGCTCTCTCTCATAAGTTCTTTATGCTTCACATGATGTTTTCCTGTCAAAAAAGTTCTCAAAAATCTTTTTTTATTAATACTCATAGAAACAACAGTCTTTACTAAAGAAAGAAATACATGGAAATGTATTTGTTTAGCTGTCACAGAGTTATGATTTTGTGATGGGAGGGGGGTTGGCTATGCAAAAAAAATGGCTAATTTCACAAAATTCTTTGAAAAGTCTGATTGAAAATGTAAGGGCCCTAATAGCACATATATGAAAAGAAATCCTTATGAGTTGTGATATTTTTCACTGGGAATTCCACTGCTTAGCAGATGATTTCTGTTCTCTGAAGCTTCCCAATTGTAGCAGAACCTGTTTTCTAGGACATTTCAAGACGTGACATTTTTAGCCCTAAGGGCTCTCTTTGCTCTGAGGTCTCCTCTTCTATGAGCACTGCTAGCTCTCATTTTCAACTCCCAGGCCTGACATTCTATGTGAGCTCAAATCCTCCTGTTTCTGAAAATGTCTATTCTGAGACCCTGTACTCGCTTCTCTAGACCCTAACAATTCTGGCCTTGCAAATTCTAGTCTCATCTGGATGATATGTTGAATTCCAAATTTTCTTTAAATTCCTACTTTCTATGAGCCACAAATCAATCTACATCTCAAAGTTTCTCTAAAGTTTTCATTCCAAATCTGGACCTTCAGAGGCAGGCTTATCCCCTAGCCAGGAAATTTTATGTTCCCAGCTCCAGTATCCCCAGCAACAGAGATCCTGGAACGATCTTGGGACACCCCAAAAATAAATGTTAAAGAGGCTACCAACAGGTAGTTATTCTGGATTCTAAGTCAGTACCTTCATGTGATCTAAAAGGATTTTACTTTTTATTTTGTTACTTCTTTACAGTGCCTGTGAATCTCATTGCATATAACATTTTCAAAATTAATGACTATCTCTTTTTCTTTTCTTTTTTTTTGCTGAGGCAATTGGGTTAAGTGACTTGCCCAGGGTCACATAGCTAGGAGGTGTTAAGTGTCTGAGACCAGATTTGAACTCAGGTCCTCCTGACTGTGCCACTGTGCCACCTAGATGCCCCTGACTATCTCTTTTAATTCCTTAACTAGATATTATTTACCTGCAATTGGAAAATATTTTTGAGTACTCAGAATACATTTAAGGTAAACCTTGAAATGTAGAACATTTTGTACTTCATGGTCCATTCCATATCAGATCATTGTAAGTTCTCAGAACTCTCATGGCTATGACGTGGGAAACTGGAGGACACTACAGTCTTGACCTCTGACATCTTTTACCAGATCTGATATCCTTTCTTCTAAAGTCTCTCTTCAATCCATAGCTAGCTCTCTTATTTTTGTTTCCATGGAAACTCCCAGACCTGACACTCTTTGTGTGGAAATCTTCCTTTTGCTGAAAATGTCCATTCCCAGATGCCATACATTTCCCCCTCTTTTCTCTAGGCCCTCAACAATTCTATAGTCTCAGCAAGATGATAATTTTTAATTTCAAATTTTTTTAAGTGCATACATTTTAAATGCGACAAGTCCTTCCACATCTCATAGTTTTTCTAAGGTTTTCACTTGAAATCTGGACTTTGAGATCTTATACCCTGGCTAGGAAATTCTGGGTTCTAAACTTCAGGATCCCAGAAACAATGATCCTTATAAGTTCCCAGGAAGTCCTTAATGTAAGTGTTCCAAGGGACTGATATTTTGGATTATAGGGTGGGAGCCTCCTGGAATCCATAAGGATTTTTCTTTTCCTTTTTGTATTGGGGAATTGTTACAATATACATGAATCTTACTGCATACAAAGTTTTAAAACAAACTAATTCCTTTTATAAGTTCCCAGAATGTTATCCATTATTTAACTGCAAGTAGACATGTTTTTTCCCACTCAGAATATATTTAAAGTAAGCCTTTGACATTTAGCATTTAAAGGCCAATTCCAGAGCAGATCATTTTAGATTTTTAAAGTCATTACTGCTATGGCATATGGAGAATTGGAGGTCACTCCAGTCTTGAGCTTTGCTGTCCTTTCCTGGATCAGATATCCTTCCTTCTAAAGGATCTCCTCAATTCCTCATGCCTTCTCCATGGTTCCTCCTAGACTTTCACTGTCTGTTCTAAAATCCTCTTTCTTCAGACAATTTCCCTCATTAGCCACAGAACATCTCCCAGTCTCACTCTTCTAGTCCTTCTCAAACTGACATACCTATTTCTTTGAAGCTCATTCTGCTCAAGATTCATGGATTATATATTTCAGGATTATATTCAGGGTTGTAAAGTTCAGATATTCCAGATTCCCCACTCAGAAAATCTGTTCAAGAATTCTGCCTTCATAATCCATTTCTAATTGTTTTGTTCAGAGGTATTTAATGCTAGCGTTGGGCCTTCTGGATTCTAAGCTCTAGCCTATGACCAACTTGTCCTCTTTAATGATATCTTGAAATCTAGACATTCAGTTTCCTAAGGAATTTCACAGTTATGAAATTCTCATGTCTAATTGGCTCCTCATAAGACATCAAAGAAGTGTGTGTGGGGGACCTTTTCTGCTTCAGTTTATTCTCTTATTTCACCGGTGTACTTGAGTTTTAGATGTATACTGATTTCCAAACATAAATGTTCTCCTCTTATAAGTCCTTATTATATAATTCCATTTTACTGCTTGTAAAATACAAAATATTAATTATCACTAATACTACTCTCATTGATTATGTATATAAAATGACAGAATTGCAGAGGATTGCATCGGTTTTAGTGTACAAATCTTTGGTGCTTGTGGGGCATTTTGGGATGAGTATAAAATAGATAATATTTTCACGATGTCTTTAAGGCTCTGTGGTTAAGGATGAGAAGGTTTTGTTTTCTTTTTTGCATCACCAGTGCATTCTAAAAATTAAATTTATGTTTTATCACTTAGGGAAAAATCTACTTTTGGTTGTTTTATAAATTAACTACAACAGGCCAATTTGTGCCTTGCCATTTATGCCATTTTCAATTCTAAGGTCCATTTAGAGGCAATCATTTCTGTTCTCAAACTGTAATGGGCTGAGGCTTGAGTTGATGCACTGAGGTCCCAAGTACATGAGGCTAAATAGTAATTGGACTATACTCTATACATGATTGGATAAAGAATGGTCCCTGCCCACTCTCTGTGCAAGTCCTGATGTGTTGTACAGGAAATGACGATTTTGGTGGGTGGAGGCAAACAGAGGAACAGGAAGAGAAGCTGGGAGAGATTGGGCCTGGATTCCATTCTCCTGGCTGCTGGTCGTGTGGCTGCGGGTCTAGCTAGCTTCTTGACTCAGCTGCACACATTGCTATTGGCAATTCTCTTCCACCTCCGATCCTTCTTCACTGAGAATAAAGACTGACGATTTTCCCCTAACCTGAACTCCGGACTCCTGCTGATTTTAAAATACGCGATCTTCACATCAAACATCACCTAGAAATCAAATATGGTGATTTTCAGAATCTTCCAAGATTTGCACTTTGTTATCTTATGGCACTCCCTGCTCTGATGCCCCTTTAAAGTCCTTCCTTCTCTTCATCTTGGCTAAAACAATGCTATATACTAAAATCACACTGTTCCTGACAAATTCCCCTCTTAGCTGCTGAACATTTCCCAGTCTTCTGCTTCTATTACCATCCTAGATTGATATCACAAGATTGTAAATCTGAAAATCTCACAATTCTGCGTTCAAAGTTTTCATCAAGTCCACACAATCTGAGATCCAGGTACCCTCAAAGATTCCCTATTCTGGCTTCACTTGACTCCTAGTTCTGTTCAGGGTCTGTGCTCTCAGCTACTTCCTACATTCCCATATGATGGATACCATGAATCCTATACATTTAGTGTTCTAGGGACTATAGAAGATATAAACTTTTTCATTCTAAAACTATATCATAATAACTTGTGTCAAGTTTTTTTTTAATTTATTAATTGGATTATTAGTACAATCTACATTGATCTTATCAATATAATGACTTCTAATGAGAAGTCGTCTTCTGGAGAAGCTTTCTATTACGAGTATTTGGTGTATTTGTCCAAAATTCTTCAATATTCATTTTAATTAATAATGTTATAGCAGCAGTCTTAACAAAGGAAAGAATTACATACAAATTCAATTGGTTTTAGTGTACAGTATTATGCTTTTGTAGTATATTTTTAGGGATCACAAAAATTGACAGAAATCTCACCAAACCCTTTTGGTAGTATGATTGAAAATAGGATGTTTTTGTTTCTTTGTTTCTTATATATCACTGATTCCCAATAAAAACTGTATTGGAATAAATGAAAGATCTAGGAAAAATCTACTTTTCTCTTGTTTTAAGTTAGGCAAAAATAGATAATTATTAGGCCCAATCAATGTATACATAAAAACAAATCCTTTGTATTTGTGAGATTTCTCACTCTAAGGCTCCTTTTTCAAGAGATGATTTCTGTTCTTTGTACCTTCCCACCGCTATAGCATATTCTGTTTAACTGAACACAACAAGATCTGACCTTTTCTGCCCTAAGAAATCTCTTTACTCTGAGGTCCCCTTTTGCATGGGCACTGCTAGCTCTCTCATTATTGTCCCCATGGCAATTCCTAGGCCTGACAATCTGGGTGCTCAAATCCTTCTGTTTTTCAAAATGTCCAATTCTAGACCATCATACATCTCAATCTCTCCTGTATAGACCTCACAATTCTGGCCTTGCAGATTCTACAGTCTTATACAGTTCTTGATCCAGAATTTCAAATTTCCTTCAAGCATAGGTAATCTATATTCCATGAACCATTCCCCCATCTAAAACTGGTTTTCTGCTTTTCACATAAAATCTGGACATTCAGAGTGAGGGCTTATCCCCCAGTCAGAAAATAATGTATTTTTAAGTTTAGGGCTCCCCAATATATATTCTGGAAATGACCTGAAAAGCTGTGATATTCAGCTTTCCTAGCAACTTGATATGTTTTGGATAATTAGGCCACAACCTCCTATAAACTATAAGGATTTCCATTATGTTTTTATTTGATAATTATGAAAATATACAAGTATTTTACCTATATACAAATTTCCAAAATTAAACCATTTCTTCTAAGTCTATGCAAACATATTCTATGCTCATTTTCCTTGACAGTATTTATGCATAAAAGTTTTGAACAAAGTAGGTTCCACAGGCAATTAAATTCATTTTGATATCCAACTATTTTCAATTTTAGGACAATTTTTTGGCTTGCCAAAAATAGATACTTTCATCTTATTGTTTTAGCTATGTGGCTATGAGTGGGTGATTTGTTTCAAAACATACATATGGAGGTATGTAAAGTTATTTGGGAGAAATGATTGATTCCCTAGGTAAAACCTCCTTTCTTTTTTTTGATATGTCCTAAAAATGGACCATATTTTCAGTCCTTTAGAATATATATGAAAATATATATGCCATGTATAATATTTTCCATTTTAAGGCCCCTACTGGAGCAGATTCTTAATCATATTCTCAGGGTGCTTCTTGAGATCACATAGTGGGGCTTCCCTGAACTTTAATGTTTTAAGTTTTGATGTGCTCTCATATCCTGACTAAAAAATAGAACAGTCAGAATTATGATTTGCCTAGATATGAAAGTTGGTGTGCTAACTCTCAATTACCTTTGAATAGGAACTGACCACCCAGACATTCAGAATATAGATGACCTTGCAAGATGTAACATTTTTAATTTGAAAATAAAACACCATTGGGGGGCGGAGCCAAGATGGTGGAGAGCAGACATGATTTTCTGTGACCTCCTTTGATCATCTCTCAGCAGCAGATTAAGCCTCTAAACTGGTTTTGGAGTCAAAGAATCCACAAATATCTGGGTTACAAATATCCCAGAAGAAAATACCTTGGAAGAACTCCGGAATAGGTCTGTTTCAAACAGGCAGGGGGATAGTCTGCCCAGCCCAGACTGCAGCACAGGGAGACAAGGCAAGGAGCTTGGGCAAGGAATCAGAGCATTGCATCTTTCACGCACCTGGGAATCTTCTGTGAGACTCTTAGGCTACTCTGTCCTGATTGCAAGCAGTTGGTTTGGCAGATTTGCTACAAAAGGCAAATTGTAAACCACTGAGCCCCTGAAGAATGCTGGACCTAACCATGATTACCCAGCACCAGAAGTCAATCAGCAGAGCTACCCCAGGGCAAGAGAGCAGCTATTGCTCCTTTGCATTGAACAGACCTCAAGCCTTAAAAAATGAATAAAAAAATCAAAAAAGACTCTCATCATAAACAGCTTTTATGGAGAGAGAGAAGAACAGGTCTCAAATCCTGAGGTTTCTAGAGGCAAAGCAACTTCAGATGAAGTACCAAAAGGACATATGAGCTGGTCCCCATTTCACAAGGCTTTCTTGGAAGATTGCATAAAGGATCTTAAGAGTTAGAAGAAAAATGGGGAAATGAAATGAGATCATTGCAAGACGGAATGAAAAAAGCATATAATGCCCTACAAAAGAGATATGAAAAAGACACCAATTCACTGAAAAAGAAAATTTGTAAAATGGAAAAAGAACAATGAACAAAAAAATCAATTGACCATTTACAAAAGGAACTAATAATGGTAACTGAAGAAAATAATACACTAAAAATTAGAAGTGAACAAATGGAAGTGAATGATTCAATAAGAGTTCAAGAATCAGTCAAACAAAACAAAAAATGAAAAAAAAATATGAAATACTTCTTAGGAAAAACAACTGACCTGGAAAAGAGATCAAGGAGAGACAATTTAAGGATTATTGGACTTCCTGAAAGCCATGATAAAAAGAACCTACACATTATCTTACAGGAAATCATAAAAGAAAACTGCCCTGATATTTTAGAATCAGAAGGTTAAATAGCCATTGAAAGAATTCACCTATCACCTCCTGAAAGAAACCCCAAAATTAAGTGCCCAAGGAATATCATGGCTAAATTTCAGAAATATTGCACCAAGGAAAAGATAACGCAAGCATCCAGAAAGAAACAATTTACCCAAGGAGCCACAAATAGGATCACCCAGGATCTAGCAGCTTCTACCTTAAAAGATAAAAGGGCCTGGAATCTGATATTCTGAAAGGCAAAAGAACTTGGATTACAGCTAAGAATAAACTATCCAGCTAAAATGAACATTATCTTTCAGGGAAGAAGATGGTCATTCAATGATATAGGTGAATTTCACCTATTTCTAATGAGAAGACCAGAAGTGAACTCAGTTTGATCTCCAAACACAGAACTCAAGAAAAAAACATAAAAAGATAAAAAGGAAAGAACTCTTGAGAACTATATTTCTATTATGGGTATACTTAGAGAATGTAGGTATAATTTGATTTTATTATGATAATATGAAAAAGAAACTAGAGGAAGAAAGGGGATCATACTGGAAAAAGAGGAAAAAGGTAGTAAAATAAGGAAAATTACATCTCACAAAGAGGCAAAGAAAACCTATTAAAATTTAGCAAAAAAAGGGAGGGGGATGAGCATTGTGGGAATCTTACTCCCATCAGATTTGGTTCTAAGAGAGAATATCAGGCATATTTGGTATCACAAAGAAACTTCTCACCTTATAGGGAAGTGGGAAGGAAAAGGCTGGAAAAGAAAGGGAAAGACTAATAGAAGGGAAAACCAATGAATTAGGGGAAAGATGTAAAAAGGGGGAGGGGCTCTAAAGGAGGAGGACTGTTTGAGAGACGTGGTCATCAAAAGCAAAATATTGGGGAGGAGAGAAGGGAAAGGAAAGAGAAAAACATAATTTAGGGTCAATAAGATGGCGGGAAATAATTAATTAGTTCTTTTAACTGTGAATATGAATGGGATGAATTCTCCCATAAAATAGAAGCGAATAGTTGACTGGATTAAAAGCCATAATCCTACAATAAGTTGTTTACAAGAAACACATTTAAATCATAGTGATACATACAGAATGAAGGTAAAGGGCTAGAGCAGAATCTATTACTTCAGGTGAAGTAAAAAAAAATCAGGGGTAGCAATTCTGATCTCAGATCAAGTAAAAGCAAAGATAGATCTAATTAAAAGAAATAAGGAAGGAAACTATTTTACTAAAGGTACTATTGTACCATAGATAATGAAGCAGTATCAATACTAAACATATATACACCAAGTGGTATAGTGTCCAAATTCCTAGAGAAGAAGTTAGGAGAGAAAGAAGAAGAAATATTCAGCAAAACTATACTAGTGGGGGATCTCAACCTTGCTCTCTCAGAACTAGAAAACTGGAACCACAGAATAAGTAAGAAAGAAGTTAAGGAGGTAAACAAAATGTTAGAAAAGTTAGGTATGGTAGATCTTTGGAGAAAATTGAAGGGAGACAGAAAGGAGTTTACTTTTTTCTCAGCGGTTCATGGAACTCATAAAAAAATTGACCATGTGTTGAGGATTAAAAATCTCAAATTCAAATGCAGAAAGGAAGAAATAGTAAATGCATTTTTTTCAGATCATGATGCAATAAAAATCACATGCAATATAAAGCCAGGAAAAAATAGGCCAAAAACTAATTGGAAATTAAATAATACAATGATAAAGAATGAATGGGTGAAACAGCAAATCTTAGACACAATTAATAATTTCATCCAAGAGAATGACAATATACAACATTCCCAAATTTGTGGGATACAGCCAAAGCAGTTATAAAGGGAAATTTTATATCTCTAGATGCTTACTTGCATAAAATAGAGTAAGACAACATTAATGAATTGGGTTTACAACTAAAAAAATCTATAAAAAGAACAAATTAAAAATCCTCAATTAAATAACAAATTTCAAATTCTGAAAATAAAAGTGGATATTAATAAAATTCAAAATAAAAAAAACTTGAATTAATAAATAAAACTGAGTTGGTTTTATGAAAAAACCAACAAAATAGATAAACCTTTAGTTAATTTGATTAGAAAAAGGAAAAAAGAAAATCAAATTGTTAGTCTCAAAAATCCAAAGGGAGAACTTTTCACCAATGAAGAGGAAATTAGAGCATTAATTAGAAGTTATTTTGCCCAGGTATATGCAAATAAATTTGTTAATGCAATGGAGGAATATCTACAAAATTATAGATTGCCCAGATTAACAAAAGAGGAAATAAATTATTTAAATATTCCCATTTTAGGAAAAGGAATAGAAAACCTATTAATCAACTCCCTAAGAAGAAATCTCCAGGGCCAGATGGATTTACATGTGAATTCAACCAAACATTCAAAGAACAGTTAACTCCAATGCTACATAAACTATTTGAAAAAAATAGGAATTGAAGGACTCCTACCAAATTCCTTTTATGACAAAGACATGGTACTACTACCAAAACCAGAGAGATTGAAAACGGAGAATGAAAATTATAGACCAATCTGCCTAATGAATATTGATGCAAAAATCTTAAATAAAATATTAGCAAAAAGGTTACAGAAAATCATCCCCAGCATAATCCACTATGACCAAGTAGGATTTATACCAGGAATGCAGGGCTGGTTCAATATTAGGAAAACTATTTGCATAATCAACTATATCAATAACCAAACTAAAAAATACCTTATGATTATCTCAATAGATGCAGAAAAAGCATTTGATAAAATCCAACACCCATTCCTATTAAAAACACTAGAGAGTATTGGAAAAATGGACTTTTCCTTAAAATGATCAGTAGCATCTATTTAAAACCATCAGTAAGCATTGTATGTAATGAGGACAAACTAGAACCATTCCCAATAAGATCGGGAGTGAAACAAAGCTGCCCATTATCATCATTACTATTCAATATTGTATTACAAATATTAGCTTTGTCAATAAGAGAAGATAAAGAGATTAAAGGAATTAGAGTAAGTAATGAGGAAACCAAATGATCACTCTTTGCAGATGACATGTTGGTATACTTAGAGAACCCTAGAGAATCAATTACAAAACTACTAGAAACAATTCACAACTTTAGTAAAGTTGCAGGATAAAAAATAAATCCACATAAATCCTCAGCATTTTCATATATGACCAACAAAGTCAAGCCTCAAGAGATACAAAAAGAAATTCCATTCAAAATAACAGTTGATAGTTATAAAATATTTAGGAATCTAGCTGCCACGGGAAAGTCAGAACTGCAAAACACTTTGCACACAAATAAAGTCAGATTTAATCAGTTGGAAAAATATCAAGTGCTCATGGGTAGGCCGAGTGAATCTAACAAAAATGACAATACTACTGAAATTAATCTACTTATTTAATGCCATACCAATCAACCTCCCAAGAAATTATTTTACTGAACTAGAAAAAATAACAACAAAATTCATCTGGAAGAACAAAAGGTCAAGAATTTCAAGGGAATTAATAGAAAAAAATGCTAAGGAAGGTGGCCTAGTTGTACCAGATCTAAAACTATATTATAAAGCAGTGGTCATCAAAACCATTTGGTACTAGCTAAAAATAGAATAGTTGATCAGTGGAATAGGTTAGGATCACAGGACAAAATAAGCACTAGCTATTGCAATCTAGAGTTTGACAAACCCAAAGACCCCAACTTTGGGGATAAGAACTCACTAATTGACAAAAACTGCTGGGAAAATTGGAAATTAGTATGGCAGAAAGTAGGTCGTGACCCACACCTAACACCATATACCAAGATAAGGTTGAAATGGATTCATGACCTAGACATAAAGAGTGGTATTATAAGCAAATTAGAAGAACATAGGATAGGTTCTCTCAGATCTGTGGAGGCAGAAAGAATTTGTGACCAAAGAACTAGAGATCGTTATTGAAAACAAAATAGATAATTTTGATTATATTAAGTTAAAACATTTTTGTACAAACAAAATTAATGTAGACAAGGGAAGCAATAAATTGGAAAATCATTTTTACATTTAAGGGTTCTGATAAAGGCCTAATTTCTAAAATATGTAGAGAATTGCCTCAAATTTACAAGAATCCAAACCATTCTCCAATTGATAAATGGTCAAAGGATATGAACAGACAATTTTCAGATGAAGAAATTAAAACTTTTTCTAATCATATGGGAAGGTGCTCTAAATCATTAGTGATCAGAAAAATGCAAATTAAGACAACTCTGAGATACCACTACGTACCTCTCAAATTGGCTAAGATGACAGGAAAAGACAAGGATGAATGTTGGAGGGGATATGAGAAAACTAGGACTCTAATATGTTGTTGGTGGAGATGTGAACAGATCCAGTCATTCTGGAGAGCAGTTTGGAACTATGTTCAAAAAGTTACCAAACTGTACATACCCTTTGATACAGCAGTGTTACTACTGAACCTAAATCCCAAAGAGATCTTCAAGGAGGGAAAGTGACCCACATGTGCAAAAATGTTTGTGCCAGATCTTTTTGTAGTAGCAAGAAACTGGAAAATGCCCATCATTTAGAGAATGGCTGAATAAGTTATGGTATATGAATGTTATGGTGTAGAGAGCTAGAACTCTGGAGATATATATTTGAAAGAAATATTCTTGAAACATGGTGTTAACTCAATGGAATTGATAATACAATGGTTATCTAGTTTAGCATGGTGATTGATAGTTCCCTAGTTCAATATGATTGATTTAATCTTACAACAAATAATGGTTCCCTAGTGATACAATGATTGGTTTATAGTCAGTATGATGAATTGATTTAATTGTAATAGGGTATTTAAGAGGTCAGAGTCAGACCTAGGAGATACACATGAAGATAAAGATCCTCCTGGTGGCTCTCATGCCATCCCATTTCCAGAGGGCCTCCAGAAAGCTAGCCCGACCCCAGGTGAAGGAGACAGACTGTGAAGGAGATAATAAAAATTTTGGACTTTATTCTTGACTATTCATGTGATGATTATTCTGCTGAGACTAAGGCTGTTCCTGAGACCTCCAGAAAGCTAACCAGAACTTTACATTATGGAATATTATTATTCTATAAGAAATGATCAGCAGGATGATTTCAGAGAGGCCTGGAGAGACTTCCATGAACTGATGCTAAGTGAAATCAGCAGAACCAGGAGATCATTGTACATGGCAACATCAATATTATATGATGATCAATTCTGATGAATGCGACTCTTTGCAACAATAAAATGACTGATGCCAGTTTCAATGATTTTGTGATGAAGAGAGCCATCTACACCCAGAGAGAGGATTGTAGGAACTGAATATGGATCATAACATAACATTCACACTGTTTTTGTTGTTGTTCATTTGCATTTTGCTTTCTTATTCATTTACTTTCTCTTTTTGATCGGATTTTTTTGTGTGCAACAAGATTTAACATATATTTTAACATGTTTAACATATATTGGATTATTTGCTATCTAGGGGAAGGGGTGGGGGGAAGAAGGAAAAAATATGAAATACAAGACTATGCAAGGGTCAATGTTGTCAAATTATTCATGCATATGTTTTGAAAATAAAAAGCTTTACAAAAAAACACCATCCTATGATGTATAAAGTGGGTTTTTAAATTTTTTTAATAGGTTTTCATTATACTCAAGCTAATTACTTATAGATATCATGTTCTGGAAACATTGTTTCTGTCTTTAATAAGGCTTCAGTAACTAACATCTAGCATTGGTCAAAAAATATTCAATTTTAAAAATAAAAAATAATTATATCAATGACAGTTTTCAACCAAAGAATGATCAGAGAAGTGTATTTGTTTCATGGTTCTTGGATATTATATGGTCTGGGAATTTCTTAACTGAAAAATTTTCAGTACTTTCACCAAACCATTTTGGCTGATGGTGGAAAATGTAAAAAAAATTGAGTGTTCTATTCTATTCTATTCTATTATAAAGTATTATAAAGTAAATTGAAATAAATTAATGATCTCATCTAGAAATTCTAACTTCTCCATTCCTTTTTGAACTGGAAATAATTTTTTCCACTAAAAATATATTTTAAATATTGCTTTAAATTCGTGACATTTTGCATTTGGAGGACACTTCCACAGCGATGATATAGGTTCTCAGAGGTCTTACCAATATGGAATATGGAAAATTGGAGGACATGCCAGTCTTGACATTTAGTGCTCTCTATTGGATCAGATGTCCCCTCTTCTAAAGTCTCTCCTCAATCTGTCATTCTCTTCTCCACGGTGCCTCCCTAACATGACCTTGTCTGTTTTAAAATCTCATTTCTTCAAACAATTTATCTCTGAACATCTCCCACTCTTTTTTCTCTCTTCTAGTTAGTCCCCAAACTGACTTTCCTCTTCTTACAGCCTCATCCAGCTCAGGATTCTGGAGTATATATTTATATCCTGCTCAGATATCCTAGGTTCCAAATCAGAGAAGTGTTCAAGAAATCCGACTTCACAATCAATGGTTGATTGTTGCATGCAGAGGTGGGACTTAGTATCATGCTGGGAAATTCTTTCTTCTGAGCTCTCCATACATTGTGAGTTTGTTTAACTGCACCTGGAAACACAGATATTCATTTTTCTAAAGACCTTCAGAGATATGAGATTCTTATATCAAAAGGAATACCTTCCTGAAATCTTTATGTTTGTTTGCTTACATTTATTTTATTATTTTATCTTAGCAACATACAGGAGTCTTAAGTATATACTGATTTCCAAACAGTTTTTTCCCTTTATGCATAACTCCATGTTGTAATAACTTCAAATACTAATTATTCATGATCACAAATGCTACTCTTTATTAATGAAACAATTGCAGAGTACTGTGTAGTTTTTGTTGTACAGCAATTTGGGGATTGTGGTATTAATTTGAGTGACCATAAAATTGATATTACTTTTCCCTTACCCTTAATGCTCTGAGATTAAGAATGTCAAATTTAAAAAATTTTTCCATAGCATTGTAAATTTGATTTCATAAGAAAAATCTATATTGTTCATATTTTAAAACGACCTATACCAGATCAATATTTGGGTCAACTAAAAATATATCTGAGAATACAATCTTTGCTGTTTATGATATTTACCATTCCAAGGCCCATTTGGAGCTAATCATTTATGTTCTTAGAGGTTATCCAGCAATCAAACATGGTGATTTTCAAGACATTCCAATATTTGTCTTTTGGAATCTCAGGCAACACTCTGCCCTGATATTATTTCCTCTTGGAAGTGCTCTACCTCCTTTTTCCTCTTAACCACCAGACTATGTACTAAAACCTTCTTGTATCTGACAATGGTCAATCTCAGCCTCTGAACATCTACTGCTTTCTCACTTCTAGTCCAAATCAACATCAACATTACAGATTCCACGCATAAATCCAGCTCAATATTTTGGATTCAAAGATTCCATTAAGATAACAAACACATAGTCCTTATCATTTTAAATTTTTTTTCCTGTTATAGACATCTGCCATATAAACTTCTTAATACTTGCTTCAAGAGCCAAGTGGAAGAAATGAAAAAAACAATTTGTAGATTCAGTTGAAGGGAAGAAAAAATAATATAGCTGTCTCATTAACTCTGCAATGAATGATTAACAAGAACAAAAGGATAGGGACAGCACCTGCGTATAAAAATAGCTCATAGGCCATAGGGAAACAAACATAAATGTTGCTGACCAGCCATGCCCACTTTAAACTTTTTTACTATTTGATTGATGCTCAGGTTCCTCAGTCATATCATGATTGATCCCTTGGTTCCACTTCTCCAGTATCACTTCCTAAATAATACTTATTGGAAGGGCATTGTATTTTCCTGGATGGATCTCCTGGTTACTTAATCTTCAGCAAGACTCTTTTTTCTGCTGCAAGTGATCCACTTGAGATTCCTTAGCCCCTTCCACAATCATATTTGGATGAATTTTCCATTCCAAAAATGGTTGACAAATTCCCAAGAAGTAATTGCTGATTGATAAAATGTTCTTTAAGTAATTTAATGATGTACTTTTTCTGAATTTTACTAGAGAAATATGGTCTTAAAGGATGTCAGGAATTGTAAAAGAAGAAAAATAAGAGAATTAGATTCTAGTGCCATGTAGGCAAGAGAATGAACACCTAATGATCCTGGAGGTAGTTAATCACAGGCTATTTATTAAAAAAAAGCTTCTGTATCAGAAAATCTCTAGTGTGACTATACTAGAAAATAAGGGTGATCTCCTGTAAAATGAATGGAAATGAATGCATATAACTAATGAGTTCTCATATCCAGGTTTTGTGGGGTTTGGGATATTTTGTCAGTCTAAAATTACACAATAATCTTGCCAACACTTTTTGGCTGCTTATTTCAATTTGTGTGGGGTATATGTCTGTGTGTTTATTTTTTGCTTTTTGTTTCCATAATCCATCAATGATGCATAATATAATTTATATTGCAATGATTGAATGATCTCCCATAAAAATTGTATCTTCTTATTGATTAAATTAAGTGGAGATTTAGAAGGATTTGGAGATGTTTGGGGAGAGCTTAAGCGAATGCCTACTTTTACTCTGCTACCTTGGCTCTGCCTCCTAAATTAAGTATAGATGGCCAGGATTGTTGTTCAGTCATTCAGTAGTCATGTCCAACTCTTTGCCACTCCAAAAACTATAATTTATGGTAAGAATCTTATTTGTTTTTTTTCCATGACACTTTCTATCCATCTCTTCCCCTGTCATCTGATTTTACTTTTGCCTACTTTCTTTCAGAGGTTTTACCAATGAGTCACATTTTCTTATTATGTGACAAAGTATTGAAACTTAAGTTTCATTATTTAGCTTTCCAGTGAATAGCCTGAATTAATTTCTTTTATATTAACTGCTTTGATCTCCTTGCTGCCCAATGGGCTAGTGGGGAAAATCAAATCTTGGTATGAGTGAGATTTTCCACTTTCAGGCCCATTCTAGAGCAGATAATTGGTATTCTTAGCACTCTCCCAGTTATCCCATACATTCTAAGTTATAACCTTGATGTTCTAATAAATCTCTTTTTCTAATGTCTCTCTTTCTCAGTATTCTCCTGCCCTTCTCACTCTCTTCTCCAAGGCTCCTCCAAATCCTGTCATTGTGTGTGGTCAAATCTCACTGTTTCTGACCATTTCCTTGACAAATCTTGGGACTACATCTTCTCTCTCATTTCTAGTTAGTCTCAACAATGACTTTGGCTTTTATACCTCATCTCCTTCAGGAAGTTGGAGTCAATATTTCCTTCTAACTCAGGGATTCTGAGTTCCATTTTTATTCCCTGGTCTGATCTTATAATCCATGCAAAATCAATATCTCCAGAAGGAGGAATTGACCCTCATCAAGAAAATTCTAAAATCTAAACTGTCAACCATTAAATCTATCTAAATCAACCTAAAATTGTCTTGTTTCTTTAATTCCTTCAAAATGATTGACATTTTAGCAAAGAATATATATGATCATCTGTCCTGGAATACATGATATTTTCATTCTAAGGCTATTTCCTGACCACATAATTTAGGTTCTCATGACCCTCCCATGATTAATATGGGGAAGTTTTTGAACACTGAACATCATATCTGATCTTTGATGTTGTAGGAACTCTTTTCCCTCTCATCTAGCTTCTTCCAAATGCTCCTACTTCTCTCAGTATCTTCTCTATGGCTACTCTCATGCCAGAGATTCTGTGGATTACCATGCCAGTGTTTTCATAAATGCTGAGTTTCTGAATATTTTCCTTTGGCGGGGGGAATCAGGGTGAATTGACTTACTCAGGGTAAAACATCTAATAAAGATCTAAGGCCACATTAGAACTCAGATCTTGCTGACACCAGGGTTGATGCTCTACTCACACTGCCCCATTTTCAACTTTCTCTGCTCTAGTATCTCTCAGTGCTGACATTCCAAAATTTATAGGGTAAAAAAGACCCAGATTTTGGATTAGGAATACGTTTCAATGTCAGATGTTCTTATTTCTAAGTCCCCTCCCTGATACCATATTGTAGCTAGAGTTTCCTCTCCCTAATGGTACATTCTGAGGCAAGATTGAACACCTAGCTTATACAGTCTGTATCCATGTAATCATCACTTCCCAACATTCCCACATGAAGGGTCCCAGAAAGCCTCTGTCTTGTTCTAGTGACCATCCAAGACATGTCACTTTGGATCCTCAAGAGATATCAGGCTACATCAGGTCAAAGTATTCTTTTGATGTTTGATTCTTTCAGTGGTGATAACAATGTATTTGTGTCTTCCCAATATGATTCTGTTGAAATAGAATTTCCCTGTTTTAAGATCTCTTTCTATTTTACATGATGTATTTCTAGCAACTATTTTTTGATTGTCATATATGTATGTATGCATATGTCTACATACACACACACACACACACACACATATATATATATATATATATATATATATATATATATATTAGTAGTGAGAGAAACAACACTTTGTGCTAAATACAGAAAGAAAAAGAACTGCCTTTATTCAACTGTGCAGGGTTTGCAGTACTTGAGCAGAGGTCAGATAGCCCCCAAATGGAAAATAATCATTTGAAAAAAAATTTAAAATTCTTTGAAAAGTTTGCTTGAAGATAGAAGGGTCATTTGGTCTGATTTTCTCTTAGTCTTTCTTTCTTTCTTTCTTTCTTTCTTTCTTTCTTTCTTTCTTTCTTTCTTTCTTTCTTTCTTTCTTACTTTTCTTGTACATTTCCAATTCCTTATTATATATATGATTTTGGGTTAAGGGAATGATGCCTTTGTAAGAATCTGCCTTCTTCTTCAAATGAGTAGTCAATGACCCCTCTAGTACATCTCTGAAAAAAAAATCTATGAGTTGGGAGATTTTGTACTCCAATGGCCCTTCCCCAGCAGATTTTTGTTCTCTGAATCACCCCCCCACACACACACACACCTATAGCATATATTTTTTTGAGGAAACTGTAAGGTCTGTGCTCTGAGGTTTCCTTTTCTATGGGCCCTGCAGCTCTCTTGTTTGTCTCCATGACAACTGCCAGACCTGACTCTGTGAGCTCAAATTCTCTGGTATCTGAAAATGTCTATTCCCAGACCCCATCCAGCCACCTCTCTGGGCTGTCACAGTTCTGCTCTAGTAGATTCCATCATTTCATCCAGCTGCTGATTCTCCCCTTCAAAGGGGCTTCAAGCCTGTATATTCTCTCTTCCAAGAGCCATCCCCAATCTCCTCCTGATTCTAAGCTTTGGATGGACAAACAGCACCTTCAGAGGCAGGACTCATCCCCTCACTAAGAAATTCTGTGTTCTCAGTTGCTGGACCCCCAGCAACAAAGATCCCTGAATGGTCCCGGGATGCCCCGAGAGTCCATGTTCAAGGGGGCTATTTTGGCTTCTAAGGCCAGCCCCTCCTATGATTCTATGAATCTTTTTTTTCCCTTTTTTTTTGCATCATTATTACAGTACATATGAATATCACCACATACAGAATTTTCAAACTAACCAATGTCTATTCTAACTCCTTAGCAGGCTACACATTATGTGCTTTTAACTAGAAATTAAACTTTCTACTCAGAATATTTTTAAAGTAAGTCTAAAATATTGGGGAATTTAGCATTTGAAATTTTGATCAAGATCCATTACTAATTGTTTTTTCTTTCTCTAAATATGAAACTTTTATTCTGTGCCTGGCAGAAATTTCATGTTATCCCTTTTTACTCTTTTTAATAATTTGAGATTTAATTTTAATCATTGTATATATTTTATTAGACGAAAATGTCGATCATCTATGAAAAACCTAAAATTGTCTTGTTTCTTAATTTCCTTCAAACTGACTTGTATTTTAGCAAGCGTATATAGGGTCATCAATCCTGGAACTAATGATATTTTCCATTCTAAGACCTCTTCCAGACAACAGGACTTCTGTTCTCAGGATCTTCCCATGTTGGATATAGGGAAGTTTTTAGACATGGCAATTCTGATCTTTTATATTCTAAGAGCTCTCCTTACTCTGATCTAAAGATCAGAGGATAAGCACTCCTTGTTCTCCTTCTCTCTTGTACTCCATGACTACTCTCAGGTCTCACATTCCCACTGTTGTGATAATTGGCATTCTCATCCTGTGAACCTCTCACATGTTCTCTGTTCTAGTATCTCTCAATACTGACATTCCAAATTTGATATCTTTAATTAGTCCTAGATTCTGTATTAAAAATATCCATCAATGTGAAATTCTCTTGATTATAAGTGCCCTACATGATCCCCTATTGTAGCTTCAGTTTTCACTCCCTATTGCTATATTCAGAGGCAGGCTTTAACTCCTACTTCAGATCTTCTCTACCCAGGTTATCAACAACTTCCATCACTGCCACGTAAAGGCTACCTGGAAACCCTTACCTTTAGTCTTCTAAGGATCATGCAAAATATGACATTTTGCCTTTTAAAGCCATATAACATTAAATTGGGCAAAAACATTTTTTTTATTTTTGATCAATTTGACTAGCATTCTAAAGCATGTGGTTCTTATAAATATGATGACTTCCAAAGGAAGCTCTTTACCATACAAATGAAGTTTTCCCCTAAAAAATTTCCCTGTAGTTATTTTTATTAATAATAATAGAAGCAACAGTCTTTTCAAAAGAAAGAAATACATGGAACTACATTTGCTTAGCTATACAGGGATTATAGATTTTGTATGGGGTGTGTTAAATGAAAAATTGATAGTAATCTTGCTAAATTGAGAACTCTGGTTGAAGATAGAGAGACTTTTTGTTTTGGTTTAGTTTTAGTTTTGGGGGGCTTTTCTGCATCAGTTTGTTTTATATTGTTATTTTACAAATATGCTTGATTCTTTGAGGTATACTGATTTCCATACATAAGTGTTTTTTTTTTAATAATTTCTCATTACACAACACCATTTTTAATGGCCAAAAATTCAGAATCTTCATTATCACTAATACTACTATGAATAGCTAATTTTTTTTAATCAATGAAGGACTTGCTGAGGTTTATATGAGTTTTAATATATACTTATTTGGAATTTGTGAGGTGTTTTGGGAGGCAATAAAAAGGCAAAAAAAATTAATACCTTTAAGATTCTTGTGAAAAGGATGTGTGAATTTTTTTCTTTTTTTCCTCATTACCAATGTATGTTAAAATTTAATTTTGACTTTATTTTTGATTACATAAGAAAATATACTTTTGAATTGTCTTATAGATTACCGATAAAGGGTAAATATTTGGATTAACCTATAAATGAAAATAAATCCTTCTTATTTATGACATTTTAAACTCTAAGACCCAATCATTGCCAATTATTTTTGTTCTTAGAGACCACTGAGGAATCAAACAAGGTGGTTTTTCAGGAAATTTTAAGACCTGCTCTTTGGGATCGTAGGGCACTTTCTCCTCTGATAGTCCTTCCTCAAAGTGTTTTCTTCTTCTTTTTTCTCTTTACTGTGGTCGCACCATGCTATGTACTAAAATCCTCCTATTCTTGACAATTTCCATACTTAACTTCTGAACATTTCTCAGTCTTCCTCTTCTACTACATCCCTGCATTGAAGTTATAAATTCTATATCTGAAAGCCATAGAATTTTGTATTCAATGTGTTCATCATGTCTATATGCTAGCTTTATTTCAGTTGTCTTCCATGATCACCCATTCTAGCTTCACTTTCCATTCACTGCCCATAGGTACATTCAGAGGCAGAATTTAACTTCTAGCACACATACTTTGGAGCTCTTACATTTCCTCTTATCTGCCTCTTACATTTTCACATAAAGACTACGTGGAAGTCTATACCTTTCTGTTTTTTTCTTTTTTTCTCTTTGCTTCGATTAAAACTTTTAATTTTCAAAACATATGCATAGATAATTTTCAGCATTCACTTTTGCAAAACATTGTGTTCCAAATTTTTTTCCTTCCCTTCTCCTACACCCTCCACTAGACTGCAAGTAATCCAATATGTTAAACATGTGAGATTCTTCTATACATACTTCTGCAATTATCATGCTGCACAAGAAAAGATCAAACAGGAAAAAATGACAAAAAAACAAAAAGCAGGCAGACAACAACAAAAAGTGAAAATACTATGTTGTAATCCATACTCAGTCCCCACAGTCCTCTTTCTGGGTGCAGATGGCTCTCTTTATCACTGGAACTGGCCTGAATCACTTCGTTGTTGAAAAGAACCACATCCATCAGAACTGATCATCATATAATCTTGTTGTTGTTGTGTACAATGATCTCTTGGTTCTGCTCACTTCACTTAGCATCAGTTCATGTAAGTCTCTCCAGGCCTCTCTGAAATCATCCTGCTGATCATATCTTACAGAACAATAATATTTCATAACATTCATATACCATAACTTATTCAGCCATTCTCCAACTGATAGGTATTCACTCAGTATCCAGTTACTTGCCACTACAAAAAAGGGCTTTTATAAACATTTTTGCATGCAGGTCTTTTTCTTTTTTTATGATCTCTTTAGGATAGAAGCCCAGTAATGAGACTGCTGGATCAAAGGATATGCACAGTTTGGTAACCATTTGGTCATAGTTCCAAACAGTTTTACAGAATGGTTGGATGAAGCCTACACCTTTTATGTTCTAGGGACCATGAAAGTAATGATATTTTTGATTTTAAATACATATCCTGATAATTTGTGTCAATTTTTATTTTACATTTTATTTTCTTTGGTTTATTATTATGATCAAAATTTGTCTTACCAATATGATGACTTTGAAATAGAAATCTTCCTGAAAAGCTCTTTATTCTGAATATCTGATTATTTTGCCCCCAAATTTTCAATATTTATTTTTATTAATAATGCTAAGTAAAAGCAGTCTTTATGCAGGAAAATAATAAGTGCAACTTCATTTGTTTTGGTGGGCATATGTTGTGGATTTATGGTTCATTTTTAGCTAGGACAATCATTGATAGTAATCTCACCACATCCTTTTGGCAGTATGGTTGAAAATAAGATGTTTTTGGTTTTTGTTTCTTTTTGTTTCTTATCCATGTCTTATGCCCAATGAAATTATAGTGTAATAAGTCAATAATCTACAAAAATATCTAACTTATTTTTTAATGAGTTAAAAATGTCTGTAAACGCATGTGAATTGTGAGATTTTCCACTGAATTTTCTTCCCCAGCAGATGATTTCTATTCTCTGATACCTCCTAAAGTATATCCTGCTTTCTATGCCATTGGAGCATCTGACCTTTTCTGTCCTAAGGACTCTCTTTGCTCTGAGGTCTCTTCTCCTATAAGTATTGCTAATTCTCTTATTTTCATCTCAATGGCAAGATCCAGATTGAGTGCTCAAATCCTTCTTTTTTTCTAATGTCTATTCCAGACCCTACACATTTCCTTTTTTTCTTATCTAGGTAGTCACAATTCAAGCCTTGCAGATTGTATGGTAGCAACCAGGTGATGATCCTAAATTTTAAAATTCACTGAAGTTAAACCACCTTATAAAGTGGAGGCAGATAGCAGACTGAATTACAATACAGAAGTCGACAATGTTATTTACAGGAAACACAATTAAAGCAGGGCGATATATACAGAGTAAAGGTAAAAGGCAGGAGCAGAATCTACTATGCTTTTTTATTTAAAACCATCAGTAAGCATCATATGCAATGATGATAAACTGGAACCATTCCCAATAAAATCAGGAGTGAAACAAGGTTGCCCACTATCACCATTACTATTCAATATTGTAGTAGAAATGCTAGCCTTGGCAATAAGAATTGAGAAAAAAGATTAAAGGGATTAGAGTAGGTAATGAGGAAACCAAATGATCAGTCTTTGCAGATGATATGATGTTATACTTAGAGAACCCCAGAGAGTCTACTAAAAAGCTATTAGAAATAATCCACCATTTTAGCAAAGTTGCAGGATACAAAATAAATGCACATAAATCATCAGCATTTTTATACATCACTAACACAATGCAACAGCAAGAGATACAAAGAGAAATTCTTTAAATTTATGCTGATAGTATAAAATATCTGGGGATCTATTTGGCAAAGTTAAGTCAGGAACTATATGAGCAAAACTACAAATAACTTCAGATCTAAACAATTGGAAAAAAATTAAGTGCTCTTGGATAGGTCAAGTGAATATAATAAAGATGACAATATGACCTAAACCAATCTATTTCAGTGCTATACTATATATATATATATATATATATACATATATATATTTCTATAGTGATACACTATCAGACTCCCAAGAAACTATTTTAATGACCTAGAAAAAATAACAACAAAATTCATCTGGAAGAACAAAAGATCAAGACTTTCAAGGTAACTAAAGAAAAAAATCAAATGAAGGTGGCCTAGCTATGCCAGATCTAAAACTATATTATAAAGCAGCAGTCACTAAAACCATTTGGTATTAGCTAAGAAATAAAGTAGTTGATCAGTGGAATAGGTTAGGTTCACAGGACAAAATAGTCAATAACCTTAATAATCTAGTATTTGACAAATCCAAAGACCCCAGCTTTTGGGATAAGAATTCACTGTTTGCCAAAAACTGCTGGGAGAATTAGAAATTAGTATGCAGAAACTAGAATTGACTCACACTTAACACTATACACCAAGATAAGATCAAAATGGGTTCATGATTTAGGCATGAAGAATAAGATTATAAATAAATTAGAAGAACATAGGATAGTGTATCTGTCAGACCTGTGTGGGAGGAAGGAATTTGTGACCAAAGAAGAACTAGAGATCATTATTAATCACAAAATAGAAAAATTTGATTATATCAAGTTAAAAAGCTTTTGTACAAACAAAATTAATGCAGAAAAGATTAGAAAGGAAGTAATAAACTGGGAAAACATTTTTACAGTTAAAGGTTCTGATAAAGGCCTCATTTCCAAAATATAGAGAGAATTGACTCTAATTTATAAGAAGTCAAGCCATTCTCCAATTAATAAATGCTCAAAAGATATGAACAGACACTTCTCAGATGATGAAACTGAAACTATTTCTACTCATATGAAAAAGTGCTCCGGATCATTATTGATCAGAGAAATGCAAATTAAGACAACTCTGAGATACAACTACACACCTGTCAGATTGGCTAAGATGACAGGAAAAGATAATGATGAATGTTGGAGGAGATCAGGAAGACTGGGACACTGATGTCTTGTTGGTGGAGGTGGAGTTGTGAATGGATCCACCCATTCTGGAGAGCAATTTGGAACTATATATATATATATATATATATATATATATGTATATATATATATATATATATATATATATATTCACCCTTTGATCCAGCAGTGTTACTACTAGGCTTATATCCCAAAGGAGGAAATGCTTATATCCTTAAAGGAGGAAAAGGGACCTGTATGTGCAAAAATGTTTGTGACAGCACTTTTCATAATGGCTAGAAACTGGAAAATGAATGGGTGCCCATCAATTGGAGAATGGCTACATAAATTATGGTATATGAATGTTATGGAATATCATTGTTCTGTAAGAAATGACCAGCAGGATGAATACAGAGAGGCTTGGAGAGACTTCCATGTGAACAGAGCAGAACCAGGAGATCATTATACACTTCAACAATAATACTATATGATGATCAATTCTGATGGAAGTGGCTGTCTTTCAATGAGAGGATCCAAATCAGTTCCAATTGATCAGTGATAAACAGAATCAGCTACACCCAGTGAAAAAACACTGGGAAATGAGTGTGGAACACAGCATAGCATTTGCACTCTTTCTGTTGTTGTTTGCTTACATTTTTTGCTTTTCTTCCGTCATTTTTACCTTCTTTCTAAATCTGATTTTTCTTGTGCAACAAAATAACTGTATAAATATGTATACATATACTGTATTTAACATATACTTTAGCATGTATGGGACTTCCTGCAATCTTGGGGAGGGGGTGGAGGGAAGGAGGGGAAAAGTTGGAAGAGAAGTTCTTGCAAAGGTCAATGTTGAAAAATTATCCATACATATATTTTGTCAATACAAAGCTATAATAATAACAAAAAAGAAAATAAAAATTAAAAAAAAATTCATTGAAGTTTATTTATTCTTATGTTCCAAGACCATTCCTCAACTAACACTCTTTCTCAAATTTCAATATATGGACCTTCAGAGGCAGGACTGATCACTTTGCTTAAAAAAATCTTTATTCGCAGCCCTTAGACCCCAGGAACATAGTTTTCTTGAAAGATCCCAGGAAGCCCCAATATTCAGCGTACTAAGGAGATACAATGTGTTGATGTTTTGGATTGTAAGGAAGTATCTTCATGTAATTCTAATGGGTTTTTCTTTTTATTTTCTAATTGGGCCATAATAGTCTTTTTGGAAAACATATGTTTTGGCATTCAAACAATGTATGTAGCCAGTCCAATGGAATGGTGTTCTCTGCAGTAGAGTTGAAATCCTTGGTAGTTTAGTTTGACAAAAGACTTCAGTTGCTTTTTTAAAAATTTTATTTTATGGAAAACTCACACAGGGCAAATACTCACAAGATGGTTAGAAAAAATGATGTAAGGCCACTTTCAAGGTATTTAAGAACTTTAGAATTGATTACATGTCTGCCATATATTGTATGATATGGGAAACTGACAAACTCTCATCAGAGAAGATGCTGTGCTCTATGAGCAAAGCAGAATTGAATTAGCTCAGAAGAAAAGCAAGATGAGCAAAGTTAGAGTCTACCCCAAAAGGTCAAAGGGACTGTTTGTGTCTGACCTGTAGCAGAGCATTCCAACACCATATTGATCAGATCAGTCACAATCAGACACACTTTAACTCAATTCTAACACAGTGATGCTATTTTTGACCTCTTTGAGAACAAAGTACAGCAACCAACTAACCAATGACAGTGCACATGAATCTTCCCACATATAAAATTTTGAAATTAATAACTTTCTTTTCTTATCTTAGCATGTTATATATTATTTACCTGCAACTGTAAGAATACACACACACACACACACACATATATATATATACATATATATATATATATATGAAAATATTTAGCATAATACTTGTAATTGATGATAGTTTGCATCTAAAGGCCTGTTTCGCAGCATGTCATGTAGGTTCACAAGGGGCTCCTTTGCTTGAAGCCAAGGCTCAGAGCTGTACAAGAAGATTAGGACAGCACCCACTGTACCCCAGGAGAAGAGCTCAAATATAAAAGTCACAAAATAGGGAAAAATAAAGAAAGAAGATGAGGAAGAAAGAGAAAAGAACCTTGACCACAGAAAGCTACTATTGTGCCAAGAAAGACCAAAACACTAAATCAGATGAGGACCAAATGCAGACGGAGAAACTCTAAAAGTGATATGAATTGATCTTAATCCCAAAGAGGCTGCTTGGAAGTGCTTAGAAAAGATTTTAAAAGGAAAATAAGAGAGGTAGAAGAAAAATTGGGAAAAGAAATGAATGGTAAGCAAGAAAGAGTCAACATCTTCCAAAAGGAAAGAAAAAAATGCATAAAAAAACAATTTCTTTAAAAATACAATTGGTAAAATGCAAGAAAAAAAAAGAATTTACTGAAGAAAATAATTCTTTAAAAAAACAATTGGCCAAATGCAAAAAAAAATTCAGAAGACAAAAACACTTTGAAAAGGAGAATTAATCAAATGAAAAAGATACAAAAAGCTAAATAAAGAACATCCTATAACTGATTGCATACCCTCATATATCCACATTACTTCCAGTCTCTTTATCCTCCAATACTAGCTTGATCATATAATTCTTTCTCACAAGGCTACTGGGAAATCTCTCCCTGCTTTTTAAGAAAAAGGTGAGGAACTGTACAGCAAAAGTGCTATATGTTTTGTAAGATGTAGTCATTTTGTGATTGTTTTTGCTATTTATCTTTATTACAAGGGAGCATTCAATTAGGATTCAATATCAGAAAATTGTTATAATAAAAAAAACCCAGAAGATAAGATGATTTTTAAAAGAGGTCTAGATTCCAAAAGACTTGTGATGGAAAATGTCATCCATATTCAGAGAAAGAACTATGGAGTCTGACTGCAGATCACAGCATACTATTTTCACTTTTTTGATTTTTTTTCTTTCTCATAGTTTTTCCCTTTTTTCCTGATTCTTCTTTCACAACACTTCTAATATGGGAGTTGGTTAAACATGATTCTATATATATATATATGCATATATATGCATAATTATATTCAATATATATTCAAATATATATATTTCAAATATATATATTCATATATTGAATATATATTCAAATATATATATTCAATATATATATACATGCATATATATATATACACACACATATATATTGGATTTCTTGCTGTCTTGGGAAGGGGGAGGGGAAAAAGGGAGAAAAATTTGGAACTCAAAAATCTTACAAAAAATGAAAGTTGAACAATTAGGTCAGTTACAGGAAGAAATAGACAGTAAAATGATACTAATGGGTAATCTCAAACTCCCCCTCACGGAATTATATAAACCTAAGCACAAAATAAGTAAGAAAGAAACTAGAGAGGTTAACAGAAACTTAGAAAACTTTTTCTCAGCAGTACATGGCACCTACATAAAACCTGAATATGTGTTAGGGCATAAAACCCTCAAAATCCAATGGAGAAAGGCAGAAATAGCAAATGCTTCCTTTTTTTGACTAGATGCAATAAAAATACATTCAATAAAGTGCTAGGAAAAGATACACTAAAAACCAAATTAAGTAATTTAATTCTAAACAATATGTGGGCCAAACAATAAATCATAGAAAAAAAAATTAATACTTTCATCCAAGAGAATTACAATAATGAGACAACATACCAAAACCTAAGATATGCACCCAAAGCACTTCTTTTTTTAATTAAAGCTTTTTATTTACAAAACATATGCATGGGTAATTGTAATGTTCTCTGTTGAAGTTTTCTTGGAGTTTCTGGAGGCAGCCTTCGTTTCAGTTCAGTAATCACCATAAGTACAGCCAGGTGTTAAAGTCCAAATCCTCTATTATATCTTTCAAAGTCTTTTCTCCTTTCCTGGGACTTGGTTAGCTTTCTTAGAGGTCTATCTCTCTCTTTGGTTCAGAGAGCTTGAGCTCCTGCTGCCAGTCCTTTGTCTCTGCCAGCTTCTGCCTCTAAATCTCTCCAAATGGCCATCCTGGCTAAGGCTCCTAGATTATATGCTCTACACTGAATATACACCAATCATTATATTACTAGGAAACCATTATTTGTTATAGGATTAAATCAATGCTAAACTAGATTTAACAATTGTCTCCTTAATTCCACTTAGTACCTTGTTTCAAGTTCTGGCTCATAACATCTCCCCCTTTCTTTTGGTTTTAGAACATAGGTGGTCATGACCTCCCTGAATTCTCAAGCAGATGAGAACTCCCAAAAAGATGATCACACCTTCCCTGATTCATTAAAAAATGGGTGAAAACACCATAAAAGGAGGTGATCATGCCTTCCCTGATGTCTTAGGAAGGGAGATTAAAACACCAAAGGAAATGGGAAATCAAATCAGATTAGCAGGTTTCTGAAGGAGCTCACTCTTAAAATATGTATACATAAATCCATCAATATGGGAGGTATTACACATAATTACATAAATTACATAAGCACATAGTAACACAGGCTAGTAGTGATGTGATAAATAACATGAATCAACATGAGGGTTTATACATGTCCATAAGTTCTAGAAATAGTCCAAAAGCAATCTATTGTCCATTACTTCACATGTGTAGAGAATCCCATTATTCCTGCAAGTTTTGAAGTCCTCTGTCCTCCCCAATTGTATTCCTCTTCTCCCATCTGATTGCTTTTTTGCTGATTGATCACATCAGAGTCCTGAAATTCTAAAGGTGTAATCTCAGTTGCCATCATATCCCACCTGTATTTTGTTTGATATCTTGGAGCTGGGCCCTGCCTCACATTTCCCTGGGTCATTCTACATTCTGAGGCCCAGTGGAAGCCTCGGTTGCATTTTGGACATAATGGGACATAGGGTTTTAGGTCTTCTCTCACCCTGTCTTCTCATTCTATCTCTATACCTACATTGGACTTTCAGATGTCTCATTTTTCCACACTGAAAGCATTGACGAATTTCTCTAGAAGTCCCTTGCCAAGAGGGACCCTGTTTTCCCATGTTCATCATAGTCTGGGTATAATAAACATTTGTGCCCACTGTAGCATAGTCTTATGATGTCCTCTAAAGGAGCATCTTTGTGTAGTCCCCATATAATTCTTCTGCAACCCTCATTAGCATTTTCCTTAGCCAGTTGTCTTATCATAATTCTTGTAGCTTCATTTTCTCCAATGATTCTTGTGACAGCTGTTTGCAAACATCCCACAAAATCAGCAAAAGTTTCATTAGGACCTTGCTCTATTTTCGTGAAAGCTTCCCCTCAATCTTTCCTTGGGAGGGTGCCCCAAGCTTTTGTAGCAGCAGGAGCAATTTGGTCATATGCTGCTATGGGGTAATTAATCTGTGCTAAATTGTCTATGTACTGACCTTCACCAGCTAGTTGGTCAAAGGTGATTTGTATGTTAACTCCAGTTTGCTTATTGTGTGGGGCTTGTATCCTGCAACAAGTTTTGTCCAGGTTCTAAACATCCTTGCTGTGGATTTCCAGTCACTAAGGGTTAAGATTTCATAAGCCAAATTATCTAGTAACATCTTAAGACGATGTAGCCCCATAAAGAGTGCAATCCTTTTAAAAATCCTTAATTTTTTCCAGATCAAAAGGAGTGTTATCTTCTTCTTTGCTGACCTGAAGAATCAAGCTCTTCAATCACAGGGTCTGCATCTATTTTTAAATCAGATATATTTTGTCCTTCTTTCTTAGCCTTAACCAGAGCCTTTTGTAATCTTGTCATAGGCTGCTTCATAGATGGTGTTGATTGTGTCACTGACCCTTCTCCTCCTCCTTCTCCCTCCACCCATGAAGGGTTAATTGAGGGAGGGAGGTCAGGGGTTGGGGAGTGCCCTAATTTCTCCTGATGTGAAGTACCAGACTCAGAATTGTACTTAACTCCATTCTTATCTGATTTTTCATCCTTTTCACCTAGTTTGTCTGGATCCTTCCTCTCATGCTCTTTCTTCTTTTTCCTTATTCTATAACTTACATAATTTCCTAAAGGCAGTTGTATTAAATTATATGTATAAAGTGTTTCTTTGGAAATTGAATCAGGTCCATTATCATTGTAGTATTCATTAATTGCTCTCCTACTAATTTCCACTCTTCTGGATTTAATTCTTTTTCCCTAGAGAACCAAGGAGATGTGTACTGTACTATTTCAAAAAGTTCAATGATCTGCTCCCAAGTTAAATTTTGATGTTTTTATCAGTCACACCAAGCTTTCGACACATTTTCCTTTTGGTGGAGAAATCTCTTTTCTAAACATTTGTCCCATTTTAGCTGGAATACTACTTTAGCTCTTTACAAAGTTTCCTTCTTGTACTCACTCTAATTTCTGGGTCAGGGAGGCTTTTCCACTGAAATCAGAACTGTGTCAGCCCCATGTTTGGACTCCAAAATATAATATTCTCTTTAAAATGTAATGTTCTCTATTGAGGTTTTCTTGGGGTCTCTGGAGGCAGCCTTCATTTCAGTTCAGTAATCACCACAAGTACAGCCAGGTGTTAAAGTCCAAATCATTTATTGTCTCTTTCAAAGTCTTGTCTCCTTTCCTGAGGCCTGGTTAGCTTTCTTAGAGGCCTATTTCTCTCTTTGTTTCAGAGAGCTTGAGCTCCTGCCACCAGTCCTTTGCCTCTGCCAGCTTCTGCCTCTAGCTCTCCCCGAATATCCATCCTGGCTAAGGATCCTAGATTATATGCTCCACACTGAATATACACCAATCACTATATCACTAGGAAACCATTATTTGTTTTAGGATTAAATCAGTGCTGAACTAGACTTAATCATCTTCTCCTCAACTCCACTTAGTATCTTGTTTCAAGTTCTGGCTCATAGCAGGTAATTTTTTCAACATTGACCCTTGCAAACTTTCTGTTCCAAATTTTTCCCTCCTTCCTTCCAACTCCTCCCCTAGATGGCAGGTAGTTCAATACATGTTAAATGTTTTAAAATATATGTTAAATTGAATATATGTAGACATGTTTATATAGGTATCTTGATGCATAAGAAAAATTGGATCAAGAAGGAAAAAAAACTGAGAAAGAAAACAAAATGCAAGCAAACATCAACAGAAAGAGTAAAAATGCTATGTTGTGGTTCACATTCAGTTCCCACAGTCCTCTCTCTGGATGTATATGGCTCTCTTCATCACTGAACAATTGGAATTGGTTTGAATCATCTGATTGTTGAAGAGAGCCTTGTCCATCAAAATTGATCATTGTATAATCTTGTTGTTGTCATGTATAATGATCTCCTGGTTCTGCAAATTTCACTTAGCATCAGTTCATCTAAGTCTCTCCAGACTCTCTGAAATAATCCTGTTACTCATTACTTACAGAGCAAAAATATTCCATAACATTCATATACCATAACTTATTTAGCCATTCTCCAACTGATGGGCATCCATTCAGTTTCCAGTTTCAAGGCACTACAAAAAAAGCTGCACAAACATTTTTGTCCATGTGGGTCCCTTTCCCTTCTTTAAGATCTCTTTGGGATATAATCCCAATAGAAAGACTGCTGGGTCAAAGTATATGCATAATTTGATAACTTTTTGAGCATGGTTTCAAATTGCTCTCCAGAATGGTTGGATCGATTCACAATTTCACCAACAATGTATTAGTATCCCACTTTTTCCACATCCTCTCCAACAATGGCCATTAACTTTTCCTGTCAGTTGAGCCAATCTGAGAGGTGTATAATGGTATCTCAGAGTTATCTTAATTTGCATTACTCTGATAAGTACTGATTTGGAGCACCATATGAAAATATGACTAAAATAATTTGAATCTCTTCATCTGAAAATTGTCTGGTCAAATCCTTTGACTATTTATACATTGGAGAATGGCTTGATTTCTTATAAATTTGTGTTAGTTCTCTATATATTTTAGAAATGAGGCCATTATCAGAACCCTTAAATATCAAAATGATTTCCCAATTTATTGCTTCCTTTCTGATCTTGTCTGTGTTAATTTTGTTTGTACAAAAATGTTTTTACTTAATATAATCAAAATTATCCATTTTGTGTTCAATAATGACCTTTAGTTCTTCTTTGGCCACAAATTCCTTCTGTCTCCATGGATCTGAGAGATAACTTATCCTATCTGTTTATAATATCATTCTTTTTTATTTATTTTATTTTTTATTAATAGCTTTTTATTTAAAAGTAATATGCATTTATTAATCAGAGAAATGCAAATTAAGACAACTCTAAGATACCACCACACACCTATCAGATTGGCTAAGATGACAGGAAAAAATAATGATGATTGTTGCAGGGGATGCGGGAAAACTGGGACATTGATGCATTGTTGGTGGAGTTGTGAATGAATCCAACTATTCTGGAGAGTAGTTTGGAACTATGCTCAAAAAGTTATCAAACTGTGCATACCCTTTGATCCAGCAGTTACTACTGGGCTTATATCCCAAAGAGATCAGAAAGAAGGGAAAGGGACCTATATGTGCACAAATGTTTGTGGCAGCCCTTTTTGTAGTGGCTAGAAACTGGAAACTGAATGGATACCTATCAGTTGGAGACTGGCTAAATAAATTGTGGTATATGAATATTATGGAATATTATTGTTCTGTAAGAAATGACCAACAGGATGATTTCAGAAAGGCCGGGAGAGACTTACACGAACTGATGCTGAGTGAAATGAGCAGGACCAGGAGATCATTATATACTTCAACAACAATACTAGATGATGACCAGTTCTGATGGACCTGGCCATCCTCAGCAACAGGATCAACCAAATCATTTCCAATGGAGCAGTAATGAACTGAACAATTACGCCAAGAGAAAGAACTCTGGGAGATGACTAAAAACCATTACATTGAACTCCCAATCCCTATATTTATGCCCACCTGCATTTTTTTATTTCCTTCGCAAGCTAATTGTACAATATTTCAGAGTCTGATTCTTTTTGTACAGCAAAATAACGGTTTGGTCATGTATACTTATTGTGTATCTAATTTATATTTTAATATATTTAACATCTACTGGTCATCCTGCCATCTGCGGGAGGGGGTGGGGGGAAGAGGTGAAAAATTGGAAAAAGAGGTTTGGCAATTGCTAATGCTGTAAAGTTACCCATGCATATAACCTGTAAATAAAAGGCTATTAAATAAATAAAAAAAAAGTAATATGCGTGGGTAAATTTTACAGCATTGACAATTTTTCCCCTCCTTCCCCCCCACCCCCACCCATAGATGGCAGGATGACCAATACATGTTAAATATGTATAAATTAAATACAAAATAAGTATACATATCCAAATCATTATTTTGCTGTACAAAAAGAATTAGATTCTTAAATAGTGTACAATTAGCCTGTGAAGGAAATAAAAAATGCAGGTGGACAAAAATAGAGGTATTGGGAATTCTATGTAATGGTTCTTAGTTATCTCCCAGAGTTCTTTTGCTGGGTGTAGCTGGTTCAGTTCATTACTGCTCCATTGGAACTGATTTGGTTCATCTCATTACTGAGGATGGCCACGTCCATCAGAATTGATCATATATTGTTGTTGAAGTATATAATGATCTTCTGGTCCTGCTCATTTCACTCAGCATCAGTTCATGTAAGTCTCTCCAGGTCTCTCTGAAATCATCCTGTTGGTCATTTCTTACCGAACAATAATATTCCATAATATTCATATACCACAATTTATTCAGCCATTCTCCAACTGATGGGCATCTAATCATTTTCCAGTTTCTGGCCACTATAAAGAGGGCTGCCACAAACATTCGTGCACATACAGGTCCCTTTCCCTTCTTTAAGATTTCTTTAGGAAATAAACAGTACACTTCTGGATCAAAGGGTATGTACAGTTTGATAATTTTTTGAGCATGGTTCCAAATTGCTCTCCAGAATGGCTGGATGTGTTCACAATTCCACCAACAATGTATCAGTATCCCTGTTTTCCCAGATCCCCTCCAACATTCCGCATTATTTTCCCCTATCATTCTAGCCAATCTGACAGGTATATAGTGGTATCTCAGAGTTGTCTTAATTTGCATTTCTCTGATTAATAATGACTTGGAGCATCTTTTCATATGACTAGAAATAGTTTCAATTTCTTCATCTGAGATTGTCTGTTCATATTCTTTGACCATTTGTCAATTTGAGAATGGCTTGATTTCTTATAAATTAGAGTCAATTCTCTATATATTTTGGAAATGAGGCTTTTATCAGAAGCTTTGATTGTAAAAATGTTTTCCCATTTAATTATTTCCCTTCTAATCTTGTTTGCACAAAAACTTTTCAATTTGATATAATCAAAATTTTCTATTTTGTGATCAGTAATGATCTCTAGTTCTTCTTTGGTCATAAATTCCTTCCTCTTAGACAGGTCTGAGAGGCAAACTATTCTGTGTTCCTCTAATTTATTTATAATATCATTCTTTGTGTCTAGATCATGAACCCATTTCAACTTTATTCTGGCATATGGTGTTAGGTGTCGGTCAATGCCTAATTTCTGCCATACTAATTTCCAATGTTCTCAGCAGTATTTGTCAAATACTGAATTCATAGCCCCAAAGCTGGGGTCTTTGGGTTTGCCAAACACTAGATTACTAATAATCATTGAATATTTTGTCCAATGAACCTAACCTATTCCACTGACCAACTGCTCTATTTTTAGCCAGTACCAAATGATATTGATGACCTCTGCTTTATAAAATAGTTTTAGATCAGGTACAGCTAGGCCACCTTCATTTGCTTTTTTTTTCATTAGTTCCCTTGAAATTCTTGATATTTAGTTCTTACAGATGAATTTTGTTGTTATTTTTTCTATGTCAGTAAAATAATTTCTTGGGGGTTTGATTGCTATAGCACTAAATAAATAGATTAGTTTGGGGAGTATTGTCATCTTTATTATATTTACTCAGCCTATCCAAGAGCACTTGATATTTTTCCAGTTGTTTAGATCTGATTTTATTTGCATGGAAAGTGTTTTGTAGTTTTGCTCATATAGTTCTTGATTTTCCCTTGGTAGATAGATTCCCAAATATTTTATCCCATGTGCATTTATTTTAAATGGAACTTCTCTTTGTATCTCTTGATGTTAGATTTTGTTAGTGATGTATAAAATGCTGGATTTATTTGGTTGTATCCTGCAACTTTGCTAAAGTTGTTTACTTCTAATAGTTTTTTAGGTGATTCTCTAGGATTCTCTAAGCCATCATATAATTTGGAAACATGTTAATTTGGTTTTCTCATTACCAACTCTAATTCCTTTAATCTCCTTTTTCTTTTTTTTCCAAAGCTGAATTCTAATACAATATTGAATATAATGGGTGATATGGGCAAACTTTTTCCTCTAATCTTATTAGGAAGGGTTAGTTTATCCTATTACATATGATCCTTATTATGGTTTAAATGGTACTGCTCTTTTTAAGGAAAAGTTCATTTATTCCCCATATCTCTAGTGTTTTTAATGGAATTGATGTTGGATTTTATCAAAATTTTTTTCTGCATCTATTGAAAAATCAAATGTTTTTTGAAGTTGGTTTTGATTAGAAAACACTAATAGTTTTCCTAATTTAACCCCCTGCATTCCTGGTATAAATCCCTTGGTAGATTTATTATCCAGGATGATTTCCGATATCCCTTTGCTAATTTTTATTTAAGATTTTTGCATCAATATTCATTAGGGAGATTGGTTATAATTTTCTTTCTCTGTTTTAACCTACCTGATTATATCATACCTTCTGTTTATAAAAGGAATTTGGTAGGAGTCCTTCTTTCCTATTTTATTCAAATAGTTTATATACATTGGAATTAATCATTCTTTAAATTTTAGTAGAATTCACACAAAATCCATCTGGTCCTGGGGTTTTTACTTGGGAGTTGATTAATACTTCTTCTATTTCCTTTTTCTAAGATGGGACTGTTAAAATTACTTCTTCCTCTTTAATCTGAGCAAGCTATATTTTTGAAGATTGACCCATTTCATTTAAGTTATCAAATTATTTGGCATAAAGTTGGGCAAGTAACTCCCAATTATTGTTAATTTCCTCCATTGAAGTTTCTTTTTCATTTAAGACTAACAATTTATTTTCCCCTTTCTTTTCTCTAATCAAATTTACCAATGGTTTATCTATTTTTGAATAGAATGAACTCTTAGTTTTATTTATTAATTCAATAGTTTTTTACTTTTAATTTTATTAATTTCTACTTTTATTTTAGAATTTCAGTCTAGTGTTTATTGGGGGTTTTAATTTTTTTTTTCGCTTTTTAAAAAAATTTATTATAACTTTTATTTAAAGTTATTGCATGGGTAATTTTACACTTGACAATTGAAACTTTTTTAATTTCCCCCCATTCCCTCCCCTCAATGGCAGGTTGATTAATACATGTTAAGTATGTTAAAGCATATATGTCCTAACAGTTATTTTGCTATACAAAAAGAGTCGTACTCTGAAATAGTGTAAAATTAACCTGTGAAGGAAATCAAAAATGCAGGCAGACAAAAATAGAGGGATTGGGAATTCTATGTAATGGTTCATAGTCATCTCCCAGAGTTCTTTTGCTGGGTGTAGCTGGTTCAGTTTATTACTGCTCTATTGGAACTGATTTGGTTCATCTCATTACTGAAGATGGCCACATCCATCAGAATTGTTCATCATATAGTATTGTTGTTGAAGTATATAATGATTTCCTGGTCCTGCTCATTTCACTCAGCATCAGTTCATGTAAGTCTCTCCAGGCTTTTCTGAAATCATCCTGTTAGTCATTTCTTACTGAACGATAATATTCCATAATATTAATATACCACAATTTATTCAGCCATTCTCCAATTAATGGGCATCCACTCAGTTTCCAGTTTCTGGCCACTACAAAGAGGGCTGCCACAAACATTCGTGCACATACAGGTCCCTTTCCCTTCTTTAAGATTTCTTTAGGAAATAAACAGTACACTGCTGGATCAATGGGTATGTACAGTTTGATAATTTTTTGAGCATAGTTCCAAATTGCTCTCCAGAGTGGCTGGATGTGTTCACAATTCCACCAACAATGTATCAGTATCCCTGTTTTCCCACATCCCCTCCAACATTCTGCATTATCTTTCCCTGTTATTCTAGCTAATCTGACAGTTGTATAGTGGTATCTCAGAGTTGTCTTAATTTGCATTTATCTGATTAACCATGACTTGGAGCATATTTTCTTATGGCTAGAAATAGTTTCAATTTCTTCATCTGAGAATTTTCTGTTCATATCCTTTGACCATTTATCAATTGGAGAATGGCTTGATTTCTTATAAATTAGAGTCAATTCTCTATATATTTTGGAAATGAGGCCTTTATCAGAACCTTTGATTGTAAAAATGTTTTCCCATTTAATTATTTCCTTTCTAATCTTGTCTGCATTAATTTTGTTTATACAAAAACTTTTCAATTTGATATAATCAAAATTTTCTATTTTGTGATCAATAATGATATCTAGTTTTTGTTTGGTCATAAATTCCTTCCTCTTCCACAGGTCTGAGAGATATACTATCCTATGCTCTTCCAATTTATTTATAATCTCATTCTTTATGCCTAGGTCATGAACCCATTTTGACCTTATCATGGTGTATGGTGTTAAGTGTGGGTCCATGCCTATTTTCTGCCATATTAATTTCCAATTTTCCCAGCAATTTTTGTCAAATAGTGAATTCTTATCCCAAAAACTGGGGTCTTAGGGTTTGTCAAAGACTAGATTATTAAAGTTATTGGCTGTTTTGTTTTTTGAACCTAACCTATTCCACTGATCAACTAGTCTATTTCTTAGCCAATACCAAATGGTTTTGTTCACCACTGCTTTATAATATAATTTTAGATCTGGTACAGCAAGGCCACCTTGATTCAATTTTTTTTTCATTAATTCCCTTGAAATTCTTGACCTTTTGTTCTTCCATATGAACTTTGTTGTTATTTTTTCTAGGCCATTAAAATAAGTTTTTGGGAGCCTGATTGGTATAGTGCTAAATCAATAGATTAGGGAGTATTGTCATCTTTATTATATTTGCTCACCCTATCCAAGAGCATTTAACATTTTTCCAGTTGGTTAGATCAGACTTAATTTGTGTGGAAAGTGTTTTGTAGTTTTGCTCATAAAGTTTCTGATTTTCCTTTGGCAGATAGATTCCTAAATATTTTATACTATCAGTAGTTACTTTAAATGGAATTTCTCTTTGTAACTCTAACTGTTGGATTTTGTTGGTGATATATAAGAATGCTGATGACTTATGTGGATTTATTTTTTACCCTGCAACTTTGCTAAAGCTGTGGATTGTTTCTAATAACTTTTTAGTAGAATCTCTGGGCTTCTCTAAGTATACCATCATATCATCTGCAAAGAGTGATAATTTGGTTTCCTCATTGTCTCTTCTTATTCCTTTAATCTCTTTCTCAGCTCTTATTGCCAAAGCTAGCATTTCTAATAAAATATTGAATTGTAACAGTCATAGTGGGCAATCTTGTTTTACTCCTTATCCTATTGGGAATGGTTACAGTTTGTCCTCATTATATATGATGCTTACTGATGGTTTTAAGTATATGCTCCTGACTATTTTAAGGAAAAGTCCATTTATTCCTATACTCTCAAGTGTTTTTAATAGGAATGGATGTTGGATTTTATCAAATGCTTTTCCTGCATCTATTGAGATGATCATATGGTTTTTGTTAATTTGGTTATTAATGTGGCCAATTATACTGATAGTGTTCTTAATATTGAACCAGCCCTGCATTCCTGGTATAAATCCTACTTGATTATGGTGTATTATCCTGAGAATGATTTTCTGTAGTCTTTTTGATAATATCTTATTTAAGATTTTAGCATCAATATTCATTAGGGGGATTGGTCTATAATTTTCTTTCTCTGTTTTCAACCTACCTGGTTTAGGTATCAGTACCATGTTTGGTAGAATTCACATGTAAATCCATCTGGTCCTGGGGATTTTTTTTAAGGGAGTTGATTAATAGCTTGTTCTATTTTTTTTTTCTGAAATGGGACTATTTAAGCAATTTCCTTCCTCCTCTGTTATCTGGGAAGCCTATATTTTTGGAGGTAGTCATCCATTTCACTTAGGTTATCAAATTTATTGGCATAAAGTTGGGCAAAGTAATCCATTATTATTTCTTTAATTTCCTCTTCATTGGTGGCAAGCTCTCCCTTTTCATTTTTAAGACTACTAATTTGATTTTCCTCTCTCCTTTTTCTAATCAGATTTACCAAAGGTTTATCAATTTTATTGTTTTTTTCATAAAACCAACTCTTAGTTTGATTTATTAGTTCAATAGTTTTTTTTTTACTTTCAATATAATTAATTTCTCCTTTTAATTTTAGAATTTCAAGTTTAGTAATTGATTGGGGGTTTTTAATTTGGTCTTTTTTCTAGCTTTTTTTAGTTGTAAGCCTAGTTCATTGATTTTCTCTTTCTCTATTTTATGCAAGTAGGTCTCTAGGGATATAAAATTTTCCCTTGTTAGTGCTTTGGCTGCATCCCACACATTTTGGTCTGATGTCTCATTATTTTCATTCTCTTGGGTGAAATTTGCAGTTGTGTCTATGATTTGTTGTTTTACCCAATCATTCTTTAGGATGAGATTATTTTGTTTCCAATTATTTTTTGGTCTATTTTCCCCTGGATTTTTATTAAATGTAATTTTGTTGCATTTTGTTCTGAAAAGGATGCATTTACTCTCTCTGCCTTTCTGCATTTGGTCTTTATGTCCTAATATATGGTTAATTTTTGTAGAGGTTCCATGAACTGCTGAAAAGAAAATATCTTTCTGTCTCCATTTAGTTTTCTCCAAAGATCTATCATACCTAACTTTTCTAGTGTTCTATTTACCTTTTTGACTTCTTTCTTATTTATTTTTTGGTTTGATTTATCTAGTTCTGAGAGTGCAAGGTTGAGATCTCCCACTATTATAGTTTTGCTGTCTATTGCTTCATGCAGCTCCCTTAACTTCTTTAGGAATTTAGATGCTACACAATTTGGTACATATATGTTAAATATTGCTATTGCTTCATTATCTATGCTATCCTTTAGCAAGATATAGTGCCCTTTCTTATCTCTTTTAATTAAATCAATTTTTGCTTTTGCTTGATCTGATATCAGGATGGCTACCCCTGTTTTTCTGACTTCACCTGAAGCACAGTAGATTCTCCTCCAACCTTTTACCTTTACTCTTTATGTCTTGTCCTGCTTCAAGTCTGTTTCCTTTAAACAACATATTGTAGTATTCTTACTTTTAATCCAGTATGATATCCTCCTTCGCTTTATGGAGGAGTTTACCCCATTCACATTTATGGTTAAAATTACTAATTCTGTATTTCCCGCCATCTTGTTAACCCCTGCTTATGCTTTTCTCCTTTCCTTCCCCATTGCCCCCACTCCCCAAAATTAAACTTGTGAGTACTTCTTGCCTCTCACAGCCCTCCTTCTTTAGGATCCCCCTGGAATCCCTCCCCTTTTCTTGTACCTTTCCCATACAATTTCTGTATTTCCTTCTATTTAGCTTACTCCTTTCCTTTTTGCTTTTCCCCTCCCACTTTTCAACAAGTTGGGAGAAGTTTCTCTCTCAATCAAATATGTCTAATATTTTCTTTTTGAGCCAATTCTAATGAGTGTAAAATTCACACTATGTTCACCCCCCTGCCTTATTTCCCTCAGATATAATAGGTTTCCTTTGCCTCTGCATGAGACATGGTACTTCCACTTTTCCTTTTTCTGCTACAATTTCCTTTCCACCTCTAAGTTCTTTTTTATAGTATAACAGCAAAACCAAATTATACATGTATTCTTTATATATACTCATAACAGAAATAAAATTCCCAAGATTTCTTTTTACCTTTTTATGTTTCTTTTGAGTCCTATATTTGGAGTTCAAACTTTTTGTTTAGTTCTTTTTTTTTTTTTAGTCAGAAATAGATGGAATTCACCTATTTCGTTGAATGTTCATATTCTTTCCTGGAAGAAAATGCTCATTTTGGCTGGGTAAGTTATTCTTGGCTGCATACCAAGTTCCTTTCGGAGTATCAGATTCCAGGCCCTCTATTCTTCAATGTGGATACTGCTAGATCCTGGGTAATCCTTATTGTGGCTCCTCTGCATTTGAATTCTTTTTTTCTGGCTTCTTGTAATATTTTTTCCTTGGTCTGATAGTTCTAGAATTTAGAGCCACAATATTTCTTGGAGTTTTGATTTTGGGATCTCTTTCAGTAGGTAATTGAATTATTTCAATGTCTATTGATTTACCTTCTGTTTCTATAACATCTGGGCACTTTTATTTTATGATTTGCTGAAAAATAGTGCCCAGCCTCTTTTTTCAGCATGATTTTCAGGAAGTACAATAATCCTTAGATTATCTCTTCTAGATCTGTTTTCCAGGTCTGTTGTTTTCCCTAGTAGGTATTAAAATTTTTTTTTCTATTTTTTCATTTTTTTGGTTTTGCTTGACTCGTTCTTAGTGTCTCCTCGAGTCATTCATTTCCATTCGTTCAATTCTGATTTTTAATGAATCATTTTCTTCATTTACTTTTTTATTTCTTTTTGTAATTGTCCAATCTAGTTTTTAAATGAGTTGTTTTTTTCTATGGAATTTTTTTCCCATTTCACCAATTTTAATTTTTAGAGAGCTATTTTCTTTTTCCAGTTCACTAATTCTGCTTTTCAGGGAGTTGATTTCTTTATCCACTCTATCTTTTAATGAATAACATGACTTATCCAGACCCTCTTGCAAAGCTTACTTTTCCTTTTCCCATTTTTCTTCTAGCTTTTTAAAACGAGCCCTTTTAATTTCTTCTATGAGAGCCTTGTATAAAGAGGACCAGATTATATCAGCATTTAGGGCTTCATCTGGAGACAATCTGCTTGTATTCTCCTCAGGGTTTGAAGTTTGCTCTCTTTCAATATAGAAGCAATGTATAGTTAGAGCCTGCTTTGCTTTTTATTCATTTTGAAAAACAAAAACCTGCAATCTGCTTTTGGTGTAGTGTGATATTACCAAGCTTCCTCAACAGATAACAGGAACTAGCAGTGAAGCACTAGTGGGACAGCAATGGCTGTGCTGGGGTCATTGTCTGCACTGGGATTAGCATCTACACTGTGGTCAGCGTCAGCACTGTGATCAGCTTTGTGCACTGAGATTGTGCTGAGTCCCTTCTGGTGCTGGGTGGGTGTGGCTAGGAACAGAGAGTGTTTTGGGGTTATAATCTTTATCCCCGGTGTTTATAGCTTCTCTACTGATCTACTGGTGTGCTGCCAGAGCGGAGCAGCTGACACTGGGTAACATTCTCCCTGCAAATTTTCAGCTGGCGAAGACCATACCCCACTCCCTTCTCATCTGCTTAACATGAGCTGTTTTTTGTGCTCTCACTGCCTGCCTGAATCTGTGCCTGTTTTAGCTCCATTCTGTCCCTGACTGCGAGAAAAAACAGACCTTTTCTGGAAAATTTTGAGATTATCTTCTGTTGGTAATGTGTTGTACTCCCAATATTCGTGGGTTTTGATAGTCAAGCACTAATTCCAAGGCTGTTTCATAAAAAGTAGTCTGAGGGTAAAGGAGAGCTTAAATAGATGCGTGTTTCCTCTCTGCCATCTTGGCTCTGTACCCCCATTGTTCTTTAAGAAATGACCAACAGGATGATTTCAGAGAGGTCTAGAGAAACTTACATGAACTGATGCTGAGTGAAACAAGCAGAACCAGGAGATCATTGTACACCACCACAACAAGATTATACAATGATCAATTCTGATGCATGTGGCTCTCTTCAAAAATGAATTGATTTAGAGCAGTTCCAATTGCTCAGCAATGAAGAAAGACATCTACCCCCAGGGAGAGGACTGTGGGAACTGAGAGTGGACCACAACATAACATTTTCATTCTTTCTGTTGTTGTTTGCTTGCATTTTTGTTTTCCTTCTCATGCTGTTTTTTTCTTTCTAGATCTGATTTTTTTTTTGTACAGCAAGATAACCACATGGTTATGTATATGTATATTGGATTTAACATATATTTTAACATGCATTAGAATACCTGCCATCTAGAGGAGGGGGTTGGTGGAAGGAAGGGAAAATTTGCAGCAGAAGGTTTTGCAAGGGTCAAAGTTGAAAAATTACCCATGCATATGTTTTGTAAATAAAAAGCTATAATTAAAAAAAAATCTGATGGTGACCAGAGGACCCAACTCGTACTTAGAATGAAAAATAAACACAGAGAAACAAAGGGGAGCATTTTTCATAGCAGAATTGTGCTTCAAATTATGGATGTCCATAAGCCTTGAAAAAGTGACATAAACTCATTGGTAGTCACACATGCTGCAATCCAATAATCATTTCAGTAATTAGGTCTCTATATAAGAAGTTAAACAGCAAAGTTTCATATCAGGCATCAGTTCCCACAATAATAGTCACTGTGTAGATAATAGAAACAGTTATCTGGCTAATGTCATATTTTTATGATAAGAAGAAAAATCTTGTATTATATGTTTCCCAATGGGACAGGATCAAAGAAAACAAGACTATCCATTAGAGAATATATAAAATAACACCCTGACACTGACATTGACACTGACACTGACACCCATTTCTCCCCATCACTGCAAAATAAACAATAAACAAAATAATTCTTCTAAAGGGATGTTGGAGTTAGTTCTATAAACTTTCTTTCCAGCAGTACCATCCAATATGTTAGCAATGATGCCAAGGATGCCCACTACAATCCAAACACAAAAATTTCTCTTTCCGACCTGATGCTGATGCTAAAAATCAGGATCAAAACAGGCCATAAAGAAATTAAATATAAGCAACAGAAAGCCTCAAAGGATTATGAAATTCAGAGCCAGCCACATAGAGAAAATCTGTACTACAGTATTCTAAAATGGGTTCATAAAATACAAAGAGAGTGGATTTGCATCCATAGCCCTGTACTATTATTTATTGACGCCAATCAGCTGCACAGACATCATGGATTTGTAAGTGAAGGCCATGATAACAGTGAGGAAGAAGCAGAGGAGGAAGAGACACCAATGTTAGCTGAGGCTGCCTGAGGCTTAGGTTCAATGTGAGTGCTAATGACCATTTTCTATTCTAAGGTCCATTCAGAGCTCAGCATTTCTGTTCTCAGAGACTGCACAGAAATAAAATGTAGTGATTTTTCAGGACATTCTGAAATCTGTCCTTTAGAGTCTTGAGTCACTTGGACCTCTGATATCTTTTCTTTAAGGTTCTCTCCTTCATCCTTCTATCACTATGGGTATAGCATGTGATGTGCTAAAACACTTGTTTCTCACAATTTCCATTCTCAGCTCTTGAAAATCTCCCACTGTCCCATTTCTAGTCCCTCTGAACAATAACAAAGATTCCACAGTGGAATCAAGTTCAGTATTTTGGATTCAAATTTTCTGTCAAACCCACACAATCTGCTTTCCAGTACCCTCCATCTATTCTGGCTTTATTTTTCATTCCCCTTTGATATACTTAGAGGCACGATTCAACTCCTAGCTAAGACATTCTGGATTTCTGCTCTCAACTACTTCCAACATTTAACACATGAAAAGGTACCTGGAAGCTGAAAACTTTAGCATTCTGGAAAACCTCAAAGACATTACATTTTTGGTTCTAAAGTCATACTGTGTTACCTTCTGCCAAGTTCATATTTTTAATTTTATTCACTAGATTATTATGACAATGTACATTGATTTTACTGGTATGATTTCGAAATAGAAGTTTTTCATAAAAACTATCTTCAACAGGGCTTTGTTGTTGCTGTTCAAAACTGTTGAATTTCCATTTTTTTTAGCAGTCATAAAAACAACAGTCTTTATTAATGAAAGAATACATATGATGGCACTTTTCAGCTTCCATGTTTTGTGTTACTTCAGCTTTTATGTTTTGATATTTGCTTGTTTGTTTTCTGCCTATGCAAAATATACACAGTTAATCTCAAAAAATTTTGGTGTTTTATTTCACTGTGAGTGGGGTTTTGTTTAGTCTGTATTTTTATTTATTGCTTTTTGTTTCTATTAAGTATCTCTGATGTGCATAATATGACATATAGAGTAGATAAATGATCTCATATGAAAACTCTACCTTCTTATTTTTTTAAGTTAATTAAATATGGGCAATATTTGACCTCACCAAGAAAATTTGTTGTTAGTAAATTGTCCAGTTATGTCCATCTGTCACTTTTCCACTTCTGTTCCCCTGTAAAAATTAACTTTATTGATTCCACATCCCCATTAATCTCAGGATTTTGAATTCAAACTTTTGTCAGGCTCGCAGAGTCTTGGTTTTATTGCCTTTCATCATCATCTTTTCTGGCTTCATTATCTGCTTTTAATAGAAAATGGATAGTTAAAGGTAGTTTTTAATTCCTAGCTCACAAATAGTATATTCATTCAACAACATCCAACATTCTCATAGTAAAGCTATCTGGAAGCCAAAACCTATAGTGTTCTAGAGAACATGGAATATATGATATTTTTTGTTTTAAAACCTTATTATGATAACTATATCAGGTTCTTAGTTTTAATTTTATTAAGTAGATTATTATCACAATGAGCTTTGGTTTGAGCTATATGATGACTTCCAAATAGAAGTCTTTTTCCAAAAATATCTCCATCTGGAACATCTGCTTTTTGTCCAAAATTGCTAGAGATCCATTTTTGTAATAATAGAAAAGTGCATGTGCATTTGTTGTGTTCAGTTATATGGGATTTGGGGATGAGGTTGTTTGGCTAGCCCCAAAATATGCAGCAATCTTTCCAAAAACTTTTGGAATTTCAATATGTGTACAGTGTTTTTTTAATGTTTCATTTTCTTTTTTCTTTCTGTTTTTATTATGCATCACCAATGCATAATAAAATTTATTTTGGAATAGATGATTGATCTTATGTGGAAAATTTACTTTTTTAAAAAATTAAGTTTACAATACTTGGGTCCACTAAGAATAATTGTTTTTATTCAATCATTGACTCGTGCTACTCTTTGTGTCTCTATGGATCATATCATCATTTTCTTTGTTTCCATGGCACTCTCAATCCATCTCTTCTGCTGCCATCTGTTTTGCTTTTGTCTTCAATTTTTCCTAACATCTGGGCCTTTTATCAGTGAGTTCCATGGGCAAAGTATTGAAATTTCATCTTCAGGATTTGAACTTTCATTGAATAGCCTGAGTTAATTTCATTAAGTATTGACTAATTTGAACACTTTGCTTTCCAATAGACTAAGACTAGAGATGAAAATCAATACTTGGTATGGGTGAGATTTTCCACTCCAAAATCTATTGCAGTGCAGATGAATAATATTCTTAAAAACCCTCTTAGCTATCACAAAGAATGGTTTCTAGGGCAGTCAAAGTTCTGATTTTTGCTGTTCTAAGAGAGCTCCTCTTTCACTGATATGTCTCTTTCTCAATAGTCTCCTTTCTTCTGTAATTCCCTTCTCCATGGCTGCTCCAAGTTTTGTTTTTCTGTGTGGCCAATTTCCTTGGCCTGCTTCTGGCCATTTCCTTGATCATTCCCAGAACAAGTCTTTCTCTCATTTCTAGTATATGCCAACACTGACTTTCTGGCTTCTGCTCCTCATCTGCCTCACAATTCTGAAATCAATATTTCCCTCTGTCTCAGATAGTCATGTTATATATGTTTTGCCTGATATAATCCTTTGGTTTCACTTTCCATTGAAAATAGCATCTATAGAAGGAGGAATTGACTCTGAGAGACAACATTCTAGAATCTAAGCTTTCAGCAACCTCTAGAGTACCCTGTTGAGATATAAGTGGAATCCCAGATTCTCAGTTTTCTAAAGACTTTTCAAGTTTTCATATATTGGATTCTAGGACAACCACCCCTAATAATCCATAAGGTTTTTAAAATTGATATAATGGTTAATACAATACAGATGATCTTGACTGTAAAACAAAGGTCTTGTCACTTACCAGTTCTCAACAGATTATGTCTATTATTTTCATGTAGAAAAAGACCCTATATTCATTAGAATTAATAATAAAACCAATAGCAGTCTTTCCCAAGGATAGGTGTTTAATTGCATTTGCTTTTATTTGCAGGTTTTAGTATTGTTGAGGGGCAAAATAGAAATTAAAAGAATTCACCAATCATTTCCTGAAAGAGATCCCAAAATGAAAACTCCCAGAAATATAATAGCCAAATTCCAGAACTCCCAGGTGAAGGAAACAATATTACAAGCATCCAGAAAGAAACAATCCAAGTATAGTGGAGCCACGATTAGGATAACACAAGATTTAACAGCTTCTACATTAAAGGATCAAAGGGCCTGACTTAGGATATTCTGAAGCACAATGCATCTAAAATTGCAACATTCAAAGAAATAGACAATTTTCAAGAATTCATGATGAAAAGACCAGACTTGAAGAGGAAAGGCAAAATAATATAAATAATGAGTGTAGAAATCTATCTTATGTGGTAGGAAAGTTGGAGGGGAATGGTGAATCAGAAGGGAAGAAGATGATAAAAGAGGGCATATTGGAGGAGGGACTTTTGAATACTTTTGAAGAGCGACAGGGTGAATGGAGAGAGAGAATAGAATAAATAGGGGGAAATGTAGTTAGCAATAGCAATTGTAAAAAAAGAATTTTGAAGCAAGTTTCTCTGATAAGCCTCATTCCTCAACACAGAGGAAACCAAGTAAAATTTATTAGAAATAATGTCATGCCTCAATTGATAAATGATCAAAAGATATGATCAATGCCCAAAGAACTATCAATTCATACATATCCTTTGACCTAAAAATACCCCTACTAGACTTAAGTACCAAAAAGAATTTTAAAAAGAAAAAAGACCTATATGTACAAAAATATGTACAAAAACAGTAGCTCTCTTTTCAGGGCAAAAAATTGGAAATGGAGAGGATGCCTATCAGTTGAAGAATGGCTGAAAAAACTGTGGTATGAGATTATGATAGAATATTATTATTCTGTGGAAAATGATGAACAGGATGCTGTGAGAAAAAACCTGGAAAGTCCCCCATGAAATCAAGCAAAGTGAAATGTACTGTATACAAAGTAATAGCAATGTTATGGGATGATTCGCTGTAAATGATTTTGCTAATCTTAGCAGTACAATGATCCACTACTATTCAGATGGATTATGATGAAAAAATCCTATCCATAACCAGAGAAGAACTTAATTGTGTCTGAACACAGATTCAAGCATTCTCTCTTTCTCTCTGTCTCTTTCTCCCCTGCCCTCTCCCTCTTTTGACTTTATTTTTCTTAACTTTTTTTTTAGCTGGGTGCAAGATGTATATTTCCCTTCACAACATGATTTTATGGTAATGTTTTGCATAACTTCACATGTGGTTTTTTAATTAGGATTGGGAGTGAGCATAAAAGAGAATCTGGAACTCAAAAATTAAAAAAAAACAAATGTAAAAATGTTTTAAATGTAACTGGGTAAAATAGTAAATAAATAATTTTAAAAGAAAATTTAAAAAGAAAGGAATACATGGAACTGCATTAATTTAGGTGCACAGGTACTGTGGTGTTTTGTTATTGTTGTTTTTTATGTAGCTAAAGATTGACTGTTACCCTTTTGGGAGTCTCCTTGATGATGAGAGGATTTGTTGTTACTGTTTTGTTTTAGTTTTTTGTTTTATTTATACATCACTTATACTCAATAAAAAAATTATATTGGAATAAGTTAATGATCTTCTATGAAAATAACTTCTTTAATTTTAAAAATTCTCTAAGAATGAACAATATGTAGGTTCACATATAATAAATTGTTGTGAATTGGGAGATTTTATTCTCTGAGGCCCCTTCTCCAGCAGATTTCTGTCCTCTGAATCCTTTTACCTATAGCATATACTGTTTTCCAGGAAAGTCGAGTCTTTCTGCTCTGAGGTTCCCTCTTCTATGAGCCCTGTTAGCTCTCACTTTTTTGTCTCCATGGCAACTGCCAGATCTGAAATATTGTACGTGCTCAAATCCTGTTTCTGAAGATGTCCATTTCCAAACTCTATGGGGTTTATACACCCTCCCTTTTCTGAACCTTCACAATTTTCATTTTGTAGATTCTACAGTCACATCCAGCTAATGATCCAGAATCCCAAATTTCCTTCAAGCACTTACTTTCTCTTTGCCATGAGCCATACTAAATCTCATAGTCCTCCCTAAGTTTTTCATTCCAAATCTACATCTGGACTGATGGCTGGGCTGATTCACTAGCCAGGGAATTGTATATTTTCATTTGTGATACCCCAGCAACATAGATCCTTGAAAGACACCAGAAGCCCCAAGAGTCAAGGTTTCAAGGGACTGACAGTTTGAATTCTAAGGCTGTACCTTGCTCCCAGTATCCATAAAGATTTCTTTTTCTTTCTTTTTTTCAATTGCATGATTATTATAATGTATATGAATCTTATTGTATACACAATTTTAAAAACAACCAGTGTCTCCTAAATTTTTAGCATGCTAAATTTTATGTATCTGTAACTAGAAAATATTTTTCCCACTCAGAATATGTAATCCTTGACATTTAGGACATTTAGCATTTGAAGGCCCATTCCACAGAAGACCATGTAGTCACTGAGAACACTTAGTCATGGCATATTGAAAAATGGAAAGACACTCCAGAAGTGACCTTTGCTTTCTCTCTTAAATGTCTGCATCCCTTCTTCTAGAGGTTCTCCTCAATCTGTCCTTTTATTCATGGCTCCTTCCAAAGCCAAAAGTTTATATTTACTTGTGTTCTAAGGACTTTCTCTTTCTGTTATTCCTTTTTGGAAGTACTCATCTACTTTTCTTATACTTCTCTCCATGGCTACTGCCAGGCATGAAATTCTATGAGATAAAATCTCACTGTTTGGATAATTTGATTTTTAATCTCTGAACATCTCCCATTGTTCTATCTATTTTAATGTGTCTCAATATGGCATTCCAAAATTCTACTCCTTAAAAAATCCTCTGATTCTGCATCATAGGTGTTTATCAATGATAGATATTCTAGGTTCTAAGTTCTCTCTCTAACCTAATATAATGGATTACAAATTATATAATGTGAAGTAAAATAAATTGAAATAAATGACTGATCTCATCCAGGAATTCTGAATTGTAATCCTCTATTTACCTAGAATTGAAAAATACACATTTTTGGTATTTGTAATATTTTCCATTTTATGGTTCATTTAGAGCTAATCATTTCTGTTCTCAGAGATCACCTAGTAATAAAATGTGATTTTCAGGTCATTTCAAGACCTGCTCTTTTGGTTCTCAGGGCACTCTGCTTTAATTTCCCTCCTCCAAAGTGGTCTCCTTTCTTCTTTTTTCCCTTCAGCATGGCTACACCAGGCTATATGCTAAAACCTTCCTATTTCTGACAATTTCCATTTTCAGTCTCTAAACACCTCTTATCCTTCCACTTCTAGCCCTCCAAACCATGAAATTATAGATTGCACAGCCAAATCAATCTCAAGAATTTAGATTCAAAGTTTCTGTCAAGCCCATACTTCCTTGGTTGTAGATCCATCCACAATCTCTTATTCTGGTTTCATTTTGTAATCCCATTGATATATTCAGATTCAGGATTTAACTCTATCTCATCTCTCAACTGCATCCAACATTTGAACCTGAAAGCATAAACCTTTAGCTTTGAAGGGCAAATCAAAGATATGACTAAATTGATTCTAAAACCACATCATGATGACTTTTTAAAAATTCTTATTTTTAGTTTTATTAATTGGATTATTACTACAATGCACATTTACTGATATGATGACTTCAAATAGAAAAAAATTCTCCCCCAAAAGTATTATATGCAAAATATCTGATTTTTTATCCCCAAATGATATATAGCCAATTTTCTCAATAGGAAAAGAAATAGCAGTAAAAAAAGGAATACATTCAACTATAATTGTTTGGGTGTTCAAGTTTGGGAAAATCTGTGTGTTTGTGTTTATTTTTCTCTAGCAGCAAAATACACAGTAGTCTCAATAAAACTTTTTGGAATTTACTTCACATTGTGAGTTTAATTTTTAATTTTGTTTTTCTTTTTCTTTCTATTATATATCATCAATGCATAATATAATTTGTTGAAATAAATAAATTATATCACATGAAAAATCCACTATCATCGAATTTTTAAAATAAATTAAAGATGGCCAATATTTGGGAGTACTCTGAATATTTGTTGTTCTTCAGTTGTTCCATGGTTGTTCCATCTTCCTTACCTGATGTCAGAGCCCTCCCTTCTATTTTCAGCTTTCTCTCAAAGTATCTTCAAGTAATGTTTATAGTTTTCATGATTTTATATATCCATCTCTTCCCTGCCAACTGCTTTTGCTTTCAATCTTTCACAATATCATAGTCTTTACCAATGAATCCCATCTTCTTATTATGTGGCTAAAATATTCAATATTAAGCTTCATTATTTGGCATTCCACTGAATTGCCTGCATTAATTTCTTTCAATATTGACTGATTTGATCTCCTTGCTGCCCAGTGGACTAAGTACAGAAATGAAAATCAATCCTTGGCATATGTGAGAATTTCTACTCTTAGGTCCATTCCACAGTGGAATTTATTCTTTTTTTCTTACTTAATCTTAATAAATGAATATGCATTGCTTCATTTAAAATGAAATGTGGGGAAGACCTCAGCTTAAAAATCCAAAGGCCTCCATTCCATTTTGACCCATCTCCAGTCACCCTAATATATAGCTTGCCATTGGACCCAGATGGTTCCAGAGGAGAAAGTGAAGCTGGTGATTTTGCATAGCTCTCTCTCACTTCAATCCAATTCATTTTCATGTCATGACATCACCTTCTGATGGCATGGTACTATTTGAGAATGAAGGACAAACTCCAGCAGATAACTGATGTTTTGGGGGCCTTCCACCTTTCATATTGCTTTTTGATGTTCCAAGAGCTCTCTCTCTTTGGTATTCTTCCAGTTCAGTGCTCTCCTACCTTTCTCATTATCTTCCCCACTGTTACCCCAAGTTCAATCATTCTGCATGGTCAAATGCTTCTGCTTCTGATCATTTCATTTATCAGTCCCAGAACAATTTCTTCTTTCTTTATTTCAGTAAGTCCCAACACTAACATTTGGGCTTCTACTCCTCATGTACTTCTGAATTCCTTTTTATGTTTTTTTTTAATTATAGCTTTTTATTGACAGAACATATGCATGGGTAATTTTTCAACATTGTCTCTTGCAATCACTTCTATTCCAACTTTTCCCTTCTCTCCCTCCACCCTCTCCCCTAGATGGCAGGCAGTCTTATACATGTTAAACATGTTAAAATACATCTTAAATACTATATATATATATATATATATATATATATATATATATATGTACACATCCATACAGTTCTCTTATTGCACAAGAAAAATCGGATTCAGAAAGGTAAAAATAGCCTGGGAAAGAAAAACAAAAATGCAAGTAGTCCACATTCATTTCCTAGTGTTCTTTCTCTGGGTGTAGCTTGTTCTGTCAATCATTGATCGATTGGAACTGAATTGGATCTTCTCATTGTCTAAGCTATCCACTTCCATCAGAATATATCCTCATATAGTATTGTTGTTGAAGTGTATAATGATCTCCTGGTTCTGCTCATTTCACTTAGCATCAGTCTATGTAAGTCTCTCCAAGCCTCTCTGTATGCATCCTGCTGGTCATTTCTTACGGAACAATAATATTCCATAACATTCATATACCACAATTTATCTAACCATTCTCCAACTGATGGGCACCCATTCAATTTCCAGTTTCTAGCCACTACAAAAAGGGCTGCCATAAACATTTTTGCACATAAAAGTCCCTTTCCCTTCTTTAATATCTCTTTGGGATATAAGCCCAGTGGTAACACTGCTAGATCAAAGGGTATGTACAGTTTGATAACTTGTTGAGCATAGTTTCAAATTGTTCTCCAGAATGGTTGGATAGATTCACAACTCCACTGACAATGCATCAGTGTCCCAGTTTTCCCATAGCCCCTCCAACATTCATCATTATCATTTCCTGTCATCTTAGCCAATCTGACAGGTGTGTAGTGGTATCTCAGAGTTGTCTTAATTTTCATTTCTCTGATCAATAATGATCCAGAGCACTTTTTCATATGAGTAGAAATAGTTTCAATTTCATCATCTGAAAAGTGTCTGTTCATATCTTTTGACCATTTATCAATTGGAGAATAGCTTGACTTCTTATAAATTAGAGTCAATTCTCTATATATTTTGGGAATGAGGTCTTTATCAGAACCTTTAAGTGTCAAAATGTTTTCACAGTTTATTGCTTTCCTTCTAATCTTTTTTGCAGCAGTTTTGTTGGTACAAAAGCTTTTTAACTTGATATAGTCAAAATTTTCTCTTTTGTGATCAATAATGATCTCCAGTTCTTTTTGGTCACAAATTCCTCCCCCCTCCACAAGTCTGAGAGGCAAACTGTGGTGTTCTCTTCTTTTTTATATAATATATAGTGGTTCTCTGGGAGCAGGTTTCTTGGGGAGGTTTTTTGGAGCCAGCCTTAGTTTCACTTCCAAGTAATGATCACTCCAAATACATCCAGGAGTTAAAATCCAATCTTTTGTTGTCTCTTCCAAAATAGCCTGGTTAGTTTTCTTAGAAACCTCTCTGCTTGGTTCCAAGACCTCTTTGCAACTTCTGCTTGTAGCTCAACTCCGACTCCTGGCTTCTCAATCTCCCGACTGAATTCTGGCTTTCAGTCTCCGGAACTGACTGGCTCCACTGACTCAGCTCCTTGTTATGCTCTTTTAGAGGTGTAAACTCAAAGGTTGCTGCCTCCTCCAAGAGTGGGATTATGGGAGGTGTGAATCTCATTCTTGTGAATCTCATACTGAATTCTGACTTGTGAATCTCCCAAACTTGTGAACTAATGTGTGTGAGCTAATGTGTGAACTCTCAAAGGTGCAAACCCAAGCACACAAGCATTGCTTCAATCAATTCCAGTGAGTCAACACCTTGTTTCAAGTTCTGGCCCATAACAGTAACTATCCTATGATGTTCTATTTTATTTACAATCTTGTTCTTTATGCCTATATCATGAAAATATTTTGTGTGTATGGTGTTGCAGTTTTTGCCAAATTTCTTATCCTGAAAGTTGAGATCTTTGGATTTGTCAAACACTAGATTGCTATAATTATTGACTATTTTGTCTTGTGAACCTGTTCCACTGTTCAACTAGTCTATTTCTTAGCCAATACCAAAAGGTTTTTGTGACAGCTGCTTTGTAATATACTTTTAGATCAGGTACAGCTAAGCCACCTTCAGTTGATTTTTTTTATTAGTTCCCTTGAAATTCTGGACCTTTTATTCTTCCATATGAATTTTGTTGTTATTTATTTTTGGTCAATAAAATAGTTTCTTTGGAGTCTGATTAGTATAGCACTAAATAAATAGATTAGTTTAGGTACTATTATCATCTTATTATATTCACTCCACCTATCCAAGAGCACTTAATATTTTTCCAGTTGTTTAGATCTGACTTTATTTGTGTGGAAAGTATTTTGTAGTTTTCCTCATATAGTTCCTGTCTTTCCTTTGGTAGATAGATTCCCAAATATTTTATGCTATTGACAGTTGTTTTAAATGGGATTTCTCTTTGTATCTCTTGCTGTTGGATTTTGTTGGTGATGTAAAAAAATGCTGAGAATGTATGTGCATTTATTTTGTATCGTGAAACTTTGCTAAAGTTGTGGATTATTTCTAATAGCTTTTTAGTATATTCCCTGGGGTTCTCTAAATATACCATCATATCATCTGCAAAAAGTGACAATTTGGTTTCCTCATTACCTTTTATCTCTTTCTCAGCTCTTATTGCCAAAGCTAGCATTTCTAATACAATATTGAATAGTAATGGTGATTGTGGGCAGCCTTGTTTCATTTCTGATCTTATTGGAAATGGTTCCAGTTTATCTCCATTACACATGGTGCTTACTGATGGTTTTATATAGATGCTCCTAACAATCTTAAGGAAAAGTCCATTTATTCCTATACTGTCAAGTGTCTTTAATAGGAATGGATGTTAGATTTTATGAAATGCTTTTTCTGCATCTATTGAGATAATCATATGATTTTTGTTAAATTGGTTATTGATATAGGCAATTATGCTAATAGTTTTCCCAATATTGAACCAGTCCTGCATTCCTGGTATAAATCCAATTTGATCATGCTGTATGAATTGGGGATGATTTTCTGTAATCTTTTTGCTAATTTTTATTGAAGATTTTTGCAACAATATTCACTAGGGAGATTGGTCTATAATTTTCTTTCTCTGTTTTTGTCCTACCTGGTTTAGGTATCAGTACCATGTCTGTGTCATAAAAGGAATTTGATAGGACTCCTTCCTTCCCTATTTTTTCAAACAGTTTATATACCATTGGAGTTAATTGTTCTTTAAATATTTGGTAGAATTCACATGTAAATCCATCTGGTTCTGGAGATTTTTTCTTAGGGAGTTGATTAATAGCTTGTTCTATTTCTTTTTCTAAAATGGGACTGTTTAACCAATTTATTTCTTTTTCTGTTAATCCAGGCAAGCTATATTTTTGAAGGTATTCATCCATTTCATTTAAGTTATCAAATTTATTAGCATAAATTTGGGCAAAGCAACTCCTAATTATTGTTCTAATTTCCTCTTCATTTGCAGCAAGGTCTTGCTTTTCATTTTTAAGACTAACCATTTTATTTTCCTCTTTCCTTTTTCTAATCAAATTTACCAAGGGTTTATCTACTTTGTTGGTTTTTTCATAGAACCAACTCTTAGTTTTAATTATTAATTCAATAATTTTTTTTTACTTTAAATGTTATTAATCTCTCCTTTTATCTTTAGAATTTCAAGTTTAGTGTTTGCCTGGGGGGTTTTACTTTGCTCTTTTTCTAGCTTTTTTGGTTGCAAGCTGAATTCATTGACCTTCTCTTTCATTATTTTATGCAAGTAGGCCTCTAGAGATATAAAATTTCCCCTTATTACTTGTTTTGGCTGTGTCCCACACATTTTGGTATGATGTCTCATTATTGTCATTTTCTTGGCTGAAATTATTAACTGTGTCTAGGATTTGCTGTTTCACCCAATCATTCTTTAGGATGAGATTATTTAATTTCCAATTTTTTTTGGTCTATTTTCCCCTGCTTTTTATTGAATGCAATTTTCATTGCATTGTGATCTGAAAAGCATGCATTTACTATTTCTGACTTTATCCATTTGAATTTGAGGTCTTAATATATGGTCAATTTTTGTATAGATTCCATGAATTGCTGAAAAGAAAGTGTACTCCTTTCTGTCTCCATTTCGTTTTCTCCAGAGATCTATCATATCTAACTTTTCTAGTATTCTATTTACCTCTTTGACTTCTTTCTTATTTATTTTGTGGTTTGATTTCTCTAATTCTCCGAATGCAAGGTAGAGATCTCCCACTATTATAGTTTTGCTGTCGTTTTCTTCTTGCAGCTCTCTTAATTTCTCTTTTAAGAATTTAGATGCTGTACCACCTGGTGCATATATGTTTAATATTGATATTGCTTCATTATCTATGCTACCTTTTAGCAAGATATAGTGCCCTTCCTTGTGTTTTTTAATTAGTTTAATTTTTGTTTTTGCTTGATCTGAAATGAGGATGGCTACCCCTGCTTTTTTGACTTCAGCTGAAGCATAGTAGATTCTGTTTCAGCCTTTTACCTTTACACTGTATTGCCCTGCTTCAAGTGTGTTTCCTATAAACAACATATTGTAGGATTCTGGCTTTTAATCTAGTCTGCTATCTGCCTCCACTTTATGGGGGAGTTTCCCCATTCACATTTATGATTAAAATTACTAATTTTATATTTCCTGTTATCTTGTTAACCCCAGCTTATGCTTTTCTTCCTTCCTTCCCCCTTATCCCCCTCCCCAGTATTAAACTTGTGAGCCCCAATTGCCTCACACCGCCCTCCCTCACCTGAGAGTTGCTCTCCTTTTCTTACCCCCTTTCCTCACAATTTCTATATTCCCTTCTGCTTAGCTTACTCCTTCCCTTTTCACTTTTCCCCTCCCACTTTTCAAAGAGGTGGGAGAACTTTCTCTGTAAATCGAATATAGCTAATGTTTCTCTTTAAGCCAATTCTGATGAGAGTAAGATACACACTATGTTAACCCCCCTCCCTTCTTTTTCTCAGATATAATAGGTTTCCTTTGCCTCTTTGTGAGATGTAGTATCCCCACTTTACCATTTTTCTGGTACAATTTTCTTTCCACCTCTAGCTTCATTTTTATATTATAACAGTAAAAACAAATTGTACATGTATTCTTTATATATACTCATAACAGAAATATAGTTCCCAAGATTTCTTTTTATCTTTGTATGTTTCTCTTGAGTCCTATATTTGGAGATCAAACTTTTTGTTTAGTTCTGTTTTTTTTTTTTTTTTTTTTTTTTTTTTGTCAGAAATAGATGGAATTCACCTATTTCATTGAATGTCCATCTTCTTCTGTGGAAAAAAAATGCTCATTTTGGATGTGCAAGTTATTCTTGGCTGCATGTCAAGTTCCTTAGCCTTTCAGAATATCCAATTCCAGGCCCTTTGATCCTTTAATGTGGATACTGCTTGATCCTGAGTAATCCTTATTGTGATTCCTCTGCATTTGAATTGTTTTTTCTAGCTCCTTGTAGTATTTTTTTCCTTGGTCTGATAGTTCTGGAATTTAGTTTTGGAGTTTTGATTTTGGGATCTCTTTCAGTAGGTGATTGATGAATTCTTTCAATGTCTATTTTAATCTCTGTTTCTATAACATCTGGGCAGTTCTCTTTGATGATTTTCTCAAAAATAGTGTGTAATCTCTTTTTTTCATCATAATTTTCAGGAAGTTCAATAATCCTCAGATTATGTCTCCTAGTTCTATTTTCCAGGTCTTTTGTTTTCCCAAGTAGGTATTTAATTTTTTTTTTCTATTTTTTCATTTTTTTTGGTTTTGCTTGACTGATTTTTGGTGTCTCCTCAAGTCATTCATTTCCATTTGTTCAATTCTGATTTTAATGAATTGTTTTTTTATTTACTTTTTTATTTCTTTTTGTAATTGTCTAATTGAGTTTTTAAATGAGTTGTTTTGTTCTATAGAATTTGTTTCTATTTTGCCAATTTTATTTTTTACAGAGCTATTTTCTTTTTCCAATTCACAAATCTGTTTTTCAGGAAGTTGATTTTTTTATCCACTCTATCTTTTAATGAGTAACATGACTTATCCAGACCCTCTTGCAGAGCTTCCCTTTCCTTTCCCCATTTTTGTTCTAGTTCTCTTGTAAGAGCCTTTTAAATTTCTTCTATGAGAGCTTTGTGTGGTAGGGACCAGATCATATTCCCCTTTGGGGTTTCATCTAGAGACAATCTGTTTTTAGTCTCCTCAGGGTATGAAGTCTACTCTCTTTCAGTATAGTAGCTATCTATATTTAGAGCCTGCTTTAACTTTTTACTCATTTTGACAAAAAAGAAACAAAGAAAACAAAACAAAACAAAAACCCAATTGTGGCCTGCTTTGGGGGCAGTATGATATTACTAAGCTTCCTCAACAGACAACAGGAAGTAGCAGTAAAGCAGCAGTGAGAGCAATGACTGTGCTGCATCTGCACAGCAGTTGCACTCTGAGAGCATGATGAATCACTTTGGGTGCTGAGTGGTTGTGGCTGGGTCCCAAGAGACTCTAGAATTTTTGGGTTATACTCTTTACCCCCTGTATTTATAGCTTCTCTGCTGATCTACTGGCTTACTGCCAGGGTAAAGTAGCTCACACTGTGGTAAAATTCTCTCCACAAATTTTCCCCAGCTGAGATCACACCCTGTTCCCCTCCAGTCTATTCAGCAGTAGCTGCCTTCCATGATCTCACTGCCTGCCTGAAGTTTGCACCTGGACTAACTGTCCCAGCCCACAAGCAAAAAACAGACCTTTTCTGCAAATTTCAAAGACATCGTCTCTTGGTAATGTATTGTACTCTTAATATTCATGTGTTTTTTCAGTCAAGCACTAATTCTGAGGCCATTTCATGAAAGAAGTAGTTTGAGGGCAAGGAAGAGCTTAGATAGATGCTTGTGTCCTCTTCACCATCTTGGCTCTGTCCCTACTTCTGAATTCTTAACTCAATATTTCCTTCTAGCTCAGATATTCTAAGTTCTAAGTGTCTTCCATGATATAAGAATTTGGCTTCATTTTCCATTCAAAATAGGGACCTCCAGAAGTGGAATTCCAGTCTAAACTTTCAGCCACCTCTCACATGCCCCCTTGAAATATAAATACAAAAAAGATGTTCTGTATTCTAAGAATCTTCCATGTCATGACATTTTGGATTCTTAGGCTACACCATCTAAATAGTTTATTTTTTAAAGATTGATATCTACATTATTGCAATGCACAGGAGGATTTCTAATATCATGATTTTGAAAAAAAAAAGTCTGGTTCCTTTTCAACCCTCTTATAACATACCTTCTTTTTTGGTAGAAAAAATTTCAACATTAATTAGGATAAATAGTAATATCAAGATAATGAAAGAAAGAAATGGACTTAATTTCTTCTGAGATACAAGTTTTTAGGGTTGTTCAGAGTTTTGTACGTGTGTGTGTGTGTGTGTATGTGTGTGTAAAGGAACTGGCAAAAATAGTAGTACTTTCATCATATTCTTTACATTTTGTTTAAAGATGTGTCATTTTGTTTTAAGTATAATATAATTTTAATTCAAATAAAATACTGATCTCCGTGCAAAATTCTGGAATATTTTCTATTCTAAGATTCCTTGCAGACCACATGATTTACATTCTCTGGACTCTCTCATCCTTAGTCTATGGAAGTTTTTAGGACAGTCCAATTTGACCTTTAAGTTCTAAGAGCTCTCCTTGTTCTTATCTAGCTTCTTCCAAGTGCTCCTTCTTCTCTGCTTCTCTTCTCCATGGCTATTCTCATATCTGGAATCCTGCATCTTAAACTCTCTGAATAATCTTCTACTTTTTTTGAGACTATCAGGGCTAACTGTCTTGCCCAGGGTCACATATTGTAATGGGCTGGAGCTTGAGTTGATGCACTGAGGTCCCAAGCACATGAGGCTAAATAGTAATTGGACCATACTCTGTTAATATATATGCTTGGAGAAAGAATGGCCCCTGCCCACTCTTTGTGTAAGTCTTGATGTGTTGCATAGGAAATGACGATTTTGGTGGGTGGAGGCAGAGGAGCAGGAATTGAAGCAGAGAGAGACTTCTGTCTGGGTTCCTGGTGTGGCTGCTCACATTGCTAATCCCCCTTCCCCTCCACAGAGAATAAAGATCGAAGATTTTCCCTTAACCTGAATTCTTGACTCTGACTGATTTTAAAATATGCGGTCATCACAACATATTAAGTGTTTCATGCCAAATTTGAACTCAGGTCTTCCTCACTTCAGGGGTGGTGTTTCATCCATTGCCCTACTTTCTCTGGTCTACTGTCTTTTTATATGAACATTCTAAATTTTATAGCCTAAAAAAGAACCAGATTCTAGATTGGAAATATCCATCAGTGTCAGGTATTCAAGGTTGCAAGTGCCCTTCCTGATAAAATATCCTGGTTGCAGTTTCCCTCCCTCTTGGCATATTAAGAAACAGGATTGATCTCCTAAGATATTCTGCATTCATGGTACCAATATCTAAGGCCAAGGTATTTTTTTGAATATAATGATTTTGAAATAGAAGTCATCTTCCTTACAAATCCCCTGGATTTCACATGATGCTTTCTTGTCTAAAATTTCTCAATAGTAATTCGTATCAATAGGAATAGATATAACAATCTTTACTAAATTAAAAATACAGGGAACAACATTTGTTTAGAAATGCAGGGGTTTTAGTTTTAGTGGGGAGTGTTGGCTTGCCCCAAAATTGACAGTAATCTTATGGAATTCTTTGAAAAGTCTGGCTTAAAATTAGCAAGCATCATAGGTAATGGGGATAAACTGGAGCCATTCTCAATAAGAGCAGGGGTGAAACAAGGTTGCTCACTATCACCATTACTATTCAATATTGTATTAGAAATGCTAGCTTTGGCAATAAGAGAAGAAAAAGAAATTAAAGGAATTATAGTAGGTAATGAGGAAACCAAATTATTATTCTTTGCAGATGATATGATGGTATACTTAGAGAACCCTAGAGAATCAACAACAAAGCTATTAGAAATAATCCACAACTTTAGCAAAGTTGCAAGGTACAAAATAAATCAACATAGATCATCAGCATTTTTATACATCACCAACAAAATCAAACAACAAGAGATACAAAGAGAAATTCCATTTAAAATAACTGTTGATAGGATAAAATATTTGGGAATCTATCTGCCAAGGGAAAGTCAGGAACTATATGAGCAAAACTATAAAACACTTTCCACACAAATAAAGTCATGTCTAAACAACTGGAAAAAATATTAAGTGCTCTTGGATAGATGGCGTGAATATAATAAAAATGACAATACTCCCTAAACTAATCTATTTATTTAGTGCTATACCAATCAGACTACCAAGAAACTATTTTACTGACCTAGAAAAAATAACAAAATTCATCTGTAAAAACAAAAGAATTTCAAGGGAATTGATGTAAAAAAATCAAATGAAGGTTGTCTAGCTGTACCAGATCTAAAACTATATTATAAAGCAGTGGTCATCAAAACCATTTGGTGCTGGCTAAGAAATAAAGTAATTGATCAGTGGACTAGATTAGGTTCACAGGACAAAATAGTCAATGACTATAGTAATCTAGTGTTTGACAAACCAAAAGGCCCCAGCTTTTGGGATAAGAATTCACTTTTTGACAAAACCTGCTGAGAAAAGTAGAAACTAGTATGGCAGAAACTAGGTATTGACCCATACCTAATACCATATACCAAGATAAGGTCGAAATGGGTTCATGATCCAGATATAAAGAATGATATTATAAGCAAATTAGAAAAACATAGGATAGTTTACCTCTCAGATCTGTGGAGAAGGAAGGAATTTATGACCAAAGAAGAACTAGAGATCATTATTGATCACACAATAGATAATTTTGATTATATTAAGTCACAAAGTTTTTGTACTGACAAAACTAATGCAGATAAGATTAGAAGGGAAGCAATACATTGGGAAAACATTTTTACAGTCAAAGGTTCTGATAAAGGCATCATTTCTAAAATATATAGAGAATTGATTCAAATTTTAAGAATTCAAGCCATTCTCCAATTGAAAAATGGTCAAAAGATATGGACAAACACTTTTCAGATGAAGAAATTGAAACTATTTCTAGTCAAATGAAAAGGTGCTCTAAATCACTATTGATACAAATTAAGACAACTCTGAGAGACGTCTTAGATTAGCTAAGATGAAGATAATGATGAATGTTGGAGGGAATGTGGGAAAAGTGGGACATGGATACATTTTTGGTGAAACTGTAAACAGATCCAACCATTCTGGAGAACAATTTGGAACTATGCCCAAAGGGTTGTCAAACTGGGCATACCCTTGGACCCATCTATGTTACTATTGGGCTTATATCCTAAAGAGATTTTTTTTATTTAATAGCCTTTTATTTACAGGTTATATGTATGGGTAACTTTACAGCATTGACAATTGCCAAACCTCTTATTTCAATTTTTCCCCTCCTTCCCCTCATCCCCTCCCCCAGATGGCAGGATGACCCAGTAGATGTTAAATATATTAAAATATAAATTAGATACACAATAAGTATACATGACCAAACCATTATTTTGCTGTACAAAAAGAATCAGACTCTGAAATATTGTACATTAGCCTGTGAAGGTAATCCAAAATACAGGTGGGCATAAATATAGGGATTGGCAATTCAATGTAATGGTTTTTAGTCATCTCCCAGAGTTCTTTCGCTGGGCGTAGCTGGTTCAGTTCATTACTGCTCCATTGGAAATGATTTGGTTGATATCATTGCTGAGGATGGCCAGGTCCATCAGAATTGGTCATCATATAGTATTGTTGTTGAAGTATATAATGATCTCTTGGCCCTGCTCGTTTCACTCAGCATCAGTTCGTGTAAATCTCTCCAGGCCTTTCTGAAATCATCCTGTTGGTCATTTCTTACAGAACAATAGTATTCCATAATATTCATATACCACAATTTATTCAGCCATTCTCCAATTGATGGGCATCCACTCAGTTTCCGGTTTCTAGCTACTACAAAGAGGGCTGCCACAAACATTCGTGCACATACAGGTCCCTTTTCCTTCTTTATGCCAAAGAGATCTTAAAGGAGGGAAAGGGACCCACATGTGCAAAAATGCTTGTGGCAGTCCTTTGTGTAGTGGCAAGACACTGGAAACTGAATGGATGCCCATCAATTGGAGAATGGCTAAATAAATTATGGTATATACATGTTATGGAATATTATTGTTCTGTATGAAACAACCAATCGGATGATTTCATAGAGGCCTGGAGAGACTTACATGTACTGATGCTAAATGAAATGAGCAGAACCAGGAGGTCATTATAACAGGGCAGCAAGAAGATTATACCATGATCAATTCTGATGGACAAGGCTCTCTTCAACAATCAGATGATTCAAACCAATTCCAATTGTTCAGTGATGAAGAGAGCCATATACATCCAGAGAGAGGACTGTGGGAACTGAGTATGAACCACAACATAGCATTTTCACTCTTTTTATTGTTTACTTGCATTTTATTTTGCTTCTCTTTTTTTCTTATGTGGCACAATAATTGTATAAACATGAATTCATATGTTGGATTTAACATATTTCTATCATGTTTAACATATATTGTACTATTTGTCATCTAGGGGAGAGCATGAAGAGGGAGAAATTGGAATACAGGGTTTTGCAAGGGTTAATGTCACAGAATTGTCCACACATATGTTTTGAAAAATAAGAAAGCTTTAATTAAAAAAAAAGAAATGTCTGGTTTCAGATAGAGAGGCTTTTTATTTTGTTTTGTTTTGTTTTTTTAGTTTCTTTTATTTGTTTTTTTTTATTTATCATGGTGCCCCAGAAAAATTATATTGGTTTTAGTGAATAAACTCCTATGAACAATCTACCATCTTTTAAAAATGAGTAAATAGTGGGCAATACTTCGGACCCATGAAGTTTATACGTGAAAATAAATCCTTGTGAGCTGGAGATTTAACATTGAGAGGCCCATTGCCCAGCAGATGATTTCTATTTTACAAACCCTCCCTCCTATAGTATATACTGACTACATTTTCTGCTTTAATTGCTCTCTTTGCTTCTTCTACAGGTACTGCTTGCTTTCTCACTTTCATCTCCATGGCAACACCCAGGTTTGACACTTTGAGAGTGCTCAAATCCTTTTATTTCTGAAAACGTACATTCCCAGACCCACATTTCCCTCTCTCTCTCATCTCTAGATCTTACAATTCAGGCCTTGCAGACTCTCAAATTTCATCCAGCTGATGATCCTGAATTCCAAATTTCCTTCAAGCACAAACATTCTAGATTCCATGAATCATCCTCACATCTAATACTCTTGCTAAACTTGTCACTCAAAATGTGGACACATAAATACCCTAGCAGGACTTATACTTTCACTAGGAAATTCTGTTGTCTAAATTCCAAGATCAATGTAACATATATACTTGAAAGATCCTGGTAAGCAACAATATTCAGTGTTCGAAGTGGGCATCAATAATTGATATTTTAGATTCTAAGGCTACACCTTCCTATTTTCTATGAGTATATTTCTTTTTTTATTGGATAATTATTGAGAAACATGGTTTTTTATATATTTCCAAAACCAATCCTTGTCTCTTCTGAGTCCCTAGCATGCTACACCTTCATTTTTTTTTGCCCAAATCCACTCTTTATTCATTTTCCTTTTGTTTTGATCAAAGTCAGAGTAGGTATCCAAGAGTTTTCTGTTTGGGGGTGTTTTCAGCATTGCAAGAAAATAGAACTTTGACCAGACTCAAAAGAGCTAAAAATCTGTATGGTTCCAAATATGCAATGTGTTCCAAAGTATTCTCACTATGGAATATAAATTAATTTCTTAAAATGCACTGATCTCCTAAGCACAGCCTCATTCTTTTTATCTTTGAAATTCCTGAGGACTCACCAGTTTTGGCTCACTTAAAATATATATTAGAATAAATCTTTTATATTGTGCATTTTACATGTTCTCAGAGAACTTCCACTTACCATAGAGGGAGGTTTGTGTCACATTTCAAAATTTGAACTAATTTCTTCTTTGGCTTTTCTTTGTTCTTGTTGTCTTTTATCCTTTATGTCCTTAAGACATCAGGAAGGTGCTGCCATGACATGCAAGTGAATTGGAATTAAGTGAGGGAGGGCTGGGCAAGGTCACCTGCCTCACTTTCCCCTCCAGAAGCCATCTGGGTCCTGTGACCAGATATAGATCAGGACAATTGGAGACAGCTAGATCCTGATGTCTATCATTAAGCTTATATCTCTCAGGGTGTTATTTGCCAACAGCCTTATTCAGGTGAACTGGTGCAGTCCCTGTCGTTGCTTTGAGGTGTGTTATCTGATTAATCCTAGGCAAGCTACACTTACACACACAGGTAACATTGCACAAATACCTTTCAAGCTCAGAACCGTGGTAGAGGGGTGTGCCGAAAATTGCTAGATTAGCCCTTGAAAATCATTTAGCCCAGGACAGTCATTGCTGACTAGCATACTGGTTACAAAAAAAATGGGAGAAAGGAATATGGATGCATTTACAAAGGATCAAATATAAGACATATCTTGAGCCTGCAGTTTCAGGAAGGCATCTCCAGAAGCCCCTCACCAGCTAGGAAACTCATCCTCATTTATCATAAGTGACAAATATCACATAAAGCCTTGAATTGAAAGTAAAAAGAATAAGTTCCAGAAAATAGGTCACATTTTTTAGCAACTCAAGTTTGCAAAGCCTTACTTTATATGTCTTCTAAGAGGTAGAGAGAACAAGGATTATAATCACCATTTTAAGACTCATCTCCCTCAAAAAGGGGCACATTCAGAGTTTGGACTCACACTTCGCAAGGAAATTCAGTTTGGTAGTTCTCAGCCACCTCTAGCAATCACCACTGAATGAGATCTGAAAGCCCAGGCATTCAATGTGCTAATAAGCTTTGAAGATATGACATTTTTTGATCCAAAGAAATTCCATCTCATGACTTATAAATATCATTTACAAAAGATTTTAAGGGAATTTATTATACTGTACCAAATAATTTAGAGATATCATGAGCTGGAAATAGTTCTTCTATATTTTATGAGATTTCAGGAATTAACATCAAAATTAATATTTGATAATATTATTAATACCTTTTGATTTTGGTTGTTTTTTAAATATTCATAATTATAAATAATTATCTTCAATCAATTGTATTTGTTTCATGGTATTTGTATATTATATATCCAAAAATTGTTGACCAAAAAATTGTCAGAATATTAACCAAATCATTTTGGTAGTGTGGCAGAAGTTCTCCAATTTTTTTGAAATTCAGAAAGTTATGATATAAAGTGAATTGAAATAAATGACTGATCTCATCTAGAAATTCTAAATTCTCCTTTCTTTGTGTACTTTGAACTGGAAAACATTTTTTCCTTAAAAAAAAGTAAGTCTCAAATTTTAGCACATTTTGTATTTGAAGACCCATTCCACAGCAGATCATGTAAGTTCAGAGCCCTCATAATAAATGGCACATCAAAAATTTGAGGACACCCCAGTCCTGAATTTTTTGTTCTCTCCTGAAACAAATATCCTTTCTTCTAGATTTCTAGAGTGTATGCTCAATCTCTCATGCTCTTCTCCAAGGCTCCTCCCACACCTGACATTGACTGTTCTAAAATCTTTATCAAGGAATGAATGGTTTTATCAATGAAGTAATGGCAGAATATCACACTACTTTTCCTGTACAGATATTTGGGGATTGTGGTGTTGATTTAGGTGGCAATAAAATTAATAGTATTTTCATCTTACTCTTAAAGTTCTAAGGTAAAGGATGCCAGATTTTTAAATTTTTCTATCATTGGTCACATAACAAAAACCTACCTTCTTGTTTCTTAAATGATATACAGTAGTTCCATATTTGAGTCCGCTATGGATAGTTATAAGAAAAGATATTTGCTATTTATTATATTTTCCATTCCAAAGCACATCCAGAGCCAATTATGTTCTATGAGAATGCCCGCCAATAAAATGTGGTGAAATTCAGGACAGGACAAGGTCTACCCTTTGGAGTCTCACAGCCCTGTCCGTTATCCATTCCCTTTGTCAAAGTGCTTTCCTACCTCCTTCCATCTTTCCACCAAGGCTACAACATAGCAATGTGCTAAAACTCTCTTTTTTGTGACCACTTCCTTTCTCACTCCTGAACATTTCCCACTCTCTTACATCTAGCCCCTTTAAACAATGACATTAGAGATTCCACAGTCAAATGAATCTCAGGATTCTGGATTCAAAGCTGCCCTCTATGATCACCTATTCTGGCTTTACTTTCCGCTCCCCAGTGGGGCATTCCGAGATAGGATTCAACTCCTAACTCAGACATTCTCTCTCTGCTCTCAACTCCTTCCAATAACTTCACATGAAGAATATCTGGAAGTATTCTAGGGACCATTGAACATTGTATTTTTTGATTCTAAAGCCATTTCATGTCAAATTGGATTAGAGTTTTAAAAAAAATTAATTGGATTATTCTCACAATGTACATGAGACATAGCAATATGATGATTTCAAAATAGGAATTTCCCCCTAATAAATCCTCTAAAAAAACACCTTTTCTGTTTGTCAAAAATTTCTTGATAGTATTTTTTATTGATAGTAGTAGCCCAGTTTTTGCTAATGAAAGAAATACATGAAACAGCCATCATTTAGGTGTGCAGGGGATATGGGTTTTGAGGGGTTTTTTAAATGGACAAAAAACTGACAATAATCTTATAGTATGATTGAAGATGGAAGGATTTTTGTTGTTTTTGTTTCTTTTAGCTTTTTAAAAATATACATCAATGATAATCAAAAAATATTGTATTGGAATAAATGAATATTCTTCTCTGGAAAATGTTTACCTGTTTTTAAATTAGTTTAAAGTGGCGTATGTGGATCCACAGAGTATATAAATGAAAATAAACCCTGTGAGTTATTTGATTTTCCACCCTGAGACTCCTTCCCCAGCAGATGATGTCTGTTCTCTGAATTTTATATATATATATATATATATATATATATATATATATATATACACACACACACACACACACACACATATATATATCTTTACTATATACACCTTTAGCTATATTATTTTCCAGGACATTAAGCTCTCTCTTACCTCTGAGGTCCCCTCTTCTATGGGCAGTGCTACCGCTCTCATTTTTGCTTGCATGGCATCTCCCAGGCCTGTCTGTGCAGCTCCTCTTATTCCACATCTCATTGTTTCTCCAAGGTTTTCATTTGAAATCTGCATCTTCAGAGGCAGTATTTATCCCCTAACTAGGAAATTTTCTATTCTCAGCTTTAGGACACCTCCAAAATAGAAGATGGAAAGGTCCAGGAAGCTCTGAGAGCCAAGATTCCAAGAGGCTGCTACTTAGGATTCTAAGGCCAAGCTCTCAAGGATTCATAAGGATTTATTCTTTTTCTTTATTAGCTCTCTATTGCACTGAACATCAAGCTTGCCACATACTAAATTTTAAATCTAATCAGTTTTTCTTATGAATTCATAGGATGCTACACATTATTTATCTTCAACTGCATATCCCCCCCCAAATATATTAAAATAAGTCTTGAAATTAGGACATTTAGCATTTGAAAGCCCAATCAACAGCAGAACTTTTTAGGTTCCCAGATGCCTCATAACTATGATATGTGGGAAAATGGAGAAGAAAAAAGGTCATTACTTTTTGTGTTCTCTTCTGGATCAGATATCCTTTATTCTCTTGAATCCCTCATTCTCTTGTCCATGATTCTACCATGATCTGGCATTGTAGTTCTAAAATGCCATGTGTACAAACAGTTTTCATCATCAGCCTTTGAACATCTTTTACTATCTCTGTTCTTCTCAGTTCCCAAACTAACATTCTTGCTCCTACAACCCGCTCCGCTCAGGATTCTAGATGATATATTTCCATCAAATTCAGAGATTCTGGGTCTACATCAAATATTTGTTCAAGAATTCTGAATTCACAATCCATTCCTAATTGTTCCATTCTGAGGTAGAGCTTACTGATGAACTAAGCGGGGTTGAGTTCTAAGCTCTAGTCTACCATTAACTTGCCTGTTTTATGTTAACTGGAAGTGTAGTTCCTTCACAGATCTGATATTCTCATGTCTAAAAGAACAGCCTTATAAATCCAGTTTTTTTCCCTTAAGTTTAATTTATTGATTCATTTTAACACCTCACTGATGTCTTACCCATATACAGGTTTCCTAACAGAAGTCTTCTCCCTTCATAATTTCTTATTATATAACACAAGCTGTAATGTTCCAAAATACTTAATATTGATTATCATGAGTACTGCTATCAGTAACTATATTTGTCAATGAAGTAATTGCAAAGGAATGCACTGATTTTTCTTTACATAGAGGTTTGTAAGGATATTTTTGTGATGATAAAATTGATAGTATTTTCACCATACCCTTGAGGCTTTGAGATTAAGGATATCAAAGCTGTTTATTTGGGGCATCATCAATGCCTTTTCAAAATGAAATTCGAATTGATGCTTGATGTCATAAAAACAAATCTACCTTATTCTTTTTCTTTAATGATAATACCACAGGTCAATATTTGGGCAGAGTAAGAATATATATCTAGCATTTAAAACTTTTTACATTGAAAGGGAGGGGGACTAATTGCTCAGCAAAAAAAAATGATAGTAATTCTACTAAATTCTTTGAAAATTTTCCTTGGAGAATTTTTTTTGCTTTGTTTGGTTTTAATTTCAAGACTTATTTTATCACTGAATACCAATATAACATTTAAAAAATATTGGAACAAATAAATAATCTATGATAATCTATCTTCCTATTCTTTAAATGAGTACAAAATGGCCAATATTACTACTTAAGCAGTATATATATATGTGTGTGTGTGTGTGTGTGTGATATATATATGAAAAAAAATACTTGTGAGTTATGAGATTTTCCACTTAGAAGCTTCTTTCTAAGCAGAAGATTTCTTTTCAGTGACGTTCCCCCATTTTTAGTATATACTCTTTCCCAAGGAAATTGTAGAATCTGCCTTTTGCTCTCTTAAGCCCTCTTTGCTCTTCTATGAGCACTGCTAGTTCTTCTCATTTTTGTTTCCATGGTAACTACCAGGCCTGAAATACATGGGGAAATGCTTTGCCTGAAAATTTTCAGATGCCATTCATTTCCCCCTCTCTTTTTTGGCTTTCACAATTCTGTCCTAGCAGAGTCTATACTCTAAGCTAGCTGATTAACCTTCATTCCAAATTGTTTTTAAGTGTATACCTACTATGTGCCATGACCCATTCCCCCCATCTCATAGGTTCTCTAAGATTTTCTCTTGAAATCTGGACCTTCAGAGGCAGTTCTTATTCCTCAGCTAGGAAATTCTGGGTTCTAAAGTCCAGGATCCCAGAAACAAAGGTCCATGCAAAGTCCTAGCAAGTCCTGAATGTCAGTGTTCCAAGGGATTGAGATTTTGCATTATTAGGGCTGCAGCCTCGTAGAATCCATAAGGATTTTTCTTTTTCTTTTTGTAATGGAGAATTCTTACAATATACATGAGCTACCCATATACAAAGTTCCATCCAGTTTATCTGTAGAGGACCAAACTCTGGAGAAGTATACTTGAAACAAGGATACTTGCAACAAAGTGTTAACTCAGTTGAGGTGATGGGATGATGGTTCTCTGTGAAGGTTTTCTGGAGGCAGCCTTAGTTTCAGTTACAATCAATAATTACTCTAAAATGCAGCCAGCTGGTAAAAATTGCAAACGTTTATTTCTCTTTCCAAAATATCCCGGTTAGTTGAGGCCTAACTCTCTGCTTGGCTCCAAGAGATCTTGCAGCTTTGTTCTTGGCTTCTGCCTCTGCTTTCTTCAGCCTCCAGTCAGCACCAAGTTGGAAGATGCAATCAATCTCTTGCCTCGAAGATAAGGCTTGTGGGTTCCAAGAACTCTCTCCGACTCCAAGTAAAACTCTCTCGAGCTCCCAGAGTTTCTAGTAACTCCTCAAGTAACTAACTCAAGTAACTAACTCAAGTAAGTATCTCCAGTAAGTCCCCAAGCTCCAAGAGCTCCCTCTATATATGTGATCTCCCAAAGGTTAACTCAGCCTTCTGGAGGGAGAGGGATTCTGGGTTATCTCCCAGAGTGCAAAACCCTAACCCTGAACTCTCTCAAACATGTGAACTCCATTGAGTACTTAGATACTTATGAGCTCTCTAAAGGTGTGAACACAAGCATTGTTCTATCAGTTCCACTTAGTACCTTGTTTCAAGTTCTGGCCCAAAATATCTCTTTCTAAGATCAAATCAATCACATTGAACCATGCCAAACCAGATAACTATTGTCTCTATCAACTCCAATGTCTTAACACTTTGTAAAGATTCCAACAGTTCTCTAGTATACATATACTTAGTACTTAGCATGGTGATATAATGGTTCTCTAGTTCATACATATTCAGTATGATGTAATGATGTAATTGTAATAGGATATTTAAGGGCTGAGAAGGACTGGAAATGAGACATTCCATCCTTTACCTTCCTCTTGGTAGCTCTCCTGCCTCCTGTACTCCTCCACTAAGATCAAGACTGGGTCAGACTGTGATGGACACAGACTGTGAAGGAGACAATAAAGATCCTACACTCTATTCCTGACCATTCTTGTGGTGTCTACCCTGCTGAGACCAAGACCCTTCCAGAGGACCTCCAGAAAACTTGCCCGAACATTACATTTTGGCAGCCAAAGCATACCCTGTAATTGAAGAGTTTGACTCTTCAGGTTAAGAAAAAAGAAAATACACTCCGTTTAATTTGGAAATTATCAAAGATCTGAAAAAGGCTTGTACTCTTTATGGATCTGCATCATCTTATATTAGGATGTTATTAGAGAATTTGGCTTTTGAAGTTTTAACCCCTAATGATTGGAAATCTATATCAAGGACATGTTTAGAACCTGGCCAAAACTTGTGACTTGCTGAATATAGTGAACTCTGTAGAAATCAAGCCCAACAAAATAGGCAACCTGGAATTAATATACCAGTCACCTTTGATCAACAAGCAGGTTTAGGTCTTTATGCAGACACTTTAGCACAGATTAATTACCCTTTGATAGCATATCAGCAAATTGATGTTGCTGCTATCAAAGCATGGGACACCCTTCCAGGAAGACAAGATAGAAGGGAAGCCTTAACAAAAATAGTGCAAAGTCCAAATGAACCTTTTGCTGATTTTGTGGGATGCCTGCAGACAGCTGTCATATGAACTACTGGTGAAAATGTAGCAACAGAAATTATGATAAAACAACTTGCTAAAGAAAATGCTAATGAGGTTTATAGAAGAATTATACTAGGAGTATACAAGGATGGTCCTTTAGAGGAGATCATAAGATGCTGTGCCACAGAGGGCACAAATGCCTTTTATACCCAGGTTAAGATGCAGACTTTTCAAGATTGGAACATGGGAAAACAGGATTCCTTTTAGCAAGGAAATTCCAGAGAGACTCGTCAATGATTTCAATGTGGTAAAGTAGTGTATCTGAAAGCTCAATGTTGGCAGAGAAGACAGGGTGGAAGAACAAGACCCAAACCCCCATGTCCAAAATGCAACAGATGCTTCCATTGGGCATCAGAATGTAGATTGACTCAGGGAAATGGAAAGTGGGGCTCGGCTTCAGGGCCCAAGGCAAAAAACAAAAAACAACAACAACAACAACAACAACAACAAAAAAAAACACTTGGAGCATAATGGCAGCCGATGTTACACCCAGAGAGTCTTTAGAAGTTCAGTACTCCAATATGATCAATCACCCAAGAAGCAACCTGATGGGGGAAAGGGAATACAACTGGGGAGAACAGAGTTGTATGTAGCTGGGACTACTGAAATATCCCCTGGAGAGGTGAAATCTGTACTTATCCGGTCTATGGATCCTTTGCTTCCAGGCACAGTAGGCTTGCCATTTCATTTACTGAGAGTGCTTACAAAACAGTGTCCATCCATATACTGATTTGGGAAACTGGGGAATGTGTAGCTAATATTCCAGTCACTAATACAGATAGACAGTTTGTGACTTATCACCCAGGAGAAGTACTAGCATCAGGTTTACTGATACAGACTCCTAATAGGCAATCTGGTGATATTTATCCAGATTTTGACTCCCAACAACAGAATCCAGGCATATTCTGGACTATAGCTGGTACAACTAACTGACCTATAATCACTATCTATGTAAATGGAATATCACTGGAAGGGTTGGTAGACACAGGTGCAGATTATACAGTCACTAGAGGTGCCAACTGGCCCAGTCATTGGCCAAAGATTAAGGCAGACACCTATATGTCTGGCATAGGAGGATCAATAGAAGCAGAAGTTAGTACTACCTCTTTGAGATGGATATTTGAAGGTGAATCAGGAGCTTTTATTACTTTTATAATCGAAAAAAATCCCCATCAATCTGTGGGGGAAAGACATGTTAGGATTACAAATGAGTATTTTGACTTTTTAGGCTGTTGAAGACCTGTCTGCACTCTCACCTGTTCCCATTCAATGGAAAACTAATACAGCAGTGTGGGGTGCAACAGTGGCCCTTAACAAGTGAAAAAATTCAGGTCTTATTAGATATAGTATAAGACAGGGGTCCTCAAACTACAGCCTGTGGGCCAGATGCGGCAGCTGAGGACATTTATCCCCTCCCCAAGGTCTATGAAGTTTCTTTATTTAAAGGCCCACAAAACAAAGTTTTTGTTTTTACTATAGTCCGGCCCTCCAAAAGTCTGAGGGACAGTGAACTGGCCCCCTATTTAAAAAGTTTGAGGACCCCTGGTATAAAAGCAACTTGACCAAGGACACTTACAACCTTTTCTAAGTCCTTAGAATTCCCCTGTATTTGTTGTAAAAAAGAAATCTGGAAAATGGAAGATGTTGACTGATTTAAGAAAAGTAAATGAATAGATGGAAACTATGGGAACTCTACAGCCTGGACTTCTATCTCCTACTCAGTTGGCTCAAGAATGGCCTCTTTGGGTTATAGACATTAAGGATTGTTTCTATTCCATTCCTTTAGATAAGGAGGATATGAAAAGATTTGCCTTTTCAGTACCCAGCATTAATTTAGCTGAGTCTTATAAAAGATATGAATGCACAGTTTTGCCACAGGGAATGAAAAATAGCCCTACTATGTGTCAAATATATGTTCCTGCTGCTCTTATTCCAGTAAGAAAAGAATTTCCAAAAGTTATGTTATTATATTACATGGATGATATCTTAGGGTGTGCATGTGAGGAGCAAATGTTAGAAGCCTGTCCACAAAAGACCATAGGAACACCAAGGAACTACAAATTTCATAGAGCTCCAGAAAAAATTCAAAGACATGCTCCTTTTTAATATTTGGGATATGAAGTATATCCTTAGGTGCTTATACTACAAAAACTTTGCTTAAGAACAGAAAAGCTAAACAGCTTAAATGACTTTCAGAAATTGATAGGAAATATCCAATGGATGTGTCCAGTGTTAGGCTTAACTACCTATCAGTTACAACCATTATATGACATTTTAAGGGGAGACACTGCTTTAAACTCACCACACCAGCTTCAAAAGAGGCTCAAGAGGCTTTGAGAGAAGTTGAACTGTCTTTATCCAATGTGGTTGAAAGAATCACTCAAAAACCTTTGGAAATATCAGTTTTTGCTACAAAGGAGGTGCCCACAGCAGTCCTTCATCAAGGACACAGTGTGATAGAATGGGTGAACCTCCCAGCACAACCATAACAAAGCCTTACTGCTTACCTAGTGTTTGTGGCTAGAATCTTATTAAAGGCCATTAAAGGAATAGTATAATTATCTGGGATAAAACCTGACAAGATATACACATTGTATACCAATGCACAAATTAGTGTATGCTGTGAAACCATTCCAGAGTGGCAAATTTTATTGGCCATAGTTCCAAATTTTACACACGGGTCTCCATTAAAGATAACCCAGCTATTACATTATTGGCAATTAATTTTTGAAGAAAAGATTTCTGAGGTTCCTCTTAAAGGACCAACTATCTTTACAGATGCATCCAAACATAACATTTATGCTGTATACTCTCTTGACTTAACTATAAAGAGAGTAGTCAGAACTCCTTTTCAATCCACTCAGCAGAATGAACTGTATGCAATCATGCTAGTTCTTACTCCAGGAGATGTAAATATAATTTCTGATTCAGCCTATTCAGTAGATGTGGTACAAAGAATTGCCACAATCTAAATAAAATTTGTAGTTTCTAATATATATCAGCTCTTTAAGGAACTTCAAGAGCAAATGAGAAAGCATCCAGGTAAGACTTATATCTTGCATGTTTACTCACATAGTGGACTTCTAGGTCCTATATTTTTAAATGGAAATTCAAAGGCAGATTGCCTTCCAACCATTTTAGCCAATACTCCTTTATTTCAGGCAGCCCAAGAATCTCATTCTAAATACCATCAGGCTGCTCAAGCTTAATGTTTGCAGTTTGGGATAACAAAAGAGGAAGCTAGGAGCACAGTAAAAGCCTGTACAGCTTGCCTTCCTTTTCATGCTCCTCCGCTCCCTCCAGGGAAGAACCCTCATGGTTTGAGACCCAATGAAATCTGGCACATGGATGTGACCCATTATGAATCTTTTGGTTGTTTGTCTTTTATCCATGTTGTAGTAGACACTTTTTCAGGATTTACCTTTGCAATACCAGCAGCAAAAGATACAGCCTGAGCGGTCACTGAATTCCTTATCCAAGCTTTTGCAATTATGGGTGTGCCACAAGCAATAAAAACAGACAATGGAACTGCATATACTTCTAAACATTTTGCACACTTTTGTTCAGAGTATCAGATTTTACACACCACTGGCATACCTTTTAATCCTCAAGGACAGGGAATAGCAGAGAGGAGAAACAGAGGCATCAAGATGCTCCTCCAAAAACAAATGAAAGGGGGAGCCACAGGTAACCATAGAGAACTTTTACATTTAGCTCTTTATAATATTAATTTTTTTTATTTTTGATAAAGATTCACTGGCTCCAGCAGACAGATTTTATAACCCACTGTAAGGGTAGTGTCCAGTGCAAGCAGCTCCATTATCTTTAGATAATCGCCAGGTGATGTAGAGAGATCCAGAAAGTGGTGAAGGGAAGGGACCAGATATGTTAACTGCTTGGGGGAGAGGATTTGCTTGTATCTGTACAGATGGAGAAGGAATCAGATGGATGTCAACGAGCCATATTTGCCTTGTCCATTGGAGAGAAACAGAAAAGATCCTTGAACCAAAGAAAAAGACCCAAGAAACATCAGATGGTTCCAGCTTTGTCTATATGTCCCAATGAAAAAGCATGACTATTAACCCAATGTGTATGGCAATTGACTCATGAACATCAAAAATTGTCAGTGAGACTGCTGCAAGACTTCCAAACCATCAGGAATCATTGGATTCCCTGACACATGAAGTGTTGGACAATAGATTGGTTTTGGACTACCTCTTGGCTGCTGAAGGAATTGTACGTATGATAGTTATTTATATATCCTCCTTTTAGGATTTATGGACATGTATAATTCCTCATGTTGATTCATATTGTTTGTTACATCATTAATAACCTGTGTTATTTTACTATGTGCTTGTGTAATACCTTCCATGCTGCTGGATTTATGCATACCTGTTTTAATTACCTTCAGCCTTGAAAAAACCTGCTAACAATATCTGGTTTGACTCTCCATTTCCCAAATGTTTTCACCTCCCTTTCTGAGAATTCATGGAGGGTGTGATCACATCCTTTTTGGTGTTTTCACCTCCATTCCTGAGAAGTCAGGGAGGGTGTGACCACCTGTATTCTAAAACAAAAGAAAGCAGGAGATGTAGAGCACCCTAACTCTGGAGAAGTGTACTTGAAACAAGGATACTTACAACAAGGTGTTAACTCAGTGAAATTGATGAAAAGATGGTTAGTATACATATACTTAGTACTTAGCATGGTGATGTAATGGTTCTCTAGTTCACACATATTCAGTATCATGTAATGATGTAATTATAATAGGGTATTTAGGGGCTGAGAAAGACTGGAAATGAGACATTCCATCCTTGACCTTCCTCCTGGTGACTCTCCTGCCTCCTGTACTCCTCCACTAAGATCAAAACTAGGTCAGACTGTGACAGACACAGACAGGAAAGGAGTCATGAAAAAGACAATAAAGACTCTATACTCTATTCCTGACCATTCTTGTGGTGTCTATCCTGCTGAGACCAAGACCCATCCAGAAAGCTAGCCTGAGCATTATTTTTTTATTTTTTAAAAATTATAACTTTTTTATTATAACTTTTTATTGACAGAACCCATGCCTGGATAATTCTTTTACATTTTCCCTTGCACTCACTTCTATTCCAACTTTTACCCTCCCTTCTTTCACTCCCTCCCCCAGATGGCAAGCAGTCCTATACATGTTGAATATGTCAGTGTATATCCTTGATACAATATCTGTGTGCAGAACCACACAGAGATCTGTGTGCTCTTCCAATTTATTTATAATCTCATTCTTTATGTCTAGGTCATGAACCCATTTTGACCGTATCTTGGTGCACAGTGTTAAGTGTGGGTCAATGCCTATTTTCTACCACACTAATTTCCAATTTTCCCAGCAATTGTTGTCAAATAATGAGTTCTTATCCCCAAAACTGGGGTGTTTGGGTTTGTCAAACAGTAGATTATTAAAGTTATTGGCTGTTTTGTCCTTTGAACCTAACCTATTGCATTGATCAACTAGTCTATTTCTTAGCCAATAACAGATGGTTTTGGTAACTACTGCTTTATAATATAATTTTAGATCTGGTACAGCTAGGCCACCTCCATTTGATTTTTTTTCATTAATTCCCTTGAAATTCTTGATCTTTTGTTTTTCCATATGAACTTTGTTGTTATTTTTTCTAGGTCATTAAAATAGTTTTTTAGGAAGTCTGATTGGTATAGCACTAAATAAATAGATTAGTTTAGGAAGTATTGTCATCTTTATTATATTTGCTCGTCCAATCCAAGAGCATTTAATATTTTTCCAGTTGGTGAAATCAGACTTAATTTGTGTGGAAAGTGTTTTGTAGTTTTGCTCATAAAGTTTCTGATTTTCCCTTGGCAGATAGATTCCTAAGTATTTTATACAATCAGTAGTTGGTTTAAATGGAATTTCTCTTTGTAACTTTAACTGTTGGGTTTTGTTAGTGATATATAAGAATGCTGATGACTTATGTGGGTTTATTTTATATCCTGCAACTTTGCTAAAGGTGTGCATTGCTTCTAATAACTTTTTAGTAGAATCCTTGGGGTTCTCTAAGTGTACCATCATATCATCAGCAAAGAGTGATAATTTGGTTTCCTCATTGCCTATTCTTATTCCTTTCATCTCTTTCTCAACTTTTATTGCCGAAGCTAGCATTTCTAATACAATATTGAATAGTAATGGTGATAGTGGGCAACCTCGTTTCACTCCTGATATTATTGGGAATGGTTTCAGTTTGTCCTCATTACATATGATGCTTACTAATTGTTTTAAATAGATGCTACTGATTATTTTAAGGAAAAGTCCATTTATTCCTATGCTCTCAAGTGTTTTTAATAGGAATGGATGTTGATTTTTATCAAATGCTTTTTCTGCTTCTATTGAGATGATCATATGGTTTTTGTTAATTTGGTTATTAATATGGCCAATTATACCAATAGTTTTCCTAATATTGAACCAGCCCTGCATTCCTGGTATAAATCCTACTTGATCGTGGTGTATTATCCTGGGGATGATTTTCTGTAGTCTTTTGCTAATATCTTATTTAAGATTTTAGCATCAATATTCATTAGGGAGATTGGTCTGTAATTTTCTTTCTCTGTTTTCAACCTACCTGGTTTAGTTATCAGTACCATTTCTGTGTCATAAAAGGAACTTGGTAGGACTCCTTCATTCCCTATTTTTTCAAATGGTTTATAAAGCATTGGGGCTAAATGTTTGGTAGAATTCACATGTAAATCCATCTGGTCCTGGAGATTTTTTTTAGGGAGTTGCTTAATAGCTTGTTCTATTTCTTTTTTTTGAAATGGGACTATTTAAGCAATTTACTTCCTCCTCTATTAATCTGGAAAGCCTATATTTTTGGAGGTAGTCATCCATTTTGTTTAGGTTATCAAATTTATTGGCATAAAGTTGGGCAAAGTAACCCCTTATTATTTTTTTTAATTTCCTCTTCATTGTTGGCAAGTTCTCCCTTTTCATTTTTAAAACTACTAATTTGACTTTCCACTCAGATTTTTCTTTTTCTAATCAATTTTATTCTATTTTCATTGTATTTTATTGTGTTTTCATAAAACCAACTTTTAGTTTTATTTATTAATTCAAGTTTTTTTTATTTTCAATATTATTAATTTCTCCTTTTAATTTTAGAATTTCAAGTTTAGTAATTGATTGGGGGATTTTAATTTGGTCTTTTTCTAGCTTTTTAAGTTGCAAGCCCAATTCATTGATCTTCTCTTTCTCATTTTATTCAAGTAAGCCTCTAAGGATATAAAATTTCTCCTTATTACCGCTTTGGCTGCATCCCACAAATTTTGGTATGATGTCTCATCATTGTCATTATCTTCGGTGAAATTATTAATTGTGTCTATAATTTGCTGTTTCACCCAATCATTCTTTAAGAGGAGATTATTTAGTTTCCAATTACTTTTTGGTCTATTTACACCTAACTTTTTGTTGAATGTAGTTTTTATTGCATTGTGATCTGAAAAGAAAGCATTTACTTTTTCTGCCTTCCTGCATTTAATTTTGAGGTCTTTATGTCCTAATATATGGTCAGTTTTTGTGTAGGTTCCATGAACTGCTGAGAAGAAAGTATACTCCTTTCTGTCATCATTCAGTTTTCTCCAACGATCTATCATACCTAATTTGTCTAATATTCTATTTACCTCTTTAATTTCTTTCTTATTTGTTTTGTGATTTGATTTATGTAATTCTGAGACTACAAGACTGAGATCTCCCACTATTATAGTTTTGTTGTCTATTTCTTCTCGCATCTCTTTTAACTTCTCCTTTAGGAAGTTAGATGCTATACCACTTAGTGCACACATGTTTAATATTGATATTGCTTCATTGTCTATAGTACCCTTTAGCAAAATAGTTTCCTTCCTTATCTCCTTTAATGAGATCAATTTTTGCTTTTGCTTGATCTGAGATAAGGATGGCTATCCCTGCTTTTTTGACTTCACCTGAAGCATAATAGATTCTGCTCCAGCCTTTTACCTTTACTCTGTATATATCTCCCTGTTTTAAATGTGTTTCCTGTAAACAACATATTGTAGGGTTCTGACTTTTGATCCAGTCTGCTATCCGCCTCCGTTTTATGGGAGAGTTCATCCCATTCACATTTATGGTTAAAATGACTAATTCTGTATTTCCTGCCATCCTAATATTCCCAGATTATGCTTTTCTTTTTCTTGCCCTCCTTCCCCCCTTCCCTACTATTAAACTTATTGGTCCCCCTTGTGTCACAAAGCTCTCCTTCTTTAGGATCCCTCCATTCTCCCTTTAAATCCCTTCCCCTTTCTTGTACCCTTCCCTTCTTACTCTTTTTCCTTTTCCCTTTTCCTCTCCCTCTTTTTAATGAGGTGAGAGATGGTTCTCTGTAAAACAAATATGTCAATTATTTCCTCTTTGAGCCAACTCTGATGAGAGTAAGATTCACACAATGTTCCTCCCCCTCTCTAAGTTCCCTCAGATATGATAGGTTTCCTTTACCTCATTGTCGCATGTAGTTTCCCTCTTTTTATTTCCCCTTTTCCCTTTTTCTGACACTATCCCCTTTCCATTTCTACTTCCCTTTTTTATGTTATTTCAGTACAATCAAATTATACATGTGGTTTTATGTATACCCACAACAGAAATACAGTTCTCAAGAGTTCCTTTTACCTTTTTCTACTTGTCTTGAGTCCTGTTGTTGGAGATCAAATTTTTTGTTTAAGTCTGGTTTTTTCTTTAGAAACAGATGGAATTCCTTTGTTTCATTAAATGTCCATCTTCTTCCATGGAAAAAAAAATGCTCGGCTTAGCTGGGTAGTTTATTCTTGGCTGAATTTCAAGTTCTTTTACCTTTTGGAATATCAGATTCCAGGCCCTTCGATCCTTTAATTTTAAGGCAGCTAGATCTTGAGTGACCCTTATTGTGGCACCATGGTATTTGAATTGTTTTTTTCCTGGCTGCTTGTAATATTTTTTCTTTAGTCTAAAAATTCTGAAATTTGGCCACAATATTCCTCGGATTCTTTATTTTAGGGTCTTTTTCAGAAGGTGTTCGATGAATTCTTTCAACACCTATTTTACCTTCCGGTTCTATTACTTCTGGGCAGTTATCTGATGATATCCTGTAAAATAGTATCTAGGCTCTTTTTTTCATCATAATTTTCGGGTAGTCCAATGATCCTCAGGTTATCTCTCCTAGATCTATTTTCCAGATCTTTTGTTTTTCCAAGTAAATATTTGACATTTTTTCCAATCTTTCATTTTTTTTTTTTGCTTTTGCTTGACTGATTCTTGATGTCTCAATGAATCAATCATTTCTATTTGTTCAGTTCTGATTTTTAGTGAGTTATTTTCTTCATTAGCTTTTTTTTACTTCTTTTTCTATATGTTTAATTGAGTTTTTAAATGAGTTGTTTTGCTCTATGGAGTTTTTTTTCCATTTCACTAATTCTTTTTTTAGTGAGTTATTTTCTTTTTCCAATTCACAAATTCTGTTTCCCTGCACTTCTTGGAAGTTTTTTACCTTTTCCAATTCACATTTCAGGAAATTGTTACTCTCTTGCATAGCTTCTCTTTCCTTTCCCCATTTTTCTTCTAGTTCTCTTTTAAGGTTTTTAATAGTCTCTTTTAGGAGAGCCTTGATTTCTTGTAAATTAGAGTCAATTCTTTATATATTTTGGAAATGAGGCCTTTATCAGAACCTTTAGCTGGAAAAATGTTTCCCCAGTTTGTTGCTTCCCTTCTAATCTTGTTTGCATTAATTTTGTTTGTACAGAGGCTTTTTAATTTGATGTAATCAAAATTTTCTTTTTTTGTGATCAATAATGGTCTCTAGTTCATCTTGGGTCACAAATTTCTTCCTCCTCCATAAGTCTGAGAGATAAACTACTCTCTGTTCCTCTAATTTATTTATAATCTTGTTCTTTATGCCTAAATCATGGACCCATTTTGATCTTATCTTGGTATACATTGTTAAGTATGGGTCCATGTAGCCTGAGCATTATTACACTTATGATTCTATATTTTATATTTACCTCAAGCTCAGATATTTTTGGTTCCAAGTCAAATACCTGTTAAAAATGCAGATTTCACAATCCATTAGTGATTGTTCCACTCAGAAATGGGACTTACTCTGTTGTGGGAAAATTATATGTTCTAAACCTTATCTTGTAAGAAGCTTTTCCAATTTATGGAACATCAAAGTTTTGACATTCAGTTTTGTAAGAGCCTTCCCATATAGGAGATTCTCATATCTAAGGGAACACCCTCCTAAGATTTGTTTGTGGCCTTTTTTGCTTACATTATTTTTATTGTTTTATTTTAATAACCAACTTGATTTTCTAATAGAAGTCTTCTCCCCTTTTAATTTTTTATTATATAACATAAGGCAGTAATTCCTCAATGAATGTCCAATACTGGATAGTCATAAATATTACTATCAATAATAGTTGTTGATATGGCCATTGCAAAACCAATTGCATTAGTTTTCTTGTATAGATGTTGGGGCTGTGTAAGGTTATTTGGTTGGACATATGACAGTATTTTTGGCTAGCAAAAAATAAGAAGCCCAAATCCCACAAAACCCGAACACCAGAACAAATGCATTTGCATGCATACCTTACTTTAGTAAATTCTACTTTTCCATTACTATTAAGAAAAAATGGATTTTTAGCCATTTTGGACAAAATAATCAGTTGTTCAATACAGATTTAGGAAGAAATCATATCCTTGAGGCTCTGGGATTAAGGAAGTCAAATTTTGCATCTCAAATGAATCATTCAAATTAAATTAGAATTTAGTTTTTAATCTCATAAGAGTAGTCTACTTTTTTGGGGTGGGGATTAAATGACCTACACAGGTGAATATTTGGGCCAAGGAAGAATATATCTGAGATATCTTTGCCAATTATAAATTTTCTATTATATGACTCATTCAGAGCTAATCATTATTGCTCTTAGAGATCACCTAGCAATCAAACATGGTGATTTTCAGGACATTACAAGTTCTGCCCTTTGGGGTCTTGGGGAACTCACTGTTCTGATTTCTCTTCTTTCAAGTACTCTCCTACCTCCTTTCTTCTCTTCATTATGGCTACATTAGGCTCTGGGCTAAAACGTTCCTGTTTCTGACAAGTTTTATTCTCAGCTCCTGAACATCTCCCACTCTTCCACTTCTAGTCCCTCCATGACATTATAGATTCTACAGCCAAATCATGCTCAGTGTTTTGGATTCAACGTGTTCATCAAGACCAGACAGTCTAGGTTCTAGTGATTTCCATGATCATCCAACCTGGCTTCAATTTCCATGCCCCACTGGGCATACATACAAAGGCAGTTTTAAACTCCTAGCTCTGATACTCTCTGTCTGTTTTCTCAACTTCCAATATTCCCACAAGAAAGATTTCTGAAAGTCAAAACTTTTAGTCTTACAGGCAACATTAAAGACATGACATTTTTGATTTTAAAGCCATATCGTGAGAACTTGTCTCCAAATAAAAATCTTCTTCCTAAACAGCTGTCTGTATTAAACAACTGATTTTTTTGTCCAAAAAGGCTAAAGATCCATTTTTCTTAATAATAATGGGAAAGCAGTATTTATTAAAGTAAGGTATGTATACAATTGCATTTATTCTGGTGTTGAGGTTTTGTGGGATTGGGCTTTTTACTTTTGGCTAGCCAAAAAAATATGCAGTAAACTATGAAAACCTTTTGGGAGGTTGCTTTAATATGTGTGTGGTTTGTGGATTTTTTTTTGCTTTTTTTTTTCTATTATGCATCAGTGATGCATAATATAATTTATATCAGAATGCATGAATGATCTCCCATGAAAAATCTACCTTCTTCCTCTGTGGTCAATTAATTTGAGATGGCCAATATTTGGGCCCATTAGAAATATTTCTTGTTGTTTATTCATGTCCATTTCTTCATGACGCCATGCACAATATCATGCCAGTCCCTTCCCTTCTATTCGCTTCTCCCCCTCAAAGTCTTTCTAAGTTTTGTTCATTGTTTCTGTGACACTATGTCTAGTTCTTCCTCAGCAAACTGATTTTGCTTTTCTCTTCAATTTTTCCCAGTATCTGGGCATTCACCAATGAGGTCCATCTTTTCCTTATGTAGCCAAAATATTGAAGTTTTAGTGTCAGTATATGTCCTTCCAGTGAATAATTCAGTGAATTATGAATTAATTTCTTTCAGTATTGATTGATTTGATCTCCTTGATGTTCAATAGACTAAGACCACAGACAAAAACTAATTTTTGGCATTTCTGAGATTTTCCACAATAAAATCCCTGACAGAGCATATAATTGATATTTTTAAAACCCTTGCAGTTATCATACTCATTGGTTTCTAGGACTCTGCAAGTTCTGACCTTTGGTGTTCTCTCTGTTCTCTTAAATCCCAACATGACTTTCCCAGATTTTACACTTCTTCTACTTCAGGATTCTGGAATCAGTATTTCCTTCTAGCCCAGATATTCTAAGTTTTATATGTCTTCCTGGTCTAACTTTCCATGCAAATTAGCAACCACCAGAGGGAGGAATTGACCCTGAGCAAGAAAATTCTAGAATCTAAATTCTCAGCCACATCCAAAATATACTATAGTATAATATATTATATTATATACATATAATATATTTTATATACAATATATTATATATGTTATATAATATGTAACATATTTATTATAAGCATAATATAGTATATAAAATATACTATAAAGTATAATATAAGTGGAAGCCCAGTATTCATTGTCCTAAAGTCCTTCCAAGTCCTGATATTTTGAATTCTAAGATCTATCCTCTAATAGTCTCCAAGATTTTAATTTATTTTAAATTGATATCATTATTCTCACAATGCAAAGGAGCATTACTAATATTCTGATTGTGGAACATATTTTTTCTCTTAACAATCCTTATTATATCAAAACATTTATCTCTATGTGGAAAAGATCCTAAGTTAATTAGAATGAATAGTAATATCAACAGCAGTCTATATCAAAGAGAGAAGAGCATGGTATTGTATTTGTATTGATGTGCATGTTTAAAGTTGTAGCGTTTTTCTTTTTAGTCCTTTCATGATATCTTTTCACATTACATTTTAAAATGTGAGATTATCTTTTAAAGATAATATAAATATAATTAGAATAAAATACAAATCTATGAAAAATCTAATATTTCCTTATGTCTTATTTTTTTCACACTGTCCAATATTTTACCTAAGCATGTCTTTGATCAATTCTAAAATTACTGATATTTTACATTCAAAGTCCATATCCTGACAATATAATTGATATTTTTAGCCCCCAATGTCTGAGATGTGGAAGTTTTTAGGATACCTTTGATGTTCTAAGAGCTCTCTTCTGATCTAGCTTCCTTCAAGTGCTCCTATTTCTCTCAATCTCTTCTCTTTGTCTACTCTCACAATGGACATTATGTGGATTTACCATCCCAGTGTTTCCATAAATTGTGTTCTCTTTGGAATAACTTTTTTTTTCCTTTGGGTTAAGGGAATCAGGGTGAATTGACAAAACCAGGGAGAAATATCATGAAACATTGTAAAACTTCATTGGAACTCAGGTCTTGCTGAAACCAGGGCCAATGCTGTATTCCTATTGTATATCTTCTCCTTTCTCTATTCTAGTCTCTCAGTGGTGATATTCCAAAATTTACAAGGTAAAAAAACCCAGATCCTGGATTAGGAATGTCTCTTTGGGTTAGATATTCTTAGATCTAAATGTCCTCCCTCATGTCATATTGTACCTCCAGTTTCCTCACTCTAATGATACATAATAAGGCAAGATTTAATGCTTAACTCAGATAGTCCATATTGATGTTATCAGCACGTTCCAAAATTTTCCACATGAAGCCTCTACCCAGGGATCATTCAAGCTATTTGGGCAGGGGGCTGACTGACTTCAAATTTTTGAAAAAGAATTTAAAATTCTTTAAAAAGTATGCTTGAAGATATATTTTTTGGTTTGGTTTTCTCACAGTTTCTTTTTTTCATTTTTCTTGTACATCTCCAATTCCTTATTTAAATGAAGATGGAATGAGGAAATAATGTCTTTGTCAAAATCTACCTTCTTCAAATGAGTAAAAAATGACCCATCTATGGGTCCTTCTAGCACATCTCTGAAAAGAACTCTTTGTTAGATGAGAGATTTTGTACTCTTAGAGTCCTTTACCAGCAGATGATTTTTGTTCTCTGCACCCCCACACTCCACATCTATAGCATGTACTTTCTTTCATTTTTTCTTTTTTTCTCTTTCTTTCTTTCTTCCTTCCTTCCTTCCTTCCTTCCTTCCTTCCTTCCTTCCTTCCTTCCTTTCTTTCAAGAAAAGAAACAACAGAAGAAAAAAAGTGAACATAATACATGTTGATTTACATTCAGTTTCCATAGTCATTGAAAGAATCGATCAATCACCTCTGGAAAAAGATCCCAAAAAACATTGTTGCAAAACTTCAGAACTATAATCTCAAGGAAAAAATACTGCAAGCTTCTAGACACAAAACAATTCAAGTATAAAGGAGCAACAGTCAGCATTACCCAGGATCTGGCAGCTTCTAAAATAAATAATTGGAGAGCCTGGGATACCGTATTCCAGAAAGCAAAGGACTTGGGGTTACAATCAAGAATCAACTACCTAGTGAGACTGAACATCAACTTTCAATGAAGTAAGAGACTTTTTTTATCATTTCTATTGAAAAAAAAAACAGAAATAAACACACACACACACACATACATATGTATATTATGTAAAGTTTAAATGGTTTACATTCCTAGATGGGAAAATATTTGTAACTCTTGAGAACTATATCTTTTATTGGGGCAGTTAGTGGAGGGTGTGGATATGAATGGACTCTAATATGATGATATCAAAAAAAGAGAGAGTAAGGGGTGAAAAAGGATTGTACTGGAAGTGGGGGAAAGGCGAGATAAAATGAGACAAATTAAATCACATGAAGAGGCACAAAATACATTACAATTCTCTCTATTACAATACAGAGAAAGAAAAGAGGGGGATGATCATTGTCTGAAGCTTAATCTCATCAGTTTTGGCTCAAGGAGGCAATAACATTCATTCAGTTGGATATAGAAATTTATCTTACCCTATGAAGAAGTTGGAGGAGAAAGGGGAAAGAAAAATAAGGGGATGGATAGAAGGGAGGGCAGATTGAAGGCAGGGTGGGATAGAAAAAAGCACTACTAAGAGGTACAGGATGGAAAGAGAGAACAAAAGTATATATGGGAGAGAAATTAGGATGGAGAGAAACATACAGCTGTTTATCATCACTGGAAATGTGAATGAGATGAATTCTCCCATAAAATGGAAGTGAATAGCAAACTTAATTAAAAGCCAGAATCCTATAATATGTTGTTTACAAGAAACACATATGAAACAGAGAGATACATACAGAATAAGGGTAAAAGATGGAGTAGAATTTATTATGCTTCAGCAAAAGCAAAAAAAAAAATCAGTGGTAACAATTTTGATCTCAGATAAAGCAAAAGCAAAATTATATCTAATTAAAAGAGATAAGGAAGAAAACTACATCTTGTTAAAGGATACCATAGACAATGAAATAGTATTAATACTGTACCAAGGGGTACAGCATCCAAATTTTTAGAGAAAAAGTTAATCCAGTTATAGGAAGTAGACAGGAAAACTAGATTAGTTGGTACTTCAACCTCCCCCTCTCAGAATTAGATAAATTTAGCCACAAAATAAACAGGAAAGAAACTAGAGAATTTAATAGAATCTTAGAAAACTTAGATATGATAGGCCTCTGGAGAAAATTGAATATGGACAGAAAAAAATATACCTTTTCTCAGTTGTCTACACAAAAACTGAACATGTGTTAGGCCATAAAAAGCTCAGTCAAATGCAGAAAGGTAGAAAGAGTAAATCCTTCCTTTTCAGACCATGATGCAATAAAAATTACATTCAAAAGAGGAACAGGGAAATATACACTTAAAATCAATTGTAAATTAAATAATCCAATTCTAAAGAATGAGTGGCTCAAACAACATATCATATTAATAATCCATAATTTGATCCAAGAGATTGACAATAATGAGACAACATATCAAAATCTATGGGACAAAACCAAAGGGAAAAAATTTATATTTCTAAATAGAGACATGAATAAAATAAAGAGGAGAATAAATAAATAGAGCATGCAACTAAAAAAAAGTAGAAAAAGAACAATTTGAAAACACCCCAATTAAATGCCAACTAGAAATTCTGAAACTCAAAGAAGAGATCAATAATTGAAACCAAGAAAATGATTGAACTAATTAATCAAGCATATACTTTTTTGAGTAAATTGTAAGGTCTCTTTGCTCTGAGGTTTACCATTCTATGGGCCCTGCAGTTCTCTTGTTTGTCTCCATGACAACTGCCAGACCTGAAGGCTCTGTGAGCTCAAATTCTCTGGTGTCTGAAAATGTCCATTCCCACACCCCATCCAGCTCCCACTCTCCTTACTTCTCTGGGCTGTCACAATTCTGCTCCAGTAGATTCCATCATCTTATCCAGCTGCTGAGCCTTCCCTTCAAAGGGGCTTCAAGCCTGTATATTCTCTCTTTCAAGAGCCATCCCCAATCTCCTTGTAACTCTAAGCTTTGGATGGCCAAACAGCACCTTCAAAGGCAGGACTCATCCCCTCACTAAGAAATTCTGTATTCTCAGCTGCCAGACCCCCAGCATCAGAGATCTTTGAAAGGTCCTGGGATGCCCCGAAAGTCTATGCTGATGTTTTGGCTTCTGAGGCCAGACCCTCCTATGATCCCTAAGAAGCTTTCTTTCCTTTTTTTGTTGCATCATTATTACAGTGTTTATGACTGTCATCACGTACAAAATTTTCAAACTAACCAGTGTCCATTCTAAATCCTTAAACTACACATAATGTGCCTGTACCTGAAGTTATTTTTTTCAACCCAGAATATATTGAAAGACAGCCTAGAATATTTGGAAAGTTACCATTTGAAGGCCCCCTTCCATACCAGAATCATTGTAGATTCACAGATGCCTCAGAGTGCTGGCATGTGGAAGAACAGAAAACACTCCTCTTTTGACACTTTGGTCTTCTAGAGGCCCCCCTCCATGTCTCCTCTTCTTTGTGGGCTCTCCCAGAAGTGATAGTTCCTCTTCTGCATTCCCATTTCTTTGGATAATTTCCCTGCTTCAGCCTTAGAACATCTATCATGTTCTCAGGACGAATCGGAATTGGCTTTTGAGTTTTTGTTTCTTGTACTTAGATAACAACGAAACCCACTAGATATTCCTTTGGAAGTTCCACTAATGCATTGTTAATGGACTCATGAGGAGAGAGAAGGAGAAAGAAGGAATGGGAAGAAACCCTTCTGAAGAGCAATTTGGAACTGTGTCCAAAGGGCTAAAAAACTGCATATTGTTTGACCAGCAATGTCTTTACTTGATCTATATTCCAAAGAGATTGAAAGAAACAGGAAAGGACCTACACATGCAGAAATGTTTACAATAGCTTTTTTTTTTGGTAGTTTCAAGGAACTGGAAATGGAGTGGATGTCTATTAGTTGGGGAATGACTGAATAAGTTATGGTATATGAATGTAATAAAATATTGTTGTATAAGAAATGACCAACAGGATGATTTTAGAAAAACTTGGAAAGACTTACATGGACTGATGCTGAGTGAAGTGAGCAGAACCAAGAGAGCATTGTACATAGCAACAAAAATATTATATGAGGACTGGCAGTGATGGATTTGGTTCCTTTCAACAAGCTAAGAATATACAGGCTCCTAATTCCTGGAATCATTGACATTTTCCATTCTAAGGCCACTTCTCAAACCACATTGTTATTTTTGGTGTCCTTCAATGTCTGGGATGTGGAAGTATTTAGGATACTCAAGCACTGACCTCTTTTTAAGCGTTCTTCTCCCTCTGTCCTAGTTTCTTCTGATTCTTCCAATTGCTCTTATATCTTTCCCTCTCAAGTTTTTGGACACTCCAGAACTGATTTTTATGTTCTCCTTGCTCTGATATAGCTTCTTTCCTTCTCTTTTCTATGGCTATTATCAGATCTGACTTTCTGTGTAGTAAAATCCCAGTTTATTGATAAATTCCATTCTCAGCCTCAGTAAATTTCACCCTTTTTGGTTTTTTGTTTTTGAGGCTATGAGGGTAAAGTGACTTACCGAGGGTCACACAGTGACAAGGACCAGTGCTTTCCCCTGGCCCCACATCTCCTGCTTTCTCTGTTTCACTCAATATTGACTTATTAGCCCTAGATTCTGGATTAGAAACCTCCATAATATCAGCTTTTCTAGATTTTAATTTGCCTCCCTGATCACATATTCTGGCTTCAGTTTTTACTCCCTATAAGTAGAATCAGAGACAGGATTGATCTCCTAACTCAGACATTCTATCTCCATGTTATCAACAACTTCCAACATTCCCACATGAAGGATATCTAGAAGCCAACAAACTTTAGTGTTCTAGGGACTACGCAAGATATGACATGTTGATTTCTAAAGCTGTATCATGCTAATTTGGGTTAAGTATCATTTTTATTTTTTATTAATTGTATTAGGATTACAATGAACATGGGTCTAACTAACTTCAAGACTGAAATGGAATCTGTCTTCCTTATAAACTCCTTAAGTTTTATGCAATCTTATCCTTTTAAAAATTTCCTAAAAGTCATTATTTTTATCTCTTTATTTGAAAAGAAAAACAGAATAGAAAAAAGAGAGACAGAAAAGGAAAATAAAGTAAAACAAAACAAACCCAAAACAAAGCATTGTCATATGCCCAGCAGAATATCAGGGAGGATTCAAAATATATAACAATAAATTTCCAGTTTAAGAAAGGATAATGATAGTAGAAGAAATTATATTCATGACTGTCCATCTTTTCTTTGCTTCCTTGTAGGTAGTCCTTTTGTTCTCTACTGATCACTTTTCTATTTTATTCTTTTTTTCCTCTTTCATTCCTTCCACATCCATAAGCAGGCTATAGTTAAGCACAGATATATTATATCTTATAATATTAGATATTAATTGATAGAGAAATACACACTTGCTCCCCCACATTCACACCCAATCACAGACCCAAAACATATACATATATCTATATACATAGATACATGTCTACATATCTCTATATATTCACACACACACACACACACCCCTATAGAACATGCATTTAAAATACCTATCTGTAATTTAAAACAATTTTAAACAATTTAAAATATTGTTTAATTTAAACATTTATTTAATTTAAAACATTTAAATTTAAATTTAAAATTTTAAAACAATTTATTTAAACAGTTAAATTTAAAACATTTAAAACAATTTTAAACATTTAAACAATATTAGTATGGAGGACATACAATGTTGATTTTTTTCTTGATTGAATCTTTAAGTTTGACTTTGTTTCAGATAAATGAATGATTACTAGACATACTTTTTTCCCTAATAAATTAGACTCCTGATTCATTTTGTAGTGTTTGTATATATCTCTTCTTTCCTAACCTTGCTAACTCTTCTACTTTAATTTGGTTCTTAATTTGTTTGGCTACTACCTAATTTCCTTTCACCCATGGATCCCTCCCTTGTTTTCTTCCCCTACCCTTTGCTTCTCCCTCTGTCCATCCCTCACCATTTATTTCCTTATATATTTGGGAGGGTGCTAAACCCTTCAGGACATATATAATGTTGCCTATTTAACCCATTCCAAATGTAAGTAAGTTTTTAGAACCATGAGCCCTCCTCCCTGTCTGCACATCATTTGTATAAATCTTTCTTTTGAGTTACCCAATTACTGATGTCAATGTTAAATACATGATACACATTGTGGGGTCCCCACTTGCTATTTCTGTGGGGCTAACCTAGAAGTGTTTGCACTTCACAGGGATTAAGCCCTGGTCTGAGGTCTTTGTTCAGGTCCTCTGTTCAGCCCAAAGCCTTCTTCATTTTGTACCAGTCTACGTTCTTCCAAAGGTGCAAATTTGTTCTTTTTCTGGGGAAAATCTGGAATGCCTGGAATTCACTGGCCTATTGTGCCATCTTCCCAGAATATTCCCTAGACATTCTTATTAATTAAAAAAAAAATTCTGTACTGAAGAAATACATAAACCTGCATTTTTGTTCAGTACAGGTTGGAAGAAATAAATTATCTCCTGTGTTAAATCTAATCTCCTTTTTCCTCCTGAGGCAATTGGGGTTAAATGATTTACCAAGGTTCACACAGCTAAGAAATATTAAGTGTCTGAGACTATATTTGAATTCAGGTTCTCCTGACTTCAGGGCCGGTGCTCTATCCACTGTGCAACCTAACTGCTCCTATCTCCTTATTTTTTAAAGGAGTACAAAATGGTCAACATTTGGGCTTACACGGTATATATATGAAAAGAAATCCTCGTGAGTTTTGAGATTTTCCACTTAGAGGCTCCTTCCCCAGCAGAACATTGCTCTTCCCTGAAGACCCCCACTTTTAGCATAGACTATTTTCCAAGACACTGCAAGATCTGTCTTTTGCTCTCCTAAGTCCTCTTTTTGCTCTGGGGTCCCCTCTTCTATGGACACTTCTAGTTCTTTCATTTTTGTTTCCATGGCAACTCCCAGGCCTGTTGCTGTGTGTGTGTATAAACCCTCTTTTTGCTGAAAGTGTCCATTCTCAGATGCCATACATTTCTCCTTCTTTTCTCTAGGCCCTCACTACTCTGGCCTAGCAGATTCTATGATCTCAACCAGCCGATGAACCTGAATTCCAAATGTTTTTAAGCATATATACTCTATGTGCCATAAGCCATCCCCCATCTCAAATTTTCTCTAAGGTTTTCACTTGAAATCTGGGCCTTCAGAGGCAGGACTTATCTCCAGTTAGGAAATTCTGGGTTCTGACCTCCAGGATCAAAGAAACAAAGATCCTTGTAAGGTCCCAGGAAGCCTTGGATGGCAGTATTCCAAGGGGCTGAGATTTTGAATCATATGGCGGAGCCTCCTGGAAGTCATAAAGATTTTCCTTTTCTATTTTGTATTGGAGAATTAATACAATAAACATGAATCTTAATACATACAAAGTTTTAAAACAAACTAATTTCTCTTATAAGTCCTCATCATGTTGCACATTATTTTTTTAAAATAACTTTTTTATTGACAGTACACATGCATGGGTAATTTTTTACAACATCTCTTGCATTCACTTCTGTTCCAACTTTTCCCTTCCCTCCCTCCAACCCCTCCCTTAGATGGCAAGCAGTTTTATACATGTTAAATATGCCATAGTATATCCTAGATACAATATATGTGTGCAGAACCTAACAGTTATCTTGTTGCACAAGAAAAAATTGGTTTTTAAGGTAAAAGTACCTGAGAAGAAAAACAAAAATTCAAACAGTTCACACTCATTTCCCAGTGTTCCTTCTCTGGGTGTAGCTGATTGTGTCCATTATTGATCAATTGGAACTGAATTAGATCTTCTCTTTGTTGAAGAAATCTACTTCTACCAGAATACATCCTTATACAGTATCGTTGTTGAAGTGTATAATGATCTCCTGGTTCTGCTCATTTCACTCAGCATCAGTTCATGTCTTTCCAAGTCTCTCTGTATTCATCCTGCTGATCATCTCTTACAGAACAATAATATTCCGTAACATTCATATACCACAATTTACCCAACCATTTTCCAATTGATGGGCATCCGTTCATTTTCCAGTTTCTAGCCACCACAAAAAGGGCTGCCACAAACATTTTGGCACATACAGGTCCCTTTTCCTTTTTTAAGATCTCTTTGAGATATAAGCCCAGTAGTAACACTACTAGATCAAAGGGTATTTGATTCTATTTTTAATGAGTTATTTTCCTCACTCACTTTTTTATATCTTTTTCTAATTGTCCAATTGAGTTTTTAAGTGAGTTGTTTTGTTCTATGGAATTTTTTTCCATTTCACCAATTTTATTTTTAAAAGAGCTATTTTCTTTTTCCAACTCACTAATTCTCTTTTTCAAGGATTTGATTTCTTTATCCTCTCTATCTTTAAATGAGTGGGATCTCTTGCCAAGCTTCGCTTTCCTTTTCCCATTTTTCTTCTAGCTCTCTTGTGAGAGCCTTTTTAATTTCTTCTATGAGAGTCTTGTGTGTTGAGCACCAGATCATGTCCCCCTTTGGGGATTCATCTGGAGACAGTCTGTTTTTAGTCTCCTCAGGGTTTAAACTTTGCTCTCTATCCACATAGAAGCTATCAATAGTTAGAGCCTGTTTCAATTTTTTGCTCATTTTGTCAAAGAAGAATCAAAGAAAACAAACTAACAAGAAAAACAAATACAAACTGCTTTTTTTTTGAGGGGGTGTTTGGATGGTATTACCAAGCTTCCTCTACAGAGGGGCAGCAGTGAGGCACTAGCAGGACAGCACATGGCTGTGCTGCGTCTGCTCTCTGAGATTCTGAGAGCATGCTGAGATACTGTGGATGGGTGTGGCCCAGTCCTGATAGGTGCTAGCTTTTTGGGGTTGTAGTCTTTATCCCCTGTGTTTTTAGCTTCTCTGCTTGTCTACTGGCTTGCTGCCAGGGCAAAGTAGCCAATACTGTATCAAAGCTCTCCCCACAGAAACGACTGAGATCACACCCCACCACCCTCCGGTCTTCTCAGCTGTGAGCTGCCTGCCTTCCTCTGTCTGCTGTGCTGCTGCTGCCTGCCTTCAGTTTTTGCCTGATCTAACTGCCTCCACCCTCAAGCAAAAACAGACCTTTTCTGGCATATTTCAAGGATGTCTTCTCTTGGTAATTATTTGTGTTTTTCTTCAGTCAAGCAATAATTCCGAGGCTTGTCATGAAATAAATTATTCTGAGAGAAAAGACGGAGCTTAAGTAGATGTGTGCATCCTCTCCACCATCTTGGCCAGAAGAGCAAAATGAATAGTTGCACATTATTTAATTGCAAGTTAACACATTTATTTCAGGTAAGTCTTTATTATTAGGACATTTAGCATGTGAGGGCCAGTTCCAGAACAGATCACTTTAGATTCTCAAAGTCCTTACGGCTATGGCACATGGAAAATTGGAGGATACTCCAGTCTTGACCTTTGGTCTTCTCTGCTGGATATATGTATCCCTTCTTCTAGAGGCTGTCTTCCATCTCTCTTTCTCTTCTTCATGGCCCTTCCCACACCTGAAAATTTCTCTTCTCCAATACCATTTCTTCAGAGCAATTTCCTCTTAAGTTTCTGAATGTCTCCCATTCTCTCAGCACTGGGTTTTGACTTTCTCTAGGCATTTTATTTGAATCAAGAAATTATGTACCCCAAATTCACCTTAATGACTCCTCCAACTCATTCCAGGATTCACTAGTTCGGGATTATAGTCATGATCAATTCAGGATTATATGTTTCCAACAAGCTTATATATTCTAGGTTCCAAGTCAAAGACTTGTTCAAGAACTTTGTCTTCATAATTCACTCCTAATTGGCCCATTCAAATATAGGGCTTACATAAATGTGGGGAAATACTGTGTTTTAAGCTCTAGCTTCCTACCAACTTGCCTACTTTCAGGATACCTGAAATCTAGGCATTCAGTTTTCAAAGGACCTTTGCAGAAAGGAGATTATCATAACTAAAGGAGGACATTCCTAAAATCTGTTTAGATTTTTTTTAGTTTAAGTTGATTTTCTTGTTTTAATTGAACAACCCACTTGAAAATTACCCAATTTCCACAGAGTAGTGTTACCCTTTTCTAAATTCATGTTATAAACACCACAAACTAATAGCCCAAGCTACTGAATATTCAGTATTATTACTCTTTATCAATGAAGGAGTTGCAGAGAGTGGAAATATGTTCAGAAGAATTGCACATGTTTAACCTATATTGGATTAATTGCTGATTAGGGGAAGGGGGTGGTGGGAAGGGAGGGAGAAAAATTTGGACCACAAGGTTTTGCAAGGGTGAATTTTGAAAACTACTTTTGCATGTATTTGGAAATTAAAAGATATTATTTTTTTTAAAAGAGCTGCCGAGGATTCCACTAGATTTTCCTGTACAGATATTTAGCTTTGTGGCTTCTTTTGAATGGTTATAAAATAGAGAATATTTTTACCATACCCTTGTGGCTCTATGGTAAGGATGTGAAATTGGTTTATTTTTAGTATCAGCAATGCCTTTTCAAAATGAAGTTTGAATTAAAGTTTGATGTTATAAGATTATTCTATTTTGTTTTTCTTTTTAATGATCTACCCCATTTCTATATTTAGGTGAAGTAAGAATATATATCTTGGGTATTTACAATATTTTCCATTCATAATCAATCATTTTTTCCCTCAAAAAATCAGTTAGCAATCAAACCTGGTGATTTTTAGTACATTCCCAGATTGGCCTTTTGGAGAATCTGAATACTCTCTGCTCTGATTTCCCATCTTCAAATTGCTCTCTTAGCTCATTCCTTCCATTCATCATGGATATACCAGTCTTTGTGTTAAAATCCTTCTGACCCTTTCTATTCTCAGTTCCTTAAGACCTCTCACTCTCCCACTTCTAATCTCTCTGAATAATGACATTTGAGATTATGTATCCAAATCAAGTTCAGGAATCTGCATTTAAAGTTTCCTTCAAGCCAACACAGGCTAGATTCCAATGTCTTCCATGATCATTTCTTCTGACTTCACTTGCCACTCCCCATTGGGACATTCAATGGCAGTTTTAAAATCCCAGCTTAGAAATTCTTCATTTCTGTCCTCAACTATTTCCACATTCCCACATAAAAAGTACCTAGAAGTCTAAACCTTTATTGTACTAGGGCACATAGAAATCAAAGAACTTTTGGTTCTAAAACCATATCATGGTAACTTGTATTAAGTTCATATTTTTTACTTTATTAATTGGATTATCATTCCAATATATATTAGTTTACCAATATAATGACTTCCAAACAGAAGTCTTTTTCCTAAAACTCTCTCTAATAGAATAATTTAGTTTTTGGTCCAGAATTACTGAAGATTCATTTTTCTTAAAAAATCATGGAAAGAACAGTCTTCACTAAAGCAAGGAACATATCCACCAGTAATTGTTCTATTGTTCAGATTTTGTGGAATTTGGGGATTTTTTTTCTTTTTTAGGGGTAGCCAAAAAATGCACAGTAATCTCACCAAAAACTTTTGATAGCTTATTTCAAGATATGTAAGAGGTTTGTGTATATTTTTTTTCTTTTCTACATCTAGGATTCATAAGATAATTTACACTGAAAGAAATGAATAACCTCATATAAAATTTTACTTTATTTTCAAAAATTAATTGGAAATGCCCAGTATTTTGACCCACTAATAATATTGATTTTCCCTGATTCACCCATGTCCAGCTCTTAATGGCCATAGCATTCTAGGCTCTTTCTTCTGTCTTCACCTTTCTCTTTTTCTCTTAAAGTCTGTCCAAGTTAGGTTCATTGATTCCATTACAATATCTTATCCACCTCTTCCCCTGCCTTTGGATTTTGCTGTAGCATTCAATCTTTCTCAAATATCAGGGTCTTTACCAATGAGTATCATTTAAGAAGAGCTGATATTTTGGATTCTAAGGCCATATTCTCCCATCATCTATATGATATTCCTTCTTAGTTTTCAATCACATAATCATTACAATGTATATGTGTCTCAGTTACAAATTTCCAAAACTAACCCGTTTCTCTTCTTAATCCTTAGCATGTTACTCCTTCATTTGGTTGCCCAAATATACTTTGTATTTATTTTCCTTCATAATACTATCAACAGCAGTTTTGACTGTGGGAAGCCCTAGAGGGAATTTCATTTATTTTGCTGTTCACATGTTTTCATTTTGGAAGCTTGTTTTGGGGAGGTTGCCAAAAATAGACAGTACTTTAATGACACTCTTTTAGAAGTGTAATTGTGAAAGTGTGATTTCTTTGAAAGCAATCCTACTATGGAATATTAATTAAAGGAAATGAAAGGATTGAAATTTTAAGGAAAATCTTCCTGTTTTAGAAAATTTCTAGAACTAGGTAATACTTTGGCTCACTTGAAATATAGATGAAAATAAATCCTTCCCATTAATGATATTTTCAATCTTAAGGCCCCGCCCTGAACAGATTCTGATTCACATTCTCAGAGATTTTCCAGCTATCACTTAGGGTATCTACATTAAACTGGAAAATATTTTTGCCTACTAAGAATATATTGAAAACAAGCTTTTGATATTAGGACATTTAGCATTTGAAAGTCAATAGCAGAGGGAGCGGAGCCAAGATGGCGGAGAAAGCACATGCAACTTTCTAAGCTCCTCTTATTCCCCTCATAACCAACTATTTAATCCAGCCTCAAAAACAGCTCTTCACTGCTTAAATTCATGAAGATCAGAAGCACTAAAATTTACCAGCTGAAGTCAATCTGGAAGATCACCAGGAAAGGTGTGTCCTGAGGGGCCAGGAACAGACTAGCACATGCAGTGAGAGACTGGTATCCTAAGCAGACCAGGGGCGGGAGTGATCTCTGTGGCTAGAAAGCTTTAGAGACCACTCTGCTATAGGCTAACTGCTCTGCCTTGATTACAAAACAGTAAACTGGCAGAGAAATTAAAGCCTAAAACAGAGGGTACTCTAAAAAACGCCAGAATCTAACAAGATCTGGCTGTAACTACTCAAACACGGAAGAGACTCAAGCAAACTGAAACACAGCCCTGCAGCCACATCCTGCAGTTCGGAGCTTTTGCGGGGCACTTACAAACCCACACGGCAGGGGGGCACAGCCTGGGCAGCCTCTAATCAGCACAGTGCGGGGCTCGGCCTGGGGTAATAGAACTTCCCCAACAGGACTGTGCTTCCCAGAGCAAAGACACTTCCAGTCCCTACAAATCCATTCACTGCTCAACTGCTAATACCCACAGCCCCAAGGCGGGATTTGGCTTGGGGTAGTGAAACTCTCACTGCTCAGCATCTAGCCCCAGGGCAGTCATTGTCTCACACAGCAGGGGTTCCTTGCAGGGCATTTTCCCAGCTCTGCCCTGCAGGCCTGAGTTACTTCCTGGTGGGGAACTCTTTCCCAGAGCACTCTAGTACCTCACTGCTTTTTGCAGCCGGCTAGCAGGACAGCTACCCGGCCATACACTTCTCACTGATCTGCAGAGGAAGCTGGTAACCTCCTGGCCCTGAAGGCAGACCCTAAAGGCTTTAACAAAATGAGTAAGAGAATCAAAAGGACAATTGATAGTTTCTACTCAGAAAGAGAACAGCTTTTCACAGTCTCCAGACAATTGTTGGTCCCCAATACAAAAGGCTCTCCTAGAAGAGACTATTAAAAACCTTAAAAGAGAACTAGAAAAAAAATGAGGAAAGGAAAGAGAAGCTATGCAAGAGAGTACAGAAAAGACATATGACTCACTAAAAGAAAAATTTGACAAAGTGGAAAAAGAAAACAACTCCCTGAAATGTGAACTGGCAAAGGTAAAAAACTCCCAAGAAGTGCAGGGAAACAGAATTTGTGAATTGGAGAAAGAAAATAACTCACTAAAAAAAATTAGTGAAATAGAAAAAAATTCCATAGAGCAAAATGACTCATTTAAAAACTCAATCAGACATATATAAAAAGAAGTAAAAAAAAGTTAATGAAGAAAATAACATGCTAAAAATCAGAACTGAACAAATAGAAATGACTGACTCATTGAGACATCAAGAATCAGTCAAGCAAAACCAAAAAAAAATGAAAGATTGGAAAAAATGTCAAATATTTACTTGGAAAAACAAAAGACCTGGAAAATAGATCTAGGAGAGATAACCTAAGGATCATCGGACGACCCAAAAATTATGATTAAAAAAAGAGCCTACATACTATTTTACAGGAAATCATTAAAGAGAACTGCCCAGAAGTAATCGAACCGGAAAGTAAAATAGGTATTGAAAGAATCCATTAAACACCTGAAAAAGACCCTAAAATAAAGACTCTGAGGAATATTATGGCCAAACTTCATAATTTTCAGACTAAAGAAAAAATTCTACAAGCAGCCAGGAAAAGAACAGTTCAAATACCAAGGTGCCACAATAAGGGTCACACAAGATCTGGCTGCCTCAACATTAAAAGATCAAAGGGCCTGGAATTTGATATTCTGAAAGGCAAAGAACTTGGAATGCAGCCAAGAATAAACTACCCAGCTAAGCCGAGCATTTTTTTCCATTGAAGAAGATGGACATTTAATGAAACAGAGGAATTCCATCTGTTTCTAAAGAAAAAAACCAGACAAACAAAAAATTTGATCTCCAACAACAGGACTCAAGACAAGTAGAAAAAGGTAAAAGGAACTCTTGAGAACTGTATTTCTGTTGTGGGTCTACATAAAACCACATGTATAATTTGATTTTACTGATATAGCATAAAAAAGGGAAGTAGAAATGGAAAGGGGATAGTGTCAGAAAAAGGGAAAAGGGGAGATAAAAAGAGGGAAACTACATGTGATGATGAGGCAAAGGAAACCTATCATATCTGAGGGAATTTAGAGAGGGGGAGGAACATTGTGTGAATCTTAATCTCATCAGAGTTGGCTCAAAGAGGAAATAAAGTTTTACAGAGAATCTTCTCTCACCTCATTAAAAAGTGGGAGAGGAAAAGGGAAAAGGAAAAGGAGTAATAAGGGAAGGGTACAAGAAAGGGGAAGGGATTCAAAGGAAGGAGGGAGGGATCCTAAAGAGGGAGAGCTGGGTGACGCAAGGGGGACCAATAAGTTTAATACTAAGGAAGTGGGGAAGGAGGGCAAGAAAAAGAAAAGCATAATCTGGGGATATTAGGATGGCAGGAAATACAGAATTAGTAATTTTAATCGTAAATGTGAATGGGATGAACTCCCCCATAAAGAGGAGGCACATAGCAGACTGGATCAAAAGTCAGAACCCTACAATATGTTGTTTACAGGAAACACATTTAAAACAGGGAGATACATACAGAGCAAAGGTAAAAGGCTGGAGCGGAATCTATTATGCTTCAGGTGAAGTCAAAAAACCAGGGATAGCCATCCTTATCTCAGATCAAGCAAAGCCAAAAATTGATCTAATTAAAAGAGATAGGAAGGAAACTATATCTTGCTAAAAGGTACCTATAGACAATGAAGCAATATCAATACTCAACATATATGCACCAAGTGGTCTAGCATCTAACTTCCTAAAGGAAAAGTTAAGAGAGTTGCAAGAAGAAATAGACAGCAAAACTATAATAGTGGGAGAGCTCAATCTTGCACTCTCAGATTTAGATAAATCACAAAACAAATAAGAAAGACATTAAAGAGGTAAATAGAATATTAGAAAAATTAGGTATGATAGATCTCTGGAGAAAACTGAATGGTGACAGAAAGGAGTATACTTTCTTCTCAGCAGTTCATGGAACCTACACAAAAACTGACCATATATTAGGACATAAAGACCTCAAAATTAAATGCAGGAAGGCAGAAATAGTAAATGCTTGCTTTTCAGGGAAAAAAAATTCAAACCAAAAAAAATTTGGCAAAATAAAACTAATTTACTAAAGAAGATGAGGAAACAAATTTTTTAATAATTTTGATAAGAAAGGTAACACCAAAATTTGTGATGGCTAAAGCAGTAATAAGGGGAAATTTTATATCCTTAGAGGCTTACTTGAACAAAATAGAGAAAGAGAAGGTCAATGAATTGGGCTTGAAATTTAAAAAGCTAGAAAAAGGCCAAATTAAAAACTCCCAATCAATTACTAAACTTGAAATTCTAAAATTAAACGGAGAAATTAATAATATTGAAAGTAAAAAAAAAACTATTGAACTAATAAATAAAACTAAGAGTTGGTTTTATGAAAAAACCAATAAAATCGATAAAAATCTGATTAGAAAAAGGAGAGAGGAAAATCAAATTAGTAGTCTTAAAAATGAAAAGGGAGAACTTGCCACCAATGAAGAGGAAATTAAAGAAATAATAAGAGATTGCTTTGCCCAACTTTACCCAATAAATTTGATAACCTAAGAGAAATGGATGACTACCTCCAAAAATATAGGCTACCCAGATTATCAGAGGAGGAAATAAATTGCTTAAATAGTCCTAATTCCAAAAAAGAAATAGAACAAGCTATTAATCAGCTCCCTAAAAAAATCCCCAGGACCAGATGGATATACATGTGAATTCTACAAAACATTCAAAGAACAATTAGTCCCAATGCTTTATAAACTATTTGAAAAAATAGGGAAAGAAGGAGTCCTACCAAATTCCTTTTATGACACAGACATGGTACTGATACCTAAACTAGGTAGGTTGAAAACAGAGAAAGAAAATTATAGACCAATCTCCCTAATGAATATTGATGCTAAAATCTTAAATAAAATATTAGCAAAAAGACTACAGAAAATCATCCCCAGGACAATACACCACGATCAAGTAGGATTTATACCAGGAATGCAGGGCTGGTTCAATATTAGGAAAACTATCAGTATAATTGGCCATATTAATAACCAAATTAACAAAAACCATATGATCATCTCAATAGATGCAGAAAAATCATTTGATAAAATCCAACATCCATTCCTATTAAAAACACTTGAGATCATAGGAATAAATGGACTTTTTCTTAAAATAATCAGTAGCATCTATTTAAAGCCATCAGTAAGCATCATATGTAATGGGGACAAACTGCAACCATTCCCAATAAGATCAGGAGTGAAACAAGGTTGCCCACTATCACTGTTACTATTTAATATTGTATTAGACTTAGAGAACCCCAGAGATTCTACTAAAAAGTTATTTAAAGGAATAAGAATAGGCAATGAGGAAACCAAATTATCACTCTTTGCTGATGATATGATGGTATACTTAGAGAACCCCAGAGATTCTACTAAAAAGTTATTAGAAATAATCCACAACTTTAGGAAAGTTGCTGGTTATAAAATAAACCCACATAAGTCATCAGCATAGTTATATATCACTAACAAAGTCCAACAGTCAGAGTTACAAAGAGAAATTCCATTTAAAGTAACTACTGATAGTATAAAATATTTAGGAATCTATCTACCAAGGGAAAATCAGAAACTTTATGAGCAAAACTACAAAACACTTTCCACACAAATTAAGTCTGATCTAACCAACTGGAAAAATATTAAATGCTCTTGGATTGGGTGAGCAAATATAATAAAGATGACAATACTACCTAAACTAATCTATTTATTTAGCACTACACCAATTCCCAAAAACTATTTTGATGACCTAGAAAAAATAACAACAAAGTCCATATGGAAAAACAAAAGGTCAAGAATTTCAAGGGAATTAATAGAAAAAAATCACATGAAGGTGGCCTAGCTGTACCAGATCTAAAATTATATTATAAAGCACCAGTTACCAAAACCATCTGGTATTGGCTAAGAAATAGACTAGTTGATCAATGGAATAGGTTAGGTTCAAAGGACAAAATAGCCAATAACTTTAATCATCTGCTGTTTGACAAACCCAAACACCCCAGTTTTGGGGATAAGAACTCATTATTTGACAACAATTGCTGGGAAAATTGGAAATTAGTAAGGCAGAAATTAGGCATTGACCCACCCTTAACACTGTACACCAAGATAAGGTCAAAATGAGTTCATGACCTAGGCATAAAGAATGAGATTATAAATAAATTGGAAGAGCATAGGATAGTTTACCTCTCAGACCTGTGGAAGAGGAAGGGATTTATGACCAAAGCAGAACTAGAGATCATTATTGATTACAAAATAGAAAATTTTGATTATATCAAATTGAAAACTTTTTGTACAAACAAAACTAATGCAGACAAGATTAGAAGGGAAATAATTAAATGGGAAAACATTTTTACAGTCAAAGGTTCTGATAAAGGCCTCATTTCCAAAATATATAGAGAATTGACTCTAATTTATAAGAAATCAAGCCATTCTCCAATTGATAAATGGTCAAAGGATATGAACAGACAATTTTCAGGTGATGAAATTGAAACTATTACCACTCATATGAAAGAGTGTTCCAAATCACTATTGATCAGAGAAATGCAAATTAAGACAACTCTGAGATATCACTACACACCTCTCACATTGGCTAGAATGACAGGGAAAGATAATGTGGAATGTTGGAGGGGATGTGGGAAAACAGGGACACTGATACATTGTTGGTGGAATTGTGAACACAGCCAGCCATTCTGGAGAGCGATTTGGAACTATGCTCAAAAAGTTATCAAACTGTGCATACCCTTTGATTCAGCAATGTTTCTATTGGGCTTATACCCCAAAGAGATACTAAAGAAGGGAAAGGGATTTGTATGTTCTAAAATGTTTGTGGCAGCCCTCTTTGTAGTGGCTAGAATCTGAAAAATGAATGGATACCCATCAATTGGAGAATGGTTGAGTAAAATATGATATATGAATGTTATGGAATATCATTGTTCTGTAAGAAACGACCAGCAGGATGAATACAGAGAGGATTGGCAAGACTTACATGAATTGATGCTGAGTGAAATGAGCAGAACCAGGAGATCGTTATATAACTCAACAATGATACTATATGAGGATGTATTCTGATGGAAGTGGATTTCTTCGACAAAGAGATCTAACTCAGTTTCAATTGATCAAGGATGGATAGAAGCAGCTATACCCAAAGAAAGAACACTGGGAAATGAATGTAAACTGAATTTTTGTTTTTCTTCCTGGGTTATTTTTTACCTTCTGAATCCAATTCTTCCTGTGCAACAAGAGAACTGTTCGGTTCTGCACACAGATATTGTATCTAGGATATATTGTAACCTATTTAACATGTATAGGACTGCTTTCCATTTGGGGGACGGGGTGGAGGGAGGGAGGGGAAAAATCGGAACAGAAGTGAGTGCAAGGGATAATGTTGTAAAAAATTACCCTGGCATGGGTTCTGTCAATAAAAAGTTATTTAAAAAAAAAGGAAGTCAATAGCAGAGCAGATCCTTTTGGATTCTCAGGGTCCTTACATCTATGGCGTATGCAAAATTAGAGGACACTCCAGTCTTGACCTTTTCTTTATCTTCTGGATATTTCTATCCTTTCTTCTAGTGCAAAATTAGGGAATCTTTTTTTCTGCCTAGAACCATTTGGATACTTATAACATCACTGATCGACCCTACAGAATTATCAACTTAAACTTAAACTTAAAATTCAAGCAGTGGGAATTTGTTATACCTACCTTTCAGCTCATCATTACCTGAGATTGATTATGCAAAAAATTTTGCAAATCTGAAAGCTGATGTTTCTATCCCTGTTCTAGAGGCTCTCCTCAATGTCTTCTCCATGGCTCCTCTCACACATCAAAGAGTCTTTTCTCCAATCCCATTACATCTCCCATCCTTTCAGGACTTTTCCTTGTTTTGCATTTGATTTCTTTGTTTGATTCTCTTAGATTTCCCTGATTCCAGTAGGCATTCTATTAGAATCAAGATATGATGTACAAAAGAAAAAATGTCTTTTTGACTCATGTAACTCAGGATTCCAAGATTTTCTAGTTCAGGATTTTAGTCCCACTCTATTCAGGATTGTATATTTCTATCAAGTTTAGATGTTCTAGGTTCCAATTCAAAGACATCTTTAAGAATTATGGTTACATAATCCATTCTGAATTGTTCTATTCCATGTTGGATCTAACTTTAGTACTGTATTCTGCCACCAATTTGCCCACTTTCAGCATGCCTGTAAGCCCAAACATAGAGGTTTCTAAGGATCTTTACAGAGAGGAGATTTTCATATCTGAAGGAATAGCCTCCCATTATGTGTTTCTATTGTTTTTGCTTTTATTCATTTTACTGTTTTATTTGAACAACATAGTTATCTCTTATCCATAGACTGATGTTTAAACAGTAGCCTTCTCTTTTCCTAAATCCATGTAACACAACAGCATGTTTTAATGGAACAAATATTCAGCATCATTAATACTACTTACCAACAGCTATTTTTGTCAATGAATCAATTGGACAGGATTGCACTAGTTTTTCCTGCCCAGTTATTTGAATTTGAAGAGTTTACAAGGTTTTTGGTGGCTATAAAATAGGTAGTATTCTCACCATAACCTTGAGGCTCTGTGGTTGAGAATGTTTATTTTTGCACCACCAAAGTAGCCTCAAAATGAAATTCAGACTTATGTTTGATCTCAAGAACAATTTGCCTTGTTCTCATTTTTAAATACTTGTAAAAGGTCAATATTTGCATAAAATAAGGAGATATATATGCATATATATCTTTTGAATTTATGATAATTTTCCTTCTAAGATCCATTTAGAGTAAATCATTTTTGTTCTTGGAGGTCACCTAGAAATAAAATATAATTTTCAGAATTTTCCAAGATTTGCCCTTTGGTGTCTCAGGACACTTTCTGCTCTGATATTCCTTCTTCTGAATGCTCTCCTACCTCCTTCCTTCCCTTCACCATGGCTATAACACGCTATCTGCTAACACCCTCTTGTTTCTGACTATTTCCATTCTCTGCTTCTGAATGCTTCCTACTGTCCAACTTCTAGTCTCTCTGAACAATGACATTCTAGGGACCATCCAAGATATGACATTTTGGGTTCTAAAACCATATTATGCTAAATCTGATCAAATGACTATTTTTATTTTCCATATATTTGATTATGATTACATCTTATATGGGTATTACCAATATGATGATTTGAAATAGAAGACATCTTTCTTATTAGCTCGTTAGAGTTCACACAATGTTTTCTTGCCAAAAAATTCTTGATAGTCATTTTTAATAATAGTAAGTGAAACAATAATCCTTAATTTAAAAAAAAAAAGAAATACATGGAACTTTCATTGTTTAGCTGTGCAGGGACTTGTAGTTGGGAGTTGGGGGCTTTGGCTCATCAATTCTAACTAAACATCTCCCGCTTTCTGTCTTCTAGTCTTTTCCCAAAATGACATTCCTTTTTTACATTCTCATTCTTTTCAGGAATTTACAATTGTAATTTTCAGGATTAGTTGTGTGATTAGAGGAATGGTCTTTCTGAAGTTCCCCAGTTGTAAAGGGAATTAGAATGTGGTGGAAAGAGGATTTGAAGTTAGAGGGTCTGGGTTCAGATTCTAATACTGCAAGTCACTACCCCTCTCTGGGACTCAGTTTCCTAATCTGTAAAATGAAGGTGTTATACCAGGTGATTTCAAAGATCTTTTCTACCTCTACCTTTATGATTTAGTGTTCTTGAAGGTCCTTTCCCAGCTTAAAAGCCTATGTTCTTTAGGTGCTCAGCCTAACTGGGATGTGCCAAGGCTATGTGTTCAAGTATTTCTTAAAGAGAACTCAGATAGACATGTTGAAAATTGCTCATGCTGGAAAATTCTGCCAAACTATCACACAGACATCTCTAGTTGTTCACTTAATCCAGTCCTCCAAAAGATATGTCTGGCATTTTGTAACTTTTTAAATAAGGGGCTACCTTAAGAAGCTAGATGCCATCCAACTCTAAAGAAAAAAATAAAGGAACACAGGACCTCTCCCCATGGTGAACATAGCCTATTAGCTACAGCAGCCTGAGAGACAGGAACAAAAACACACACTTACTATACACATACATGTACACACATGTATATATGTCAAGCTGCAAGTAATATGTATACTATATGTATTTAACATACAGATATATTTAATATAAATGTATTTTAATGTATATAAATATAGTGTATAATGCATAATATTATATGTTCCATATTATATATAGATACTTTGTGGTGACAAATTAGGTTTTACAAAGATTCAATGGAAACAAATGCAATTTTGTGGAATAATTTGGGAGATTTGTGAAAACAAAGACATTGATTGCTCAGAGCATTTCTTAGAGCAATTGAAACTCAGAAACCGGTGGGAATGGAAGCAGCCACCTGTATATTAAAATTTTGTTTGAAAGTAGCTCAGTCCTTCTTCTAAAAGGGAAGAGTTGCCATGGCAGCAAAGGAGTCTGTGACTGTTTTGTGTTCTTTTGGAAAAGGCTCAGGTGGAGTATTTGTGTTGCTGGGAAATTGTGTAGGGGGAACCTAGGAAAAGGGAGTACTTTCACTTAAAGAACTATAGAATCTGAAATAATGTCCATATTCTTGGATATGACAATTCTCCTTCATAATGGACATGACAATTCTCCTTCACCTAATAAGGTGGGCATTTATGATGCTGATGCTGAGTTTCAAAGTAAATGAAAAAAAAATTACCTGTGAATGGGTTCTTAAAATATTTAGAAAAATCTGCCTGCAAGGAATTTGCTGTCATTTACATGGTCATTGATGTTTTCTGCTTCTGGGAGCCAAATGAAGATGGTTCTGGAGCTAATATGAATAGCTGTACTACCTCATCTTTGGACCTTTTGCAGTGCCAGGTCCTGAGCTCATTGCTACAATTCAGCTTTCCCCAGCTCGAAGGGTAATGAACATTAAGAGCTCTGTCTCTATGCAATAAAAATAACAGACAATTTTTTCTCCTGAAATAGATAAAATGATAATCTTTATTTTATTTTATTTTAGCTTTTTATTTACAAAACATAGGTATAGGTAATTTTTCAACACTGAACCTTGCAAAACCTTTTGTTTCAAAAATTTTTCCCTCTTTCCCTCTACCCCCTCCCCTAGATGGCAGGTTGACTACCTGCATGTTACCATATATGTTACATATGCTAAAACATATGTTTATATATATAAATGTTAATATTTAATATATATCAATTATATATTACATTATATATAATATAATATGTTAATATATATAATATATGCTAAATCCAACATATGTATACATATTTATAGAGTTATCTTGCTGCACAAGAAAAAATGGATCTAAAAAGAAAAAAAAATCTGAGAAGGAAAACAAAAATGCAAGCAAACAACAACAGAAAGAATGAAAATGCTATGTTGTGGTCCACACTCAATTCCCACAAGCCTCTCTCTGGGTGTAGATGGCTCTCTTCATCACAAGATCATTGGAACTGGCATCAATCATCTCATTGTTGGAAAGAGTCATGTTCATCAGAATTGATTGTTGTATAATATTAATGTTGCCGTGTATAATAATCTCCTGGTTCTGCTCATTTCACTTAGCATCAGTTCATGTAAGTCTCTCCATGTCTCTCTGAAATCATCCTGTTGGTTATTTCTTACAGAACAATAATATTCCATAACAAAGAATGACAATCTTGGGAAGGCCATAGGAGTTACCAGTGGTGACTCAAATATGGGACAGAAAAGCTTCAGGACGAACCATCTCCATTCCAAAAGGTATATTCTGTGGGATAATGCATTTTAAGTATGCTCAAGTTTGCCCCATCTTAAATAAAAGTCTTCCTTTGACCCTTCTTGTCCATTTGCTATGATACATTTCATCTCTTTCTTAGGTGCCTTGTGACCTAAACTTCTTGAAAAAAATGAGAGATTGGAGTTCCAGGGGCAGAGCCAAGATGGCAGAAAGGACATACCAATTAGCAAATCCAGCCTCTGAATTAGCTCTGGACTGACAGAATTCACAAATATTGGGAGTGTAACAAATTACCAGTAGGAGATAATTTCAAAGATTGCCAGAAAAGGTCTGTTTCAATTGGAAATGGGAGGGAGGCAGCCAAACACAAGCAGGCTGAGCACAGATGCCAGCACAGACAGTGCAAAGTCCTTGGGCAGTGTGGACTCCACGGGGCAGAGAATCTACAGGGTGGAATCTACAGCAGCAGTGTTGCCACTCTGCCCTGGTTGCAAGCCATTAGGTCAGCAGAGAAGGTCTAAAATAGCCAACACAAACACAAAAGATAAATAGTGAACCTCAAAAATGCCAGAATCTCATGGGACCTGACCCTGTGCACCCAGCACGGACCTAGCACAGCTTGTAGAGGAAGCTTGGAAAACCTCTCCTGTCCTAAAAGCAGCCCTTAACTTTTTTTAATAAGTAAAAAAGTAAAGAGAACTCTGACCATAATCAGCTTTTATGGTGAAAGAGAAGAAGAGATTTCAAACTCTAAGGAGACTAAAAGCAGATCGTGATCAGATGAAGCCCCAAAAGGTGATATGACCTGGTCCCCATTACACAAAGTTCTTCTAGAAGAAATTTAAAAGAATCTGAAAAGAGAGCTAGAAGAAAAATGGCGTAAGGAAATGAAAACTCTGCTAGAGGGTTTGAAAAAGGCATATAACTCAGTAAAAGATAGATTTGATAAAAAGGAAAAGGAAAAGAACTCCTAGAAAAACAGAATTTGTGAAACAGAAAAAGAAAACAACTCCTTTAAAACAATTTGTGAAATGGAAAAAGAAAATAACTCCTTAAAAAACAGAATTTGTGAAATGGAAAAAAATATTCCATAGAACACAACTCCTTTAAAAATTTAATTGGACAAATACAAAAAGAAGTAAAAAAGTAAATGAAGAAAATAATTCACTAAAATTCAGAACTGAACAAATGGAAATTAATGATTCAATGAGACATCAAGAATCAGTCAAGCAAAACCCCCCCAAAAATGAAAAAAAAAGAAAAAATGTAAATTACCTAACTGGGAAAACAACTGACCTGGAAAACAGATCTAGAAGAGACAGTCTAAGGATTATTGGACTTCCTGAAAACCATGATGAAAAAAAAAGCCTAGACATTATTTTTCAGGAAACCATCAAAGAGAATTGCCTGGATGTCACAGAATCAGAAGGTAAAATAACCATTGAAAGAATTCACCAAACACCTCCTGAAAAAGGAAAAAAAAAATCTCAAAATTAAAACCTAAGGGAATAACATGGCTAAATTTCAGATTATAAGCAGCCAGAAAGAAACAATTCAAATACAGAGGAGCCACAATAAGGATTACTCAGGACCTAGTAGCTTCCACTTTAAAGGATTGAAAGGGCCTGGAATCTGATATTCTGAAAGATGAAGGAACTTGGAATGCAGTCAAAAATAAATTACACTGCTAAACTGAGTATTTTCTTCCAGGGAAGAAGATGGACATTCCCTGAAACTGATGAATTCCAATTATTTTTGATGAAAAGACCAGAGGTAAATAAACAAAGATTTGACATCCAAATATAGAACTCAAGAGAAGCATATAAAGTTAAAAAGAAAAATAAATCTTGAGAATTCTATTTCTATTACAGGTATTCATACAGAGTACGTGTATAATCTGATTTTACTGTTATAATATAAAAAGAAACTAGAGTGGAAAAGGGATTGTACCAGAAAAAAAGGGGAAAGTGGAGGTAAAATGAGGGAAATTACATCTCAGAAAGAGGCAAAGAAAACCTATTATAATTGAGGGAAAGAAAGGAAGGTGATGAATAGTATGTGAATATTGCTCTCATCAAATTTGGCTCAAAGAGAGAATACTAGACATATTTGCTTTCACCAAGAAACTTCTCTCACATTATAGAAAAGTGGAAGGGAAAAGGGTAAAAGGGAAGGTGTTGGCTAAATAGAAGGAAAAACAAATAGTAGAGGAAAGGTGTAAGAAAAGGGGAGGATCTCTAAAGTGGGGAGGACTACTTGAGGCAAGTAGTACTCATAAGTAAAATACTGGGGGAGGAGTGAAAAGGGAAAAGGAAAGAGAAAAGTATAATTTGGGGTTAATAAGATGGCAGAAAATACAGAATTAGTAGTTTTAACTGTAAATGTGAATTGGGTGAACTCTCCCATAAAGTGTAAGCAATAGCAGACTGGATTAAAAGCCAGAATCCTACAATATATTGCTTATAAGAAACACATTTAAAGTAGAGCGATACATACAGAGTAAAAGTAAAAGGCTGGAGCAGAATCTATTATGCTTCAGGTGAAGTAAAAAAAAAGCAGGGGTAGCCATCCTCATCTCAGCTCAAACAAAAGTAAAAAATTAATCTAACTAAAAGAGGTAAAAAAGGAAACTATCTTGCTAAAGGGTACCATCGATAATGAAGCAATATCAATATTAAACATGTATGCACCAAGTCTTGCACTCAAATTCTCCTAAGGAGAAGTTGAGAGTTGCAAAAAGAAATAGACAGCTAAACTATAATAGAGGGAGATCTCAAACTTGTCTCTTAGAATTAAATAAATCAAACCACAAAATAAATAAGGAAGTTAAAGAAGTAAATAGAATACTAGAAAAGCTACATATGATACATCTTTGGAGAAAATTGAATGGAGACAGAAAGCTTTCTTCTCAGCAGTTCATGGAACCTATACAAAAATTAACCATGTATTGGAACATAGGACCTTGAAATCAAATGCAGAAAGGCAGAAATAGTAAATGCATTTTTCTCAGATCATACTGCAATAAAAATTACATTCAATAAAGGGCAAGTGGAAAAAGACCAAAAAGTAATTGGAAACTAATCTCATCCTAAAGAATGAATGGGTGAAACAGCATATCATAGACACAATCAATAATTTCATCCAAGGGAATGGCAATATTGAGACGACATACCAAAATTTGTGGGTTGCAGTCAAAGTGGGAATAAGGGGAAATTTTATATGTCTAGATGTTTACATGCATAAAATAGAGAAGGAGAAGATCAATGAATTGGGCTTGCAACTAAAAAAGCTAGAAAAAGAACAAATTAAAAAACCCCAAATACCAAATTTAAAATTCTAAAAATAAAAGGAGAGATTAATAAAATTGAAAATTAAAAATAAACTATTGAATTAATAAAACTAAGAGATGGTTCTATGAAAAAAACAACAAAATAGATAAACCCATGGTAAATTTGATTAGAAAAAGGAAAGAGGAAAATCAATTTGTTACTCTTAAAAATGAAAAGGGAGAACTTGCCACTAATGAAGAGGAAATTAGATCAATAATTAGGAATTGCTTTGCCCAGCTTTATGCCAATAAATTTGATAACTTATATGAAGTGGATGAATACCTTCAAAAATATAGATTGCCCACATTAAAGCAGGAAGAAGTAAATTGGTTAAACAGTCCCATTTTAGAAAAAGAAATAGAACAAGCTATTAATCAATTAACAAAGAAAAAATCCCCAGGAGCAGATGGATTTACATGTGAATTCTACCAAACATTTAAAGAACAATTAACACCAATGCTATATAAGTTATTTGAAAAAATAGGGAATGAAGGAGTCCTACCAAATTGCTTTTGTGACACAGACATGGTACTGATACCTAAAGCAGGTAGGATGAAAAAAGACAAAGAATGTTATAGACTAATCTCCCTAATGAACATTGATGCAAAAATCTTAAGTAAAATACTAGCAAAAAGATAACAGAAAATCATCTCCAGGATAATACACCATCTCCAAATAATAATACATAATAATAATAATATGATCAAATAGGATTTATACCAGGAAATGAGGGCTGGTTCAATATTAGGAAAACTATTACCATAATTGACTATATCAATAACCAAATTAGCAAAAATCATATGATCATGTCAATAGATGCAGAAAAAGTATTTGATAAAATCCAACACTCATTCCTATTAAAATCACTAGAGAGTACAGGAATAAATGGAGTTTTCCTTAAAATAGTCAGTGGTATCTATTTAAAACCATCAGTAGGCATCATATGTAATGGTGATAAACTGAAACCATTCCCAATAAAATCAGGAATGAAACAAGATTGCCCATTATCACCATTACTACTCAATATTGTATTAGAAATGCTAGCTTTAGCAATAGGAGATGGAAAAGAGATTAAAGTAATTAAAATAGGTAATGAGGAAACCAAATTATCAATTTTTGCAGATGATATGATAGTATACTTAGAGAACCCCAGAGAATCTACTAAAAAAGCTATTTACAAATAATCTACAACTTTAGCAATGTTGTAGTGTACAAAATAAAGCCACATCAGCATTTTTATACATCACTAACAAATTCCAATAACAGAGATACAAAGAGAAATTCCATTTAAAATAAATGTAGATAGGATAAAATATTTGGGAATCTATCTGTCAAAGGAAATTCAGGAAGTATATGAGCAAAACTACAAAACACTTTCAATAAAATCAGATTTAAGCAATTGGAAAAATATCAAGTGCTCCTGGATAGGTCGAGCAAATATAATAAAGATGACAACACTCCCTAAACTAATCTATTTATTTAGTGCTATACCAATCAAACTCCCAAGAAACTATTTTACTGACCTAGAAAAAATAACAACAAAATTCAGCTGGAAGAATAAAAGATCAAGAATTTCAAGGGAGCTAAAGAAAAAAAATCAAATGAAGGTGGCTTAGTTGTACCTGATCTAAAACTGTATTATAAAGTAGTGGTCATCAAAACCATTTGGTACTGGCTAAGAAATAGACTAGTTGATCAGAGAAATAGGTTAGGTTCACAGGAAAAAAGAGTCAATAACTATAGCAATCTGGCATTTTACAAACCCAAACACCCCAGTTCTGAGAATAAGAATTGACTATTTGACAAAACCTTCTGGGAAAATTGGAAACTAGCATGGCATAAACTAGGCATTGACCCACACTTAATAAGATATAACAAGATAAGGTCAAAATGGGGTCATATTCTACACATAAAGAAGTAGATTATAAATAAATTAGAAGAACATAGGTTAGTTTACCTCTCAGACCTGTGGAGGAGGAAGGAATTTGCAACCAAATAAGAACTAGAGGTCATTACTGATCGCAAAATAGATAATTTTGATTATATTAAGTTAAAAAGTTTTTGTACAAACAAAAATAATTCAGACAAGTTTAGAAAGTAAACAATAAACTGGGAAAACATCTTTACATTCAAACGTTCTAATAAATGCCTCATTTCCAAAATATATAGAGAATTGATTCAAATTTATAAGAAATAAATCCATTCTTCAATTGATAAATGGTCAAAGGATATGAACAGATAATTTTCAGATGAAGAAATTAAAACTATTTCTAGTCACATGTAAAGGTGCTCCAAATCACTATTGATTGGAGAAATGCAAATTTAGACAACTCTGAGATACAACTATCTGCCTTTCAGATTGTCTAAGATAACAGGAGAAGATAAAGATGAATGTTGGAGGGGATGTGGGAAGACTGTGACACTGATACCTTGTTAGTGGAATTGTGATCAGATCCAACCATTCTGGAGAGCAATTTGGAACTATGCTCAAAAAGTTACCAAACTGTGCATACCCTTTGATCCAACAGTGTTTCTACTGGGCTCATATCCCAAAGAGATCTTAAAGAAGGGAAAGGGACCCACATGTCCAAAAATGTTGATGGCAGCTCTTTTTATAGTGGCTAGAAATTGGAAACTGTTTGGATGTTTATTGATTGGAGAATGGCTGAATAAATTGTGGTGTATGGATATTATGGAATATTAATTTTCTGTAAGAAATAACCTATAGGATGATTTTTTTATTTTTTTATTTTTTCAATTATTTATTTATTTATTTTGATGAGACAATTGGGTTTAAGTGACTTTCCCAGGGTCACCAGTTGGTAGTGTTAAGTGTCTGAGGTTAGATTTGAACTCAGGTCCTCCTGACTTCAGATCTGGTACTCTATCCACTGCACTACCTAGCTGCTCTGACCTGATCTATTTGTTTGTTTGTTTGTTTGTTTTTAATTTAATAGCCTTTTATTTATAGGTTATATGCATGGGGAACTTTACAGCATCAACAATTGCCAAACCTCTTGTTCCAATTTTTCACCTCTTATCCCCCACCCCCTCCCCCAGATGGCAGGATGACCAGTAGATGTTAAATATATTAAAATATAAATTAGATACACAATAAGTATACATGACCAAAACATTATTTTGCTGTACAAAAAAAATCAGACTCTGAAATATTGTACAATTTGCTTGTGAAGGAAATCAAAAATGCAGGTGGGCATAAATATAGGGTTTGGGAGTTCAATGTAATGGTTTTTAGTCATCACCCAGAGTTCTATAGGATGATTTCAAGGAGACCTGGAGAGACTTACATAAATTCATGCTAAGTGAAATGAGTAGAACCAAGACATGGCAACAACAATATAATGATCAACTCTGATGAATGTGGCTCTCTTTAACAATGAGATGTTTCAAACCAATTCTAATTGTTCATTAATGAAGAGAGTCAACTACACCCAGAGAGAGAACTATGGGAAATGAATGTGGACTACAACATAGCATTTCCACTCTTTCTGTTGTTTGCTTGCATTTTGTTTTCCTTCCCAGGTTTTTCTTTCTTTCTAGATATGATTTTACTTGTGCAGCAAGATAACTGTGTATATATATATATATATATATATATATATATATATATGATTTAACATATATTTCAACATATTTAACATGTATTGGACTACCTGTAATCTAGGGGAGGGTGTGGGGGGAAGGAGGAGAAAAGTTGGAACAGAAAGCTTTGCAAGGGTCAGTGTTGAAAAATTATCCATACATATGTTTTGTAAATAAAAAGCTATAATAAAAATAAAAAAGAATTTAAAGGGAAATAATGGGGGGAAATTGTGTAAAAAAAAAAAAAGACAGAGCCCATATGGTACCTGATGCATTTTTTTTGCAAAGGCCCCATTTCCAAATAGCACCATCTGAACCACCTTGGATGACACCCCACTTTTAATCTGCTCCTGAGATTTGTTTCTTCTCAGCTCCAAGCTGTAAACCTTTAGCTACTCCTTTAGCCTGAAGATCACGGAACCCTCCACATCTCCTGGCCTTAGCATCTGCAATCTTCAGATCTCCCACTTCCCTTCCTGACCTGAACCCCCATTGAACATGGGGATAACTCTATGACCTTTGTCAGCTTAAAGCAGCTCCAGAAGATGAGACCTTCATCCCATTACCCCAAATGACTTTGGAAGGACTGTGTCCCCTTTAATCTGTGGGGGAAAGGGTGATTTGAGGTCTCAAAGGTTCCAGACCTCTAGAAGGGGCACATCCTTCTGTCCATAAGGGCAACTCCCAAGATAAGTAATCTCTTTTCAATTGGAAATCTTGGCCTGAGGCATAGTCAACATTGAGTAGCTCCCAATTAAGTAATCTCATTCAATTTTGAATCTAATTGAATGGAATTGAATTGAAAAACAGTCTCCTAAATTTATTAAGTGATAGCCCCCCACCCTTTCTGTTCAGGGCCAAAGATCAAAGCAGCACCAACATGCCCAGTCGTCATTGCAGAAGTCTTAACAGGATCTTGCCCACTGCTGAAGATATTTTCTTCTCAGTTTTGTCCACTAAGGAGGCTGTCTTCCTAGCAAGCTGTCTTATCAGTGTAAATTAATCCCATTCTTTGCCACATACTCCATGCCTGTATTCACTGGGGTTTGCAAATTCTTTCACAAAGCCTGCCACTGGCCAAGGGGATGCCATTGCTGTTAGGGGATCACTTACCCTCCATTCTCACACCTCATCAATAAGATTTTGAGTTCCAAATTTTTCTTCCTCCCTCCTTTCCCTCCTCCATCCCCAAGAGAGCAAGTAATCTGATATAGGTTATGTATATGCAATCATATTAAACATATTTCCATATTAGTAATGTTATGAGAGAAGAAACAGAACAAAACTGAGAAAAACCACAAAAATAAAAAGAGAAAATAGTCTGCTTCTATCTGAACTCAGACTCCATAGTTCTTTCTTTGGATATGAATGGCATTTTTCATTATAAGTCTTTTGAAATTGTCTTTGTTCGTTATATTTTTAAGATGAACTAAGTGTTGCTGTTACTGTGTACAATGTTCTACTGATTCTGTTCAGTTCACTTTGCAATAGTTCATGTAAGTCTTTCCAGGTTTTTCTGAAATCTGTCTGCTCATCATTTCTTTTAGCACAACAGTATTCCATTACATTCATATACCGATTTTTTCAGCCATTCCCTAATTGATGGGTCATCTTTTAATTTCCAATTCTTTGCCACCATAAAAAGGCATTTTTGTACATGCGGGTCCTTTTTCCTCTTTTATGATCTTTTTGGGTTTTGGGTTTACAGACCCAGTAGTGACATTTCTGGATCAGAGGGTACAATTTGATTGCCCTTTGGACATAATTACAAATTATTTTCCAGAATGGTTAGATCAGTTCACAACTCGAGCAATAATGCATGTAATGAGACTTGTTGAGGAAAAATAGGAAAGACAATGAGAACTCTAGAGGAAAAAAATGGAAGGATAATAAACAGCTTAGTAGATGAGGTGCAAAATCTTTTTCAATTAAAAGACTCTTTGAAAGTTAACTTGTACCTGAATGAGGTAACTCTATGAAACAAGACAAAAATACTAGAAGAAAATTGAAAGACTCATACCTGTCCTTATCAAGGTAGCATGGCAAAGAGTGCTGACCTCAGAATCAGAAAGACCTGAGTTTAAGTTTCTCTTCTGACACCTAATAGCTGTGTGACCCTGTGCAGGTAGTTTAATCTCTTAGGTGCCTAGCCAACTCAATTGCAGAGAAGGTGGCAACTTGCATTGACAGAGAAATCTCTGTGTATCAGTGAAATATCTGGTCTAGTTAATTTTTAAAATTAACATGAAAATTAAAAGAAAATTCCCTTTTCTTCTATTTTTCACTAAGGTCCTAGCCTGAAGCTTCATTAGGAGATGAATCTGGGTGCTCAAAGAATCTGCTAAGGGAGTACAACCTCTGGCAGATCCCACAGAATTGGAAAGACTTTGAGAACAATCTGAATGACAGATGGCATGTGTGCTGTCCGAGGATCAGCCTAGATAAAGGCTCAGTTAGCTGAGAAAGGCTCATTGCCAGGTGGGCAGCAAACTGATGAATTTTTTGGCCTTAGCAACTTTGAAGACTCAGTAGTGCTTAATTCTAGAGGGATGGCAAACTACATTGGCAGAGGGAGTGTGTACTCCATGAGACTACCTATTCTTGAATCACTGAGCATTTACTGATGGAGTCTTCCACTACTTGCTTAGGCAAACAATCTTTGGCATTGGCAATGACAGGAGGAAGGACGGTCCGGCTGCAGATAAGAGAAGATGCTACTCCATTCCTTGTAACAAATACTGACTCTTTATTAACTTGTAGTCTCTTTTTTTCTATTCATTTATGATATGTATTCTCAGCACTTCTGCTTTTGGGTAATGGAAGAAGAGTATAGTCCCTTGCCTTGATAATGGAATCCTGCCATTCAACACTCTTAGCAGATGAGGGTTGGTGATCCCTGGAGAGTTTGTGACATAGAAAAAAAATGGAAGAGAAAAGCAATATGGAAAAGAAAGAGAGGACAGGCTGTCAACTGCTAGAATCCCTGTCTAGAAGCATCTTGGGGAAGCATTATCTCCAGGATAAATCACTATGACGAAATCGGATTTATACCAGAAATGCAGGGCTGGTTCAATATTAGGAAAACTATCAGCATAAATGACTACATCAATAACCAAATTAACAAAAACCATATGATCATCTCAATAGTTACAGAAAAAGCATTTTATAAAATCCAACATCCAAACCTCATAATAACACTTGAGAGTATAGGAATAAATGGACTTTTTCTTAAAACAGTCAGGAGCATCTATTTAAAACCATCAGTAAGCATCAGATATAATGGAGATAAACTGGAACTATTCCCAATAAGATCAGGAGTGAAGCAAGGTTGCTCACTATCACCATTACTATTTAGTATTGTACTAGAAATGCTACCTTTGGCAATAAGAGTTGAGAAAGAGATCAAAGGAATTAGAGTAGGTAATGAGGAAACCAAATTATCACTCTTTGCAGATATGATGGTATACTTAGAGAACCCCAGAGATTCTACTAAAAAGCTATTAGAAATAATCCACAACTTTAGCAAAGTTTCAGGATACAAAATAAATCCACATAAATCCTCAGCATTTTTATACATCACCAACAAAACCAAACAGCAAGAGATACAAAGAGAAATTCCATTCAAAATAACTGTTGACAGCATAAAATATTTGGGAATTTATCTGCCAAAGGAAAGTCAGGAATTATATGAGCAAAATTACAAAACACTTTCCACACAAATAAAGTCAGATTTAAACAACTGGAAAAATATTAAGTGTTCTTGGATAGGCCAAGTGAATATAATAGATGACAGTACTCCCTAATCTATTTATTTAGTGCTATACCAATCAGACTCCCAAGAAACTATTTTAATGATCTAGAACAAATAACAACAAAATTCATATGGAAGAACAAAAAGTCAAGAATTTCAAGGGAATTAATGAAAAACAAAACAAAACAAATGAAGGCGGCCTAGCTTTACCTGATCTAAAACTATATTATAAAGCAGCGGTCACCAAAATCATTTGGTATTGGCTAAGAAACAGAATACTTTATTAGTGGAATAGGTTATGGTCACAGGACAAAATAGTCAATAACTATAGCAATCTAGTATTTGAAAACCCCCAAATCCCAACTTTTGGGATAAGAATTCACTATTTGACAAAAACTGCTGGGAAAATTGGAAATTAGTATGGCAGAAACTAGGCATGAACCCACACTTAACACTATACACCAAGATAAAATCAAAATGGGTTCATGATTTAGGCATAAAGAATGATATTATACAAAAATTAGAGGAACATAGGATAGTTTACCTCTCAGACTTGTGGAAGAGGAAGAAACTTGTGACCAAAGAAGAACTAGAGATCATTATTAATCACAAAATAAAAAATTTTAATTATATCAAATTAAAAGTTTTTGTACAAACAAAACTAATGCAAACAAGATTAGAAGGAAGCAATAAAATGGGAAAACATTTTGACAGTTAAAGGTTCTGATAAAGGCCTCATTTCCAAAATATATGAGAATTAACTCTAATTTATAAGAAATCAAGCCATTCTCCAATTGATAAATGGTCAAAGGATATGAACAGACAATTCTCAGATGATGAAATTGAAACTATTTCTACTCATATGAAAAGTGTACCAAATCACTATTGATCAGAGATATGCAAATTAAGACAACTCTGAGATACCACTACACAACTGTCAGATTGGCTAAGATGACAGGAAAAGATAATGCTGAATGTTGGAGGGATTGGGAAAACTAGGACATTGATGCATTGCTGGTAGAGTTATGAACGGATCCAAACATTATAGGGAGCAATCTGGAACTATGCTCAAAAAGTTATCAAACTGTATATATCCTTTGATGTAGCTTGTTACTACTGGCTTATATCCCCAAAAAGATCTTAAAGAAGGAAAGGGACCTGTATGTCCAAAATGTTTGTGGCAGCCCTTTTGTGGTGGCTAGAAACTGGAAAATGAATGGATGCCCATCAGTTGGAGAATGGTTGGGTAAATTGTGGTATATGAATGTTATGGAAATTGTTCTTAAGAAATGACCAGCAGGATGAATAGAGACTTGGAAAGACTGAAATGATGCTGAGTGAAATGGCAGAACCAGGAGATCATTATACACTTAACAACTATACTGTATGAGGAGTATTCTGATGGAAGTGGATTTCTTCAACAAAGAGAAGATCTAATTCAGTTCCAATTGATCAATGATGGACAGAATCACCTACACCCAGAGAAGGAAGACTGGGAAATGAATGTGGTCTACTTGCATTTTTGTTTTTCTTCCCAGGTTATTTTTACCTTCAAAATCTAATTTTTCTTGTGCAACAAGAGAACTGTACGGTTATACACACATATATTGTATATAAGTTATACTTTAACATGTTTAACATGTATATGACTGCTTGCCATCTAGGGGAGGGAATGGAGTGAAGGAAGGGAAAAGTTAGAACAGAAGTGAGTTCAAGGGGCAATGTAAAATTTACCCATGCATATGTTCTGTCAATAAAAAGGCATAATAAAAAAGATGGGCCATTTTGCAGATGAAGAGGCCTGAGAAGAAAAAACTCAGCTGGGGATTTGACAATGAGTTCCAAGTACTTAAAGGACAGTCACTTGAAAGAAGGATAAAAACATGGTACCTGTGACCCCAGTGATGTGTTTTGAGGACCAACGTGATGTAGGTGATGTAGACACCAGAAAATGGCAGGCACCAAAAGTTGATATTTGGTCATGTGAAGAATTTATAATGACCATTCTCTTTGTCAAGAGGTAGATTTATTTAGGGGAATTAGTTACAGACTGAACGAAGGGATACAATAGATAGTGAGAATTGTAAATATGAAAGAGTTGGGAGAGCATAGAAAGGGGTTTTCCTGAAAGGAACACAGTATCCTGAAAGAGTTAATTAGCTATAAGGAGGAGAAGTGGGGTTGAGAAGCATAGTTGCAGGTAAGGGAGATACCACAGGTTATGGGGAAGGAGGGCAAGGAGAAAGACACCATGAAGCAAATGCCATGGTGTACTGATTCAAAGAGGATAGCAGCCATGGGATGGCCCATAAGTAGATTTTATATGGAAAATTTAACTTCAGGGGCGTGACTGGGGTTTCTGACAGGGCATGGAAAGGTGAAACCTCTACAGAGGGTGAGTCTTAGGAGTATGAAATAACTTGAATTTCAGACTGGAGGACCTCCCTAGAAGGTGGGACCATGGAGCTACACTGATTTCTATAAGAGCCTTCTGTCTGCTTGCCTCAGGGATCAGTTCTTTAGTTTTAGTCTGGTTAAAACACCATTCAGGACCTCATCAACGGAAGGCAGACCTCGAACAAGGGACTGAGGGTGCATTGGCAAACAGTCTTGTAACTATGTATTATGGTCCCACTCTGAGTTTTCTATGGAGTGCTCATCTGTAAAACAAGGAGAAGGAGGTTATTTCTGTTCCAGGAAGGTTGGGGGGGGGTAACATGATCCACAGGGGATAGAATGGACCATCTCTGAGCTAGAATGTCCTCTCCTACCCTTTGGAGGTTTTCCAGCAGAAGCAGTATGACTACTTATCTCGTGATGAGGTCTAGGTAGCAATACCTAGTTCAAAATAAACATGTGACAAGTTCACAATGGCCATTTTCTTTCCCAAAAGGAAGGTTTATTTAGGAGAAGAGTTTAAAGACAAATATAGACACACTAAGAGTGGCAAATATGAAATAGAATTAGGAAAGCTTATAGTTAGCAAGGAAAAAGAGAAGTTCCCCTGGGGAAGTCATAATTAGCAGGAGTGGAAGACATGTTATTGGTTGGCAGATTAGACAAACCAGAGTTAGCTAGAGAGAGTTACCATTCAAGGGAAGACACTATGAGGGAGAGAAAGTGAGCTTAGTCCTGAAGAGAACTTAACAAAAATCTTCATCATAAACAGATCTTTTATAGGAAAAATATAGCTTTGGGGGTTTTTCAGATGCAAAGATTGGAACTTAAGGGGGAGGGTCAGAGAGGTAGATGGAATATACTCAGCAAACCAGGTCCCAGATCAGTCTAAAGATGTGCCCATCAAAATAAACTGGGAAAGCTAACTTCCTGTTTGTATGCAATTATAGTTGAGAGTTTACATTATGAATATCTTAACTTATGGCAATAAGACAATCTGGGAAAGCTAAGTTCCATCAAGGTTGTCTCAAAGATTGTTGTGAATGTCTTTAAAAATGCAAATTAGATGGAGTCAAGATAGATGAATTAATAATAGACTCAATTCACATTATTCTATATGAACAGTATTTGGCAGTTCACATCATTTAGTATTTGGTAGAAAGAATATTTTCTTTGGGATTGACTGGGATGCAGGGCTTTCCTAACTATGAAATTCTGTGGTTCAGAGGATCAGACAAGAGTAGTGACTTGTCTAAAGACCCACAGCTGGGTAACCAATCTGGGACTTATATCTTAAGATACCTGACTCTGATTAAGGAAAGGCTCAACCATGGGGGAATGAGCATGGAAAGAAGTTTTTTCTGTAACTTTTCCCCAAATTCCTTTGGCTTGGTGAATAAAGGAAATCTTAAGGTCAATTTTATTGATCAGTCACACAGGACATCAGGAGAGAATGCAGTTCACTCCACTGGTATGTTATGAAATGTCTGATTCAAGAGTTTCAGAAAGAGCTCAATGCAAAGTCAGGATGCCAGCCAAGGTTTCAAGACAGATAACTGCTTGAGAATCCTAAAAGCATTTTTAAATCAATCCCACATTTGACAGGTAGCCAATGTAGATCCCTCCAAACCCAGGTGATAACCTCCTGGAAACATTTTTAAGAGTGAGTTAAAATTCTACAGGCACCAACTTGCACTTACCTAAAGTAAACATGGCATTTTCTAGCTGGCCCATAAAACAATGCATCACATACAGGCAATCCCCAACTTACTGCTGGGTGGTGGCCAACGGTTCTTGCATGGAGGTCAGTTGTTTGAGATTTGGAAGACATCTTCCCATAGTAACAGTGATATGCATGGTGGTTAGATTATTAGATGAATGATAAAACACTAAGTAATAGTGAAGCTACAGTATTACTTTGATGAAAGGAACTGAATTCAAAGCCTGAATCTGCTACTAATTTCCTATGAAACCATGGGTGAGAAACCTAACTTCAGTAAGTTTCAATTTCCTCAATTGTAAAATGAGGAAATTACATTCTCAGAGCTTCTTAAATTTTTATACTTGTGAACTTTTTCACTCTAGAAATTTTTGTGTGATCCAGGGTACATAGTAATTTCATGATCCCCATATTCAGTTATGAGGCCCCAGATGGGGTCACAACCCTCACTTTAAGAAGCAGGATTTGGAGGCAGAAGATCGGCTGGTCACTCAGCTCATCAGTTGTGTGGCACTGGAGCCTCGTCTGCTTTTAGAGCCTCAATTTCCTCTTCTATAAAATCAGGGTTTTGGAATAGAGAGCCTCAAAGTTTGAAACCTTCTTTGCTCTCAATCTATGATCCCATGATGCTCTGTTTTTATTGGGATGATACCATGGCATCAATTTCCAGTCTTGCCCACCAGGAATAAATTGGCCCCATCCAATTGTGGCAGTAGGGGATTCTCTAGTTCCTAAATAACGGGTAATGGTGTGTTCTGTGACCTATGTTCTGGCAGGGTAGGGAAGGATAAGGAAGCATCTTTAGGGCCTGTACTTCTTACTCACATTAGTCCCCACTACCCAAGTCAGTCCCCGAGATATTTTTGAATTCCAGCTTACTCTCTATTACTCCCTGTCTTTTCTTCTGCTGCTCTCACAGATTGGTCCACCTGCTTCCTTTTTTTTTACTAATCAAAGTTAAAAGACTCTCCTGTTTTTAGTTTTTTACATTTAACTCCTTCATGGAAAATTTATTGTAGGTGCTAACGGGATAAACAAAGGATGGGAATCAAATTCAACTGTGTTTCAGAGGAAAATCAAACAGATTCTTCTGGTCACCCAGGTAAGAGTCTAGACTCTACTACTAAGAATAGGCCAGGGACCTGGGAGGAGGACTAGGCAGCAGTAGTAAAGAGAGGAGTTAATGTTTATGGATTCTGCTGTCTGAGAACAGCTCTGAGGCTGGGGGAGAAGGAACAAGCTTTGGGAATGGGGGCTACTCCTTTTGTTACTAGTTTTGCTACCTGATGACTTATAAACATAGATCTCAAGGAAGGAGATTCTAGGTAAGGATGTGCTGGAACCAGATCAGACCTGTCAACAAGAGCCAATCATTCATTAAATTTTCGGTGTGAGCATCAGTATCTAAGTAATTGTAAAGTTCTATAAATCATGTTATATTTCCTGTTTCATTGATTGTCTAGGTTTAAGGAAGTGATGGAGAATTACAGGTTAAACTTAAAAGTATGTCCTGCCTATGTTACCTTTCAGGAAAGAAGCCAGTTGTTAAACATTTACCAGCACACCACTGGTCCCAAGCAGCAGCTAGAAAAGTTTGAATGGGAAAGGAGAGGAAAATCTCAAGCAATTGCAGCAGCAAGGGAAGCATAGTCTGTGTAGCTAACCAATGAAGGCAGTTTACAGGATCAGAGATTTAAAGCTAAAGGGCATCTTAGAAGTCTCTCCTAGATCTATTTTCCAGGTCGGTGGTTTTCCCAATTAGTTATTTTACATTTTTTTTCAATTTTTTTCTTTCTTTTTTTTTTGGTTTTGCTTGACTAATTCTTGTTTTCTCATTGAATCATTCATTTCCATTTGTTCAGTTCTGAATTTTAATGAATTATTTTCTTTATTTACTTTTTTTACTTCTTTTTGTATTTTTTCCATTGAATTTTTAAATGAGTTAAAATAACTCATTCTATGGAATTTTTTCTCATTTCCCATATTCTGTTTTTCTGTGAGTTGCTTTCTTTTCTCATTTTATCAAATCTTTCTTTCAATGAGTTATATGCCTTTTCCAAACCCTCTTGCAAATTTTTCATTTCCTTTTCCCATTCTTCTTCTAGCTCTCTTTTAAGATCCTTTTTAATTTCTTCTAGGAGAGCCTTATGTAATGCAGACCAGATTATATCACCTTTTGGGCTTCATCTGGAGACAATCTGCTTTTATTCTCCCCAGCGTTTGAAATCTGTTCTTCTCTTTCACCATAAAAGCAAAGTTTAAACCTTATACCTTTTGCGTAATGATTTAGTCAGTCAAATCAGACAAAAAGAATTTAAGCCTATTTCCCTGAAATTAAGTGAACTATTGTAGAACAGTTATAAGAATGAACTCGTCAATGTGGCTCACAATAAAATAGTGAGATGATTTTACAATAGGGGTGAAAAGCCTGCCGAACTTAGGGATAGCTGGTTGTCCAAAAAACGAATTTAAGTTCAACTTTAAATTTAATTCAAGTACTAACAAACACAACTTAAATTTAAATAATACTCAAAAGGATGACAACAAACTTCTTTGGAGGATAATGAAAAACACAAAGATATTGTAGGCCTAAAGGCATCCACCAATTAAGAAAGCATCAAAGCTCAAATTTACCTAACATTTAATCCTAATCTACCAAAATCCCTAAACCCAATATTGGCCAATTCTATTAATATTTACAAGATATGATGCTAATTTTGGTAATATGAATTCATATTCTCCTTGCATAAGCTTATACTCAGCTAGGAAAAACTACTAATAATTAACCAAACAAATAGTCATACCCGCATACTAGCAACCTATTATACTCATTGTTAACCCAACACAGGCATGCATTAAGGAAAGATTAAAAGGAACTTGGCAAACAAAAACCCCACCTGTTCACCAAAAACATTACCTCTAGCAATTACTAGTATTAGAGGCACTGCCTGCCCAGTGAGTTATAACTTTAATGGCTGTGGTATTTTGAATGTGCAAAGGTAGCATATCACTTGTCTCTTAAATAGAGACTAGTATGAATGACATAATGCAGGTTTAACTGTCTCTTATTCCCAGTCAGTGAAACTGCCCTTCTCATGCAGAGGTGGGAATGCTAATACAAGACGAAAGAAGATCCTGTGGAACTTAAGACACACAACTCAACTCATACTCTTTTAAACCTATTGACATAAACTGTATAACCCACTGAGTTATAGTCTTTTGTTGGGGTGACCTTGGAGCATCAAACAATCTCCAAATGAAATAATTCAGATTCACCAAACTAAGTATCAATACCAGTAATTGACCCTTGATCAATGGAATAAGTTACCCCAGGGATAACAGCACAATCCTATTTGACAGCCCATATTGAAAATTAGGGTTTATGCTGAATGGATGTCCATCAGTTGGAGAATGGCTGAATAAATTGTGGTATATGAAAATTATGGAATATTACTGTTCTGTAAGAAATGACCAACAGGATGATTTCAGAAAGGCCTGGAGAGACTTACACGAACTGATGCTGAGTGAAATGAGCAGGACCAGGAGATCATTATATACTTCAACAACAATACTATATGATGACCAGTTCTGATGGACCAGGGCATCCTCAGCAACGAGATCAACCAAATCATTTCCAATGGAGCATTATTGAACTGAACCAGCTATGCCCAGAAAAAGAACTCTGGGAGATGACTAAAAACCATTACATTGAATTCCCAATCCCTATATTTATGCACACATGCATTTTTGATTTCCTTCGCAAGCTAATTGTACAATATTTCAGAGTCTGATTCTTTTTGTACAGCAAAATAACATTTTGGTCATGTATACTTATTGTGTATCTAATTTATATTTTAATGTACTTAACATCTACTGGTCATCCTGTCATCTGGGGAAGGGGGTGGGGGGGTAAGAGGTAAAAAATTGGAACAAGTGGTTTGGCAATTGTTAATGCTGTAAAGTTACCCATGTATAAATCCTGTAAATAAAAGGCTATTAAATTAAAAAAAAAAAGAAAAAAAGAAAATTAGGGTTTATGACCTGGATGTTGGATCAGGACATCCAATGGTGCAACCTCTATTAATGGTTTGTTTGTTCAACAATTAAAGTCCTACATGATTTGAGTTCAGACCAGAGAAATCCAAGTCAATTTCTACCTGTAAATTCATTTCTCCCAGTATGAAAGGACAAGAGAAATAGAGTCAACACCTCTAATAAGCCCTAGAATTAACATATGAACACATCTTAATATTCTAATTCAATCTATATCACCCCCAAAATAGGGCAGTTAAGATGGCAGAGTTGGTAATTGTATGAAGCTTAAGCCTTCATTCCCAGAGGTTCAAACCTTCTTCTTAACAAATGTTCAGCCTAAACCTTACATCATTGCCATTCTCCTAGCAGTAGTCTTTCTTACACTTATTGAATGTAAAGTACTCGGTTACATGCAATTACAAAAAAGACCAAATATTGTAGGACCCTACAGCCTCCTACAACCATTCGCCAATGCAGTAAAACTATTTACCAAAGAACCCTATGTCCCTTAACCTCTTCCATTTCAATATTCATCCTTGCCCTATCCTAGCCCTTACTATTGCTCTAACAATTTGGACCCCTCTACCCATACCCAATATACTCCTAGATCTAAACCTAGGACTACTCTTCATTCTAGCACTATCCAGACTATCAGTGTATTCATTCCTATGATCAGGATGGGCATCAAACTCAAAATACGCCCTAATCAGAGCCCTATGAGCAGTTGCACAAACATTTTCATAAGAAGTAACACTAGCAATCATCCTACTCTCAATCATAGTAATTAATGGATCCTTTACCCTAAAAATACTGGCAACAACCCAAGAAAACTGATGACTAATTAATAACATGACTTCTCACCATAATATGATATATTTCAACACTAGCAGAAACTAACTGTGCAACCTTTGACCTAACTGAAGGAGAATCCAAACTAGTATCAGGAATACACAGCAGACCATTCTCCATATTCTTCCTGGCAGAATATGCAAACATCATTGCTATAAATGCCATCACAACTATTCTATTCCTAGGATCCTCCCTAAGTTCAAACTTCACCCATATTAACCATATTAACACTCTCATCTTTATACTAAAAACACTATTCCTCACCATAACATTCTGATGAATTTGAACCTCCTAACCCCTATTGCACTACAACCAACTAATGCACCTACTATGAAAAAACTTTTTACCCATAACACTAGCACGCTATGATTTATCTCTATACCAATCATGCATCTTTTCCCAAATATAGAAATATGTCTGACAAAAGAATTATCTTGGTAGGATTAAAAAATAGCGATGCAAGACCCCTTATTTCTAGGACACTAGAAAAACCCAAAACTCTTTGTGCTCCCTTTACACCACATCCTAGTAAGATCTGCTAAATAAGCTATTGGGCCCATACCCTGAAAATGTTGGTTCACACCCTTCTGATACTAATGTCCTGCAATGTACTCAGCACCTTATCACTAAGCCTCTTTATCAGCACATGCCTCACCTTATTCACCAGCCACTGAGTCACAGCCTGAATAGGCTTAGAGATTAACAAGCTAGCAATTATTTCCCTAATGACAGCCCCCAAACAACCCACATGTTACAGAAGCTGCCACAAAATACTTCCTCACATAACCCACCACCTCCATAATAATAATATTTGCTATTATCTATAATGCATGATCGACAAACCAGTGAACCCTGTTCCAACTATCCAAACAATGAGCCTCCATCTCAATACCTCTAGCACTTTCCATAAAACTAAGCCTTGCCCCTTTCCACTTCTGAGTACCCAAAGTTACACAAGGAATGGTAGTTGGGGTAGAATTATTCCATAGGCCACCAAGTAATTTGATTTTGGTGACATTTGAGAAGTTAAGTGTTAACAATGTGATTAGAATGGCAAAAATGTAGATGGAGACAGAAAGGAGTACACTTTCTTTTCGGCAGTTCAGGGAACATATATAAAAATTGACGATATATAAGGACAGAAAGACCTCAAATTCAAATGCAGAAAGGCAGAAATAGTAAATGCATCCTTTCCTGTTCGTAATGCAATAAAAACTATATTCAATGAAAAGCAAGGGGAAAATAGACCAAAAAGTAATTGGAAACTGAATAATCTCATCCTAAAGAATGAATGGGTAAAATAGCAAATCATAGACACAATTAATAATTTCACCCAAGAGAATGGCAATAATGAGATGACATGCCAAAATGTGTGGGATGTAGCCAAAGCTGTAATAAGGGGAAAATTTGTTTCTCTAGAAGCTTATTTGCAAAAAATGGGGAAAGAGAAGATCAATGAATTAGGCTTGCAGCTAAAAAAGCTAGAAAAGGAGCAAATTAAAAAACCCCAATCAAACACTAAACTGGAAATTCTAAAATTAGAGATCAATAAAATTGAAAGGAAAAAAACTATTAAATTAATTAATAGAACTAAGTGTTGGTTTTATGAAAAAACAAACAAAATAGATACACTTTTGATAAATTTGATTAGGAAAAGGAAAGAGGAAAATCAAATTGTTAGTCTTAAAAATGAAAAGTGAGAACTTTTCACAAATAAAGAAGAAAGTCAGAGCAATAATTAGGCAATACTTTGCCCAACTTTATGCCAATAAATTTGATACCCTAAATGAAATGGATGAATACCTTAAAAATATAGAATGCCCAGATTAACAAAGGAAGAAGTAAATTGCTTAAACAGTCCCATTTTAGAAAAAGAAATAGAACAAGCTATTAATCAACTCCCTAAAAAAAAATCACCAGGACCAGATGGGTTTACATGTGAATTCTATCAAACATTTAAAAAACATTTAACTCCAATGCTACATAAACTATTTGAAAACATAAGGATTGAAGGAGCCCTACTAAATTCCTTTTATGACACAGACATGATATTGATACCTAAACCAGATGGGATGAAAACAGAGAAAGAAAATTATAGACCTATCTCCCTAAGGAATATTGATGCAAAAATCTTAAACAAAATATTAGCTAAAAGATTACAGAAAATCATCCCCAGGATAATACATCATTACCTACTAGGATTTATACCAGGAATTCGGGGCTGGTTCAATATTAGGAAAACTATTAGAAGAATTGACTATATCAATAAACAAATTAACAAAAACCATATGATCTTCTCAATAGATGCAGAAAAAGCATTTGATAAAATCCAACACCCATTCCTATTAAAAACACTTGAGATTATAGGAATAAATGGACTTTTCCTAAAAATAGTAGCATCTAAGATCAAGAGTGAAACAAGATTGCCCACTATCACTATTACTATTCAATATTGTATTAGAAATGCTAGCCTCGACAATAAGAGTTGAGAAAGAGATTAAAAGAATTAGAATAGGTAATGAGGAAACCAAATTATCACTCTTTGAAGATGATATGATGGTATAATTAGAGAACCCCAGAGATTCTACGAAAAAGCTATTAGAAATAATCTACAACTTTAGCAAAGTTGCAGGATGCAAAATAAATCCACATAACTCAGCATTCTTATACATCACTAACAAAGTCCAACAGTTAGAGATGCAAAGAGAAATTCCATTTAAAATTGTCAATAGTATAAAATATTTGGGAATCTATCTGCCAAGGGAAAGTCAGGAACTATATGATCAAAATTACAAAACACTTTCCACACAAAGTCAGATCTAAACAATTGGAAAGATATTAAGTGCTCTTGGATAGGTCGAGCAAATATAATAAAAATGAGAATACTACTCAAACTAATTTATTTATTTAATACTATACCAATCAAACTTCCAAGAAACTTCCAAGAAATTTTAATGACCTAGAAAAAATAACAAAATTCATCTGGAATAACAAAAGGACAATACTTTAAAGGGAACTAAAGAAAAAAAATCAAATTAAGGTGGCTTAGCTGTACCAGATCTAAAACTATATTATAAAGCAGCATTCACCAAAACCAATTGGTATTGGCTAAGAAATGCACTAGTTGATCAGTGGAATAGGATAGGTTCACACGACAAAATAATCAATAACTTTAGCAATCTAGTGTTTGACAAACCCAAAGAACCCAGCTTTTGGGATAAGAATTCCCTATTTGACAAAAACTGCTGGGAAAATTGGAAACTAGTATGGCAGAAACTAGGCACTGATCCACACTCAACATGGTACAGCAAGATAAGGTCAAAATGGGTTCATAATCTAAACACAAAGAATGAGATTATAAATAAATTACAAGACATAGGATAGTTTACCTTTCAGACATGTGGAGGAGGAAGGAATTTATGACCAAAGAAGAACTAAAAATCATTACTGATCACAAAGTAGAAAATTTTGATTATATCAAGTTTAAAAGTTTGTGTATAAAAAACCAACAACAAATGCAGACAAGATTAGAAGGTAAGCAATAACCTGGGAGATCATTTCTACAGGCAAAGGTTATGATAAAAGTCCCATCTGCAAAATACACAGAGAATTGACTCTAATTTATAAGAAATCAAACCATTCTCTAATTGATAAATGGTCAAGGATATAAACAGACAATTCTCAGATAATGAAATTGAAACTATTTCTGCTTATATGAAAGAGTGTTCCAAATCACTGTTGATCAGAGAAATGCCAATTAAGACAACTCTGAGATACCACTACACACCTGTCAGATTGGCTAAGATGAGAGGAAAAAATAATGATAAATGTTGGAGGGGATGCAGGAAAACTGGGACATTGATGCATTGTTGGTAGAGTTGTGAACAAATCCAACCATTATAGAGAGCAATCTGGAACTATGCTCAAAAAGTTATCAAACTGTGCATACCCTTTGATCCAGCAGTGTTACTACTGGGTTTATATCCAAAAGAGTTCTTAAAGGAGGGAAAAGCACCCCCAGGTGCAAAAATGTTTATGAGAGCCCTCTTTGTAGTGGCTATAAACTAGACATTGAATGGATGCCCATAAATTGGAGAATAGCTGAATAAATTATGGTATATGAATGTTATGGAATATTATTTTTCTGTAAGAAATGATCAACAGAATGATTTCAGAGATGCTTGAAGAGACCTACATGAACTGAGGCTGAGTGAAATGAGTAGAACCAGGAGATCATTATACACAGCAACAGCAAGATTATACAATGATCAATTCTGATGTAAGTGGCTCTCTTCAACAATGAGATGATTCAAACCACTTCTAATTGTTCAGTGAAGAAGAGAGCCATCTACAACCAGAGAGAGGACTACAGGAATTTGTGAAGGGCAGGAACACTGGAGAAATATACTTAAGGCTCAATATGATTGATTTAAACAAGGTGTTTACTCAGTTGAATTGATAAGACAATGGTTATCTAGTTTAGCATGTGAGTTCCCTAGTTCAGTATGATTAATTTAATCTTACAACAAATAAGGGTTCCCTAATGATATAATGATTGGTTTATACTCAATATATAGTAATGCTGTAATTGTAATTGAGTATATAAGCTGGAGCTCAAGCTCTCAGACTCAGAGAGACACTCCATCTTCATCAGCCTCATGGTGGCTTCCCTGCTTCCCTCACTGAGACCAAGACCTGTCTGAAGGAGTTCCAGAAATCTAGTCCAGGCCACAGGCAAGGAGACAGACTGTGAAGGAGAGAATAAAGACTTTTTGACCTTATCCCTGGTCCAAAATCTCTAGTTCTTCTTTGGTCACAAATTTCTTCCTCCTCCACAAGTCTGAGAGGTAAAGTATCCTATGTTCCTCTATTTATAATCTCATTCCTTATGCCTAAATCATGGACCCATTTTGATTTTATCTTGGTATATGGTGTTAAGTGTGGGTCCGTGTTAGGCGCCCATTCTTGCAAGAATATAAAATAAATCTTTCTTGCATTCATCACTGAGTCAGTGGAGTTCTTGGTAAGATATTTTGTTTCTTGTAAATGAAAATATGATTAAAAGGATTGCACGTGTTTAACATATATCAGTTTGCTTACTGTATTGGGGAAGGGGAAGACAAGGAAGGAAGAAAGAAAAATTTGGAGCACAAAGATTTACAAAAATGAATGTTAAAAACTTTCTTTACATATGTTCATTAGAATGTAAAGGAAATGAATCAGGATGAATTGGCTCAGCCAGGGAGAAACATCCTGGCCAAAGGCCAAATTTGAACTCGTGTCTTGCTGACACCAAGGCTGGTGCTGCATCTCTCCATCTCTCCTTCTCCTCTCTCTGCCACCTCCCAAAACTGACAGTGTCTCTTCTGCAATCCCATTTCTTCATAGAATTTCCCCATTCTTTAGCCTAGGAAAATGCCCTATGTCCTCAGGATTCATCCTGAACTGGTTTTTGAGATTCTTTATTTCTTTTTCTTAAACAGTACTGAGACCCACTAGATATTTTTTTTGGAATCAAGAAATGTTTGAAAAAATCGGGCCTTCTGACTACTCCAGCTCACGATGGCAGGATAGTCTAAAAGAGGATTCTAGCCAGGATTGCTACAGGATTCAAGATTTTGATGAAGCTCAGATATTTTTGGCTCCAAGTCAAAGACCTTTCCAGAATTCTGGCTTTACAGTCCATTTCTAATTGTTGTATTCAAAAGTGGACTTGACCTCCATAGTGGGAAATACTGCTTTCTGAGCTCTAGCCTACCACCTCCTTGTCTGCTTTCAGGATATTAGGGAACACTAACATTCAGTTTTGTAAGGCCCTTCTCTCAGAGCAGATTCTCATTGCTAGAGGATCCCCTGCAAAGATGTATATGAGTTTGGGTTTATACAATTTTTTTTGTTGTTGTTTTTGAGGTGTGGGTATTTTTTGGCCTGAATCTTTTATAGTTTTATTTGAACAACTCTCTCGAGTCTTTCCCCTATACTGATTTCCATAAACCTTTTGTTGGTGATTACAAGGTACCTGGGTCATCCTTATATGATTCCCAAATATCATTTCAAAATGATGCTTTCAAAATAGTAGTCCCCTATCTTAGATCACTTCCTACTTCACATGATATGTTCCTATCAACAATTTCCTGATAGTCATATATGTGTATACATATGTATGATATATATATATATATATATATATATATATATTAGTAGTGAGAGAAACAACAGTTTGTGCTAAATAGAAAAAGAAAAGAACCACCTTTGTTTAGCTATACTGGATTTGTGATGTTTGGGTAGAGGGTCAACTACCAAAAATAGACAATAATCTCTTGAAAAAGAATTTAACATTTTTTGAAAAGTCTACTTCAATATAGAAGGGTGTTTGGGTTTGATTTTCTTAGTTCCTTTTTTCATATTTTTTTTGTACATCACTAATTCCCTATATAAATGAAGTTGGAATAAGGGAATGGTTCTTTGTAATAATCTGCCTTCTTCTTCAAATGACTAATCAATGAGCCATCTCTGGATTCCTCTTGCAAATCTGTTAAAAACAAATCTGTTATTTGGTAAGTTTTGTACTCTGATGGCCCTGCTCCAAAAGATTTTTGTTCTCTGAAGTGCCGCCCCCCCCCACACCTATACCATATATTTTTTCAAGGAACCTGTAAGGTCTGTGCTCTGAGTTTTCCTCTTCTATGGACCCTGCAGCTCTCTTGTTTGTCTCCATGACAACTGCCAGACCTGACTCTGTGAGCTCAAATTCTCTAGTGTCTGAAAATTTCCATTCCCAGACCCTGTCCAGCTCCTGCTCTCCTTGATTCTCTGGGCTGTCACAGTTCTGCTCTAGTAGATTCCATCATCTCATCCAGGTGCTGATCATTGCCTTTAAAGAGGCTTTAAGCCTGTATATTCTCTCTTCCAAGAGCCATCTGTAATCTCTTTGAGTCTGTAAATTTTGGATAGCCAAGCCATGCCTTCTGAGGCGGGACTCATCCCCTCACTAGGAAATTCTGTATTCTCAGCTGCCAGAACCCAAGCAACAGAGATCCTTGAAAGGTTCCAGGATGCCCCAAGAGTCCATGTTCAAGGGGACTGATATTTTGGCTCCTCAGGCCAGAACCTCCTATGATCCCTAAGAAGCTTTTTTTTTCTTGCATCATTATTATAGTGCATAAGAATGATATCACATACAAAATTTCCAACCTAAACAGTGTTCATTAGTCCTTAGCAGGCTACATGTTGAATACATGTACCTGGAAATAAACCTTTTTTATATTAAAACTTTTTATTTACAAAGCATATGCATGGATAATTTTCCAACATTGACCCTTGCAAAACATTTTGTTCTGAAATTTTCCCCTCCTTTCTCCCAGTCTCTTCCCTAGCTAATGGGCAGTCCATTATATGTTAAATATGTTTAATGTTTAAATATGAAATACATGTTAAATCCCATATATATATATATATATACATATATATATATATATACACATATTTATATCTTTATCTTGCTGCACAAGAAAAATCAGATCAAGAACGAAGAAAAAGAAAAACTGAGAAAGAAAACAAAATGAAGCAAACAACAACAGAAAGAGTGAAAATGCTATGTTGTGTTTTACACTCAGTTCCTGTAATGTTCTGGTTAGCTTTCTGAAGGTCTTGGGACCAGCCCCCATTTCTCTAATGCTGCTTTCACAAAATAGAAAATTTTGATAATATCAAATTAAAAAGCCTTTGTACAAACAAAACTAAGGCAAACAAGATTAGAAGGGAAGCTGTAATGGGCTGAGGCTTGAGTTGATGCACTGAGGTCCCAAGCACGTGAGGCTAAGTAGTAATTGGACCATACTCTATTAATATATATGTTTGGAGAAAGAATGGTCCCTGCCCACTCTCTGTGAAAGTCCTGATGTGTTGTATAGGAAATGACGATTTTGGTGGGTGGAGGCAGAGGGGCAGGAAGAGAGGTGGAGAGAGACTGCTGGCTGGGTTCTGCTCGGGTGGCTTCTGGTCTCATGGCTTCTGGTCTGGCTGGCTTCTTGACTCAGCTGCTGACATTGCTAATCTCCCTTTACCTCTGATTCCCCTTTACCTCTGATCCTTCTCCACCTCTACTGAGAATAAAGATTGAAGATTTTCCCTTAACCTGAATTCCTGACTCAGGCTGATTTTAAAATACACAGTCATCACAGGAAGCAACAAACTGGGAAACCATCTTCACAGTTAAAGGTTCTGATAAAGGCCTCATTTCCAAAATATATAGAGAATTGACCCTAATTTATAAGAAATCAAGCCATTCTCTGATTGATAAATGGTCAAAGGATATGAACAGACAATTTTCAGATGATGAAATTGAAACTATTTCCACTCATATCAAAGGGTGTTCCAAATCACTATTGATCAGAGAACTGAAAATTAAGACAACTCTGAGATACCATTACACACCTGTTAGATTGGCTAAGATGACAGGAAAAAATAATGATGAATGTTGGAGGGGATGCGGGAAAACTGGGACACTGATGCATAGTTGGTGGAGTTGTGAACGAATCCAACCATTCTGGAGAGCAATCTGGAATTGTGCCCCAAAAGTTATCAAACTGTACATACCCTTTGATCCAGCAGTGCTACTACTGGGCTTATATCCCAAAGAGACATTAAAGAAGGGAAAGGGACCTGTATGTGCCAAAATGTTTGTGGCAGCCTTGTTTGTCGTGACTAGGAACTGGAAAATGAATGGATGCCCATAAATTGGAGAATGGATGAATAAATTGTGATATATAAATGTTATGGAATATTATTGTTCTGTAAGAAATGACCAGCAGGATGATTTCAGAGAGGCCTGAAGAGACTTACAGGAACTGATGCTGAGTGAAATGAGCAGAACCAGGAGATCATTATATATTTCAACAACAAGACTGTATGAGGATGTATTCTGATGGAAGTGGATTTCTTTGACAAAGAAGATCTAACTCAGTTTCAATTGATCAAGTTTGGACAGAAGCAACCACACCCAAAGAAAGAACACTGGGAAATGAATGTAAACTGTTTGCATTTTTGTTTTTCTTCCCGGGTTATTTTTACCTCCTGAATCCAATTCTTCCTGTGCAACAAGAGATCTATTTAGTTCTGCACACATATATTGTAGCTAGGAGTTACTGTGACATATTTAACATGTATAGGACTGCTTGCCATCTGAGGGAGGGTGTGAAGGGAGGGAGGGGAAAAGTCAGAAAAGAAGTGAGTGCAAGGAATAATGTCGTAAAAAAATTACCCAGGCATGGGCTCTGTCAATAAAAAGTTATAATTATTAAAAAAAAAAAGAATGGGTGCCTAGATTAGTAGACACACCTTCAAAACTCCAAAGGCATTTTATTTCCTATCTGGAAGCACAAGTCCCTCCCCTGATTCTCCACTAATTGGATGTTACAAAAATTACACAATTGGAATCTTCACCCCTTATTACATAGCCAGTCCTTGCCCCAAAGGAGCTTCCATCATAGAAGGGGAAGATAACAATGGAAATCTAGGGGCAAGAACAATTTTTTCTTTCAAATCTCAGGCCACCACTACTGATTACAAAACTCAGTCCCTGCCCCTAAAGAGCTTACATCATTAGATTCTTTGGAGGAGAGAAACTTCACCCTTGATTATGCTTTGATGTCCTTCTGGTTTCAATTTTCTAATTTGTTTCATTTCTCCAATTTAATTTATTCACTGTGTAAACCAAATAAATGTCCATCTACTTGTCACAATTCTCCCCCCGCCCTTATTTTTTCTTTTCTAATAATTTGACTTTCCTTTCATGGTGAATGGACCCCAAACTATCCAGTGTATGAATAGGTTCCCTGTAAGGAATCCCTCAATACTGTGAAGGGGGAGATTATGTAGGATTAATATTACTCCCCTGCTACAGTAATATTTGGGATTTAGAATGGGGGCATCAAGTTAAGATTCGGGTTAATATCACCTAGAAAGATATCCCACAAACAATTCAGTTTGATATTTGTCAAATTTGCATTTGGTTCATCCTTTTCTAACCCATCAAATTTGGCTAATACTTTTTGCTTCCCACTTAACAAAAGTCTATTAACCCCTGCACAGATCTCTTTGCACAGGATGGATAATTAACCCCTGAATTCTCTGCTACTTCCTCTGACAAGCATGTCCTAGGAATGAAACTAATTCCTGTTCCTCCTTTTCCTGCCAATAACAAGAGTCCAGGGTCATTCTATTTTCCCATACCATTCTGCTAGAGGCATCTAACTACTCTGCTATTCCTTTCACTGCCTCTGGTCTAACTTATCCAACAATATTTACCCATCAGCGTAGGAATGACCCAAATCCAGAACTAACTAGATTTCTAGACTTGAATTTATCAATTACTATCTTTGACTTAACTTCCTGATTCAGTCTTTCTTACTTCATCGAATGCCAGGGTAAAAGGAGTAGCCAATTGGATTGGTGCACAGCTGCCCACTCAGTTTCCAAGCAAAGCAGCTTTGAGAGTGCTGCCTCCACAATGCTCCCAAACTTTGCTTGGGATATGCTCATGGGAGAAATGGCCAGAGCTACCCTCAGTTACATTCCAGACTCAGGTACATGCCAGTCCCTAGATTTTGGAATCTTCCCCCCTGCCATGAGAGGCAAACTGATTGATCTCCTACAAAAGGGAATAGGTAGAACAAAGTATTGCAATTCTCCTCAGGAATGTTATTCTAGGAAACAAAAGGATCGTGTACTTGAATTCACTCTCATGTTTTTCCATATCCAAAGGAAATGGGACTATCTGGGTATGGGACAATCCATAGCACAGACATAGAAACTGCTTTTTGTTCAGAGCCTTTGCAGAATACTTTACTAATTCTACGAGGCATTGGTGTCTATTGTTTGCCTTAAGTCCTTGACTTGATTCCAAATCTTCCTAAGAGATCTATACCTATTACAAATATAACCAACTTACTCTTTGATCTACATTTTCTAACTGTCTAGCCTTTGTAGCAATCCAAACATTATTCCAAATTGGACAATAAGTTCCAAAAAATCCTTTACTGTACCTCCTTATGTACAGGTAGTCAAACCTCTATAATTCTATAGTTTGACAAATATCAAGCTGAATTATTTATGGGATATCTTTCTCACTAATAATTACCCAAATCTTAAATTGATATCCCCATCCTTAGCCCCAAATGCTATTGTAGCAGGGGAGTAGCCTTGATCTTATATAAAACCTTCCCACTTCACAGTACTGATGGACTCCTTACAGGGAATCCACTCAGACATGGGGTAATTTTGGGCCCATTCACCAACCAATTCCAATTTCTTCCCAAACAATGAGGCCAGAAGTCCTTTGGGGTGTAGGGCAGTGACTTCATCTTCTGAAATTACTTCATGCTGAGAATGAGTATTGAGCTAAGTGATCATACAAGGTGCCATATGGAGGCATTTGAGCTGTTTGAAGATCCATCCAGTGGGCTGAGTCACATCCCTAAAGCTGGTCAATACAGCTGTCTAGTGTTAGTAATTTGAAGGTGAATTGATCAGAGTCTAGAGAACAACACACTAGAACTAGAGAGGAAGCACTAGGAGTAGAACTCTCATTCTTGGGAGGTATGTTTATCTTTCCTGAAGATTCTGTAAATACCCAAAAGCAATTTTCAGAAAGGGGGAATCTCATTAGAATAACTGAGATTCACAAAATCTTTCCTTAACAGATCTCATTTAGTGTCCAAAGCAGGATGTTGAGAGAGAGAGAGAGATTAACCCAAACTTTTACAAAACACATGTGTAAAGCCTCTTTCTCAATATATATATTTTTAACCTAGACATGTATCCCTCTTCTGAGGCTTGGCTCTGGGATTAGAAACTGGCTGGAGAATGTTTAAAAACCACTCAAAGCAGGGGAAGAATATAAACCTTTTTTGCCAGGGCCTGTTGTAGGAGAGCCTGGGAGAGGCCAGTATACATTGACCAGCAACTTTTCATATCAAATAACTTACTCAAAACAAAGCATGTTTGCACCTCAGGACACACACAAGACTAACATGGTATTCCCACGTTAGTAAACTTAAATGAAGTTGACTTTCCTATTGATGTAACAATATTCTATAAGTGACATCCTTCTAAGAAAACGTGAATCCACCAAAATCCTCTTCTCTATACCATACTAAAGATGTTTCAACTTTTGTTTAAAAAATCAATAAAATAACAGTTAGGTCCCATCAGTTTAGGGACCTATCTTCATAAAGGTATACATCTAGTAACAGGCAGATGACTAGGCCAAATGTTCTTTTACCTAATTATTTAGGACATAATGACTACATATTTTCAGATGGAAAACAGCAAGATTTTGCATACTTGTATTATGCTCATGGTGTCTACTGACCACTTGCTCATGATTATAGAAATTTACTATAAGAAGAAAAACCAGGGACTGAGTATAATAGCATAGAAACAGGTCTTTCAAGATTCGGCCTGAGAGTACATATATGACCATCAGATAATCATACCCAAATTCAAAATTCAAATGAATCAGTTACAGTCTCAAAAGATTTTATCTCTAATAGCAAAATCTACTAAAATAACTTAGAACTAAATACATTATTTTTAGTCTCATGAAGTTGCAATCAGAAATAAAAGTTTATCAGGGCTTATACACATAGAAGATTTTGCTTAAGATCTTTAACATGTTTTTCTTTTCTTCTTCTTGAGTTGAAACTCATCCTGGTACAAGGATCAATCATTAGAAACCATTTCTATATAATAAACAAGCTTATAGATTCTTAGTAAACATATTCCTTGTCTGGGAACTATACACCCCAAACAAGTTCATTTCTCAGGACTGATGACTTGCCTATACAGATGGCTTAAGGAAAATTGGCAAGTTTACAAATTCACGGGAGTGAAAGAGACCCCAGAGAAGGGGCTGAACTTGCTGTTGCCCACCCCTGTTATTAGCTTCTATGGGATGTGCTGTTTGATATCTCCCCTCCACACACACACCATTCTTTGAAGGGGGAAAAAGTGTGCTGCACACTCTCATACTTTAAGGTGAACTGATAAGGCTTTCAATCTCATCCCTCTTGTTCCACACACAATACTCACCGATTTTAATTTTAGCAAGAAGACAATAACTCTGAATAAGTTAGGTAACAATCTCGGAATTTTCATAAGTAATAACCAAATAGTCTTAGCTGTCATTTTCTTTAGAAGCTTGAATTAAGAATTAAGATAAATTCAGGTTAATTTGCATCAAGATGACTGACAATTATGAGCAATTCTGAAGGAAGTGGCTCTTTTCAACAACAAGGTGTTTCAGGCCAGTTCTACTGGTCTTGTGATGAAAAAAGCCCTCTGCAACCAGAGAAAGGACAGTGGGGATTAAGTGTGGATCACAACATAGTATTTTCACTTTTTTGTTGTTCTTTGCTTGCATTTTGTTTTCTTATTTTTTTCCTTTTTTGATCTGATTTTTCTTGTGCATCATGATACTTAGGAAATATGTATAGAAGTGCACATGTTTAACATATATTGGACTACCAGGGTCTAGGGTGAGAGTGGGAGGAAGGGAGGGAAAAAAGTTTGACACACAGGGTTTTGCAAGGCTGAAGGTTAAAAATTATCTATGCATATGTTTTCAAAATAAAAAGCTTTAATAAAAAAGATAAAGCAAAAGTAAACATAAATCCAATTAAAAGATATAAGAAAACTACAACTTGTTAAAGTTGTAGGGTATCATAGAGCATGGGTAGTATTGATACTAAAAGTTTATACACTAAATGGTACAGCATCCAAATTCTTTTTTCATTATTGTTTTATTTTTTCCAGTTATACATTCATAGTAACTTTTTAAATACACATTTCTTTATGAATCATGTTGGGTGAGGAAAATCAGAACAAAGGGGAAAAACTGTGGGAAGGAAAAAAAACAACAGAAAAAAGAAGTGAGCATAGCATGTGCTGATTTACGATTTCCAATCAATCTCCATAATTCCTTTTCTAGATGCAAATGGAATCTCCTATCTAATGTTTATTGGGATTGCCTTGGATCACTGAACCACTGAGAAGAACCAAGTTTTTCATAGTTGTTCATCACAGTTACTGTGTACAATGTATTCCTGGTTCTGCTTGTTTCTCTCAGCATCAGTTTATGTACATATTCCCAGGCCTTTATGAAATCAGCTTATTCACCATTTTTATAGAATAATAATGTTCCATTACCTTCATATGCTGCAGTTTATTCAGCCTTTCCCCAAGTGATGGTTATCTATTCATTTTCCAATTCTTTTCTACCTCAAAAATTGCTGCTACAAACATTTTTGCACATGTGGGTCTTTTTCCCTCCTTGATGATACAGACCCACTAGTGGTATTGATGGGTCAAAGTATGTGCACAGTTTTATAGGCCTTTGGGTATAATTCCATATTGCTCTCCAAATTGATTGAATCACTTCACAACTCTACCAACAATGCGTTAGTGTCTCAGTTTTCCCATATCCCCTCCAATATTTATCATTATCTTTCCCTGTCATCTGAGAGCCAATCTGAGAGGTGTGAGGTGGTACCTCAGAGCTATTTTAATTTGCATTTCTCTAATCAATAGTGATTTAGAGCATTTTTTTCATATGACCAGAGATGGCTTTAATTTCATCATCTGAAAACTGTCAGTTCATTTATCAGTTAGGGAATGTCTTGGATTATTGTAAATTTGACATAGTTCTTTATTTATTTTAGAAATGAGACCTTCATCAAAAACATTGTTGTAAAAATTTTCCCCATTTTGTGCTTCCCTTTTAAGCTTATTTGTGTTGGTTTTGTTTGTGCAAAAGCTCTTTTTTTAATTTAATGTAATCAAAGTTGTCCATTTTGCATTTCATAATGTTCTCTACTTCTTTGGTCATAAATTCCTCTCTTCTCTAAAGATCTAAAAGGCACATTATCCTTTGGTCATCCAATTTGCTTTTGGTGTATACCTTTCTGCCCAAATCATGCAACCATTTTGACCTTATTTTGGTATGGGGTGTGAAGTGTAGGTCGAGGCTTCTGACATAGAATTTTCCAGTTTTCTTAGCAATTTGTGAAATAGTGAGTTCTTATCCCAGAAGCTGGAGTTTGGGAGTTTATCAGATACTAGATTAGTATAGTCACTGATTGCATTCAAAGTCTTACAGAAGAAGTTAAGCCAGTTATAAGAAGAAAGAGACAGCAAAACTGTATTAGTGGGGCACCTCTAGCTACCTCTCTCAGAATTATATAAATCTAACTACAAAACAAACAAGAAAGTAACTAGGGAGGTTAAGAGGATCCTAGAAAACTTAGGTATGATAGATATCTGGAGAAAATTGGACAGAAAGAATACAACATTTTCTTAGGAGTACAAGGCACTTACCCAAAACTGACCATGTATGAGGGCATAAAAACCTTACAATCTATCACAGAAAACCAGAAATAGAAAATGATTCCTTTTCAGATGGTGATGCAATAAAAAATTGTATTCAATGAAGTACAAGGGGGAGATAGACTAAAAACCAAATGGAAATTAAATAATCTAATTGTAAATAATGAATGGGTCTAACAACAAATCTAGAAACTATCAATAATTTCACCCATGAAAATGACAATAATAAGACAACATACCAAAATCTATGGGATTTTTAGGGAAAATTTATATCTGTAGAAAATAGAGAATAAAACGGAGAAAGATAAGATCAATGAATCAATGTAACTAAAAAAGTTAGAAAAAGAACAAATTAAAAACCCTCCAATGACATACCACATTAGAAATTATGAAACTCAAAGGAGAAATTAATAAAATTGAAACTAAGAAAAATATTAAACTAACTTATAAAACTGAGATTTGCTTTATGAAAAAACCATCAGAACAGATAAACCTTTATTTAATTTGATTAGAAAAAAGGAAAGAAAACAACAAAATTATCAGCATCAAAAATGCAAAAGTTGAACTTACCACCAATGAAAAAGAAATTAAACCGATACTTAGGACCTATTTTGCCCCACTCTGTGCCAGCAAATCTCACAATTTGATTGAAATGGATGAATATTTAGAAAAATATAAATTGCCCAGATTAAAAGAAGAGGAAATAAATTACCTAAATAATCTCATATTAGAAAAAGAAATTGAACAGGCCATCAAAGAGCTCCCTAAGAAAAAATCCCCAGGATTTATAAGTGAATTCTAACAAATATTTTAAGAACAATTAATTTCAACACTATGTAAACTATTTAGGGAAAATAGACAAAGAAGGAGTCCTACCAAATTCCTTCTACGACACAAATATTGTACCAATACCTAATCCAAGAAGAACCATAAGAGAGAAAGAAAATTACAGACAAATCTCCCTAGTGAATATTGAAACAATAATTTTAAATAAAATATTAGCAAAGAGATTACAGCAACTTATCATGAAGATTCACTATGATCAAGTAAGATTTATACCAGGATTGCAGAGCTGCTTCAATATCAGGAAAACTATTGGCAGAGTTGGCCATATCAATAAAAAAAACTAACAGAAATTATGGATGCAGAAAAAGTTTTTGACAAAATTCAACACCTATTCCTATTTTCAAAAGCTTTACAGAATAGGAATAGAAGGAGTTTGGGAGTTTTCTTTAAAATCTATCTAAAGCATCTATTTAAGACCCTAAGCAAGCGTTATTCATGATGGAGAGAAGCTGGAGGCATTCCCAGGAATATCAAGGGTGAAACAAGTATGTCCATTATCACCACTATTATTCAATATAAAATGTTGGCTTTAGCAGTAAGAAAAGAAAAAGAAATTAAAGGAATTATAATAAGCAATGAAGATATAATGCAATCACTCTTTACAGATAATGTGATGATATACTTATCCTAGAGAACCATCCAAAATCTACTTGAAACAATCAACAACTTTACAAAGTTTCATGATATAAAATAAAGTCAGGCAAATCATCAGCATTGGTATAGATTACTGACAAAGTCTAGCAACAAGATATAGAAAGAGAAATTTCATTTAAAGTAACTGTAGAAAAAAGTTATTTGGGTATCTACCTACCAAGACAAACCCAAGAACTATATGAACACAATTACAAAACACATCTCACACAAATAAAGTCAGATTTAAACAACTGGAAAAATATTGATTGCTCATGGGTAAACTGAGCTAATATAATAAAAATGACAAGTCTACCTAAGCGGATCTACTTGTTCAGTGCCATACAAATCAAACTGTCAAAAATTATTTTATCTAGCTAGAAAAAATTAATAATAAAATTCATCTGGAAGAACAAAAGTGCAAGAATATCAAGGGAATTAATAAAAAAATTACAAAGGACAGTGGTAGAGACCATTATGAAATAAAAAATGGACAAATTTGATTGAACAGTTTTTGCACAAACAAGATTAAAAGAGAAGTACAATGCTGGGGAAAATTTTTTACAATCAGTGTTTCTGATAAAGACCTCATTTCTAAAATACATAGGATAGGGAACAGTGCCAAATTTATAAGAATACAAGTCATTCCCCAATTGATAAATGGTCAAAGGAGACAATTTTCAGATGATGGCATTAAGGCCATTTTTATTCATAAGAAAAAATGCTTTCAATCATTATTGATTAGAGAAGTGCAAATTAAAAAACTCTGAAATACCACACATTTCACATTGGCTACCATGAGAGGAAAAGATGATAAATGCTGGAGGAGAATGCTTTGAAGTGATCCAACCATTCTGGACAGCAATTTGGAACAATGCGAAAGGGCTATAAAAGTGTGCATACCCTTTGACCCAGCAATGCTACCAATGGATTTGTGCAAAGTATTTGTAGTAGCTCTTTTTATGGTGGGAATGAATTAGAAAATGAGTAGATGTCCACCAATTGGGGAAAGGCTAAATAAATGTGGTATATGAAAGTAATGGAACAAGCTGATTTTAGAAAACCTGGAGAGATTTACACAAGCTGATGCTGAGAGAAACAAGCAGAACCAGGAATACAATGTATACTGTGACAGCAAGATTATATGATGATCAACTATCAAAGACTTGCTTCATCTCGGTGGCTCAGTGATCCAAGGCAATCCCAATAAAGTTTGGATAGAAAACACCATCTGCATTCAGAAAGAACTCTGGAGGCTGAATGTAAATCAACACATGCTATGTTCGCTTTTTTTTTTCTTTCCCAACATGATTCATAATGTATATTAAGGGAAGATTCTGGGAAGAAGGCGGGATAGGTTAGTAAATTTCAAGCTCTCCTGATTTCCCTAGAAATACAACAAATTTGCGCCTCCAGGCAAACATAGATTGGTGAAAAATCAAGAAGACTTGGAGCAGAATAGGGGTTCCCCAGATGCAACCCAAGAAGGTCTGAAGACTTTCCCGAGGCTGGGGAAGTGCAAACATCTCCCTGTCTGAAGTGCAAACACCTCCAGGTTAGTTACACAGAAACACTAAGTGGAGAGCTCTGGGCTAACTGAGTATGGCTGGAACATCAGCAAGAGCCACAGAGACTTTCAGCTCTTGAACTATTTGTGGAGTCAGGGAAGATGAAGTGAACCTCGGCTGATTGGAAACCCCAGGCCTGGCTGTACTGATGAGATGAGACTTTGTGCAAAAAGGAACCAGAATTCTATCAGTGCAGAAGTAGGAGGCAGGGAGACTGCTGGTGACAGGCACTTGCTAGAGAGTGGAGCTTTTGGACTGGGGTTCCAAGTCAGAGGGGAGAGCTGAGGGGAAGCTTGAGGCACCCTATGATTAGAGGTGCTTACACTAATACCTCTTATTTTAAAAAAATTACGGACAAAGAAGAAAGAACCCCACCATTGAAACATGGCAGCAGGTAAGACAAAGATTCACTTTCACAGGAGGACATTTTTAATAAAAAAAAAACTTCCACCCCAAAAATAGTTCCCTGCCTGGAGATATTTTATAGAAAAATTCAAAAAACAATTTAAAAATCAAATGGGAGACACTGAGGAACATTTTTTTAAAAATAAAAACCATCCAAGAAAAAAAAGATCATGAAAAAGTTAACCAACTAGAAAAGGAGGTATAGAGTCTTGAAAATGAAAATAATTATTTCAAAATTAGAATTGGGAAAGTTGGAGCCAGTGAAACTATGAGAGACCAAGAAATAACAAAACACACTCTAAGGAATGAGAAAATAGAACAGAAAGTACAATATCTTATAAGAAAAATGAGAAATTTGGAGAACAGATCAAGAAGAGAAAATATAAGGATAATTGGACTACCAGAATGTTGTGAGCAAAAAGAGAACCTTGATACAATAATGCAGGAAATAATCCAAGAAAAATTTACTTGAATGATAAAACATGAGGGGAAAGTAGAAATAGAAGAAATTCACTGATCACCACCTCTAAAAGGTTCTTTTTGTAAAATACACAGGACCATTATTGCCAAATTTCAAAACCCAGATCAAAGAAACAAATTTGCAAGAAACAAGACTTAGCAGCAACCACAATCTAAACTTGCAGGTCCTGGAATCAGATCTATTATATATCAAAAGAACTAGACCTAAGACCAAAAATATCTTATCCAGCAAAAGTATTTATAATTTTGAATGAGAAAAAATGGACCTTCAGCAAACTTGCAGATTTTCAGGTTTTTCTATCAATCAAACCTCAACTTAATAGAAAATTTAACATATAAAAAACCAATATCAAAGGTCAGTTTTAGGAACTCAACATGAACAAACTGTTTAAACATGTACAGATTATTTATGGGGTTTTTGCATATAAAATATATACTACATGTAAGATTCACATCAACATTATGGTAACTGAAAAGAAAGATTGGCAGAGGAAAGGTAAAAATACTAATCTTGTCATACAAATGGGGCACAGAGGAAGAATAAACACAAAGGCATTAGAGGGAGAGAAGGGCTCATACCCACATTAGGAATGGATTCAATAGGTAACACTACATATATACCAAGAAAGATATAGCACCCTCCAAAATCTGTAAAGAAATAAGGAGGGAGGCATAGGTGGATGGGGAAGCAAAGGGTGAGTGAAGAAGACAAGGGAGGGATCCTTGGGTGGAGGGAGGTTAAATAATAGCAAGGTAAGTTATGGAGCTGAATTTAATTAAAAAGTCAACAAGAATAGGAAAGATGTGTGTATGTGAGGTATGTGTGTGTTTCTCTGTGTTTGTATATACACATGCATATGTATATATAAATGTACGTTTTCTTAACTGTAGCTTGCTTGGGGGTGGGGAAGGATGAAAAAGGGAAAAAGAATAAAGTACATAATAAAGGCACACAGCAGAGAACCAAAGAACAATTTACAAGGAAGTAGAGAAAAAAAATGGACATTCATGAATATAATTTCTTCTACTAATATATAGTATATACTAGATCTGGTTATTTGTTGCTCTGTATTTTGAATCTCCACTGATGTCCCTGAGCACAGTACATGACAATGTTCTCTTTTGTTTTGCTTTATTTTGTTTTGTATAACTTTTCTGCTTTTTCTTTTTCTTTTCTCACTTTGCTTTTTCAAATAAAAACATAAAATCAACAAAAAAGAAATGTGTATTAAAAATTAATGGACATGTATAACCAGAAAAACAAAACAACAAAAACATAGGGTTTTTTTGTTTTTCTTTTTGTTTTTTTTTTTAAGAAGAAAGAAACAGGAAGGTCATTTTGGGTATACTAGAACAGACAGATATTCTGTGGCTGATAATGGAAATTGACTACAGAAATGAAATTGTAGAAAAGAAAATGTCAGTCAGAGAAGAACTATACAGAAGGCATGAAAAATTGAGATCTTTTAGAAGAAAGGATGTCCGATCCAGCAAAGGACACCAAAGCTCAAGATTGGATGGTCCTCTAATTTTCCATATGCCATAGATATAAGGACTTTGATCATTTAAAATGATCTGTCCTGGAATTGCTCTTCAAGTGCTACGTGTCCTAATATCACAAGGTTATTTTAAATATTTTCTCAGTGAGCAAAAAGATGTCTACTTACAGCAAAATATTTTGTAAAATGCTGAGGATTATGTGAGAAATAAGTTAGGTTTAAATTTTGTGTGATAAGATTCATGTCTATTGTAATAATTATGCAATACAAAATGGAAAAGAAAATACCTTATGGATCCTAAGAGGCTCCAGCCTCCAAATTCTTAGCCCTTTGGAATACTCACAACTGAGGCCCTTTTAGGAGTTTACTTCTAGTAGGTTAGAACCCAGAATTTGCTAGTTGGATCATAAGGACTGCCTCTGAAGAGTCAGATTTTAAGTGAAAATTTAGAAAAAGTATGAGATAGGGGATGCCTCATGGCATATGGTAGGTATGCACTTAAAAATTGGAATTCAGGTTTATCAGCTGCTAAAACTGTAGAATCTGCTAGGCCTGACTTGTGAGGGCCTAAAAAAGATAAGGGGAAATGTAAGGCATCTGGGTAGGGACATTTTCAGCAAAAGGAGGATTTGCAAACACACAGGGTCAGGCTGGGAGTTGCCATGGAAACAAAAATGAGAGAACTAGCAGTGTCCAAAGAAGAGGGGACCTCAGAGCAAAGAAAAACCTTAGGGAGAGCAAAAGGCAAATCTTGCAGGGTTATGGAAAATTGCCTATGCTATATGTGGGGGTAGTCAGAGATTAGTAATCTTCTGTTCAGGAAGGAGCCTCTAAGTGGAAAATCTCATACCTGATGAGGATTTCTTTTCATAAATATACTGGATACACCCAAATATTGGCCATTTTCTATTGATTCTAAAAATTAAAAGACAGATTTATCATAGGAGATCATTTGTTCTAATATTTAAAAAATTATTTTGTGCATCAGTGATAAAAGAAGAGTAGGAATTAAAACCAAATCAAACAAAAAGGCTTTTTTTAGGAAGGATTTTCAAAGAATTTAGTGAAATTACTATCAATTTTTTTTTCTACTCACTAACTACTCCCTTCCCTTCCAAAGCCCTCTGCTAATACAGCTAAACAAATGCAGGTTTATGTATTTCTCTCCAGTACAGGTTTTTTCTCCCAAATAATAAGAATGACTATCAGGCAATTTTTGAAAGGAAAAAAATTGCATGAAATTGAAGGAGCTTATAAGGGAAAAATCTTGCCTTTCAAAATCCTCATATTAATTAAACACATATACATTGTCATCCTAATTGAATAAATAAAATGTAAAAATTTTACTGGACCCAAATGAGCATGACATGACTTTAGAACTAAACATGTCATGTCTTGAATGGTCCCTAGAACACTAAAGGTTGAGGCTTCCAGGTACCCTTCATCTGGGAATGTTGGAAGTTGTTGGTAACCTAGAGACAGAATGTCTCAGCTAGAAGTTCAATCCTGCCTCCAAATGTCCCAATGGAGACAGATAAGTGAAACTAGAGTATGCGATCAGGGAGGGAACTTAGAACTTAGGACTTCTGAGACAGATGGACATTTGTAATGTAGAATCTGGGGTTTTTAGCTTATTAAATTTAGGATGTCATTAGTGAGAGATCTGGAAGAGAGAAAATTGGAGATGTGGAGCAACTAGTTAAGGTAGTTAAGGCGCATCATTCCTGGAGTCAGCTGGACCTGAGTTCAAATGTGGCTTCAGAGACTCACTTTCTGTGTCACCCTGGGCAAGTCGCTTAAACCTCATTTTTTTTTCAAAAGACAGAGATGTTCAGAAAGTGAGAATGCAATTTGTTACACCCGTGGGGATTTCATACATGTAATGATAGGCGCAAGAATGGCCATAGAGAAGGGAAGGAAAGAAGTAGGAGCCCTTTGAAGAAGCTAGATCAGAGTGAGGAGAGCTCTTAGAACATAACAGGAAAGACATGACATGTTCTCAAAACTTCCATTTTCCAAACATGGGACAGTCCTGAAAAACTAAACCATGTGGTCTGGAAGGAAACTTAGAATGGAAAATTGAACATCAATACAAACTTAATTCCATGATGTCTATCACTGATAAAGACTGTGAAAAGTATTAAACTTCATTCCCATTGATGTAGGGTTTATTAAAAAAAACCCACCAGTGAGACATAATGAGAACTGATAATGGACAAGACACATTTCAAATTCAGGATATTAGTAATGTCATTGTGCAGTGTAATAATGAAAACCTGACAGTATAAAAAAATCAAACCTTACAGATCATTGGAGGTTATGGCTTTAGAAACGAAAAAAGTCAGGATTTACAAGGATCCTTATAACACTGAATATATGAACTTTCACTTATATTTCAAAAATATATGTTGGTGGAGGATGACTCTAGAATGAATTTGCTCAGGGTCAGTTCTTCCTTCTGGAGGGCTTGATTTTGAATAGAATACAAGCCAAAAGATTTTATTGGTGAATAAACATAGAACTTAAAATAGCTTTGCTACAAGGAAATATGGATTACAGAATACTTTAAACAAGTACATCAGTGTTGGGACTTACTAAATGAGAGAGAGAAGTAATTGTTCCAGGGTTGATAAAAGAAATGATCAGATGCAATGGTATTTGAGTATATGGAATGATGGGCTTTAGAGGAGTCATGCAGAAAAAAAATGAGAAAGAGAAGATAATACTGAGAACAAATGATATTAGAGAAAGAAGATTTCTTAATGGTAGCATTCATGATAATGAATATTCAGTATTTTGGGGCATTGCGACTTGTGCTTATATTGTACAAGGACTTTTAAGGAGTGAAGACATCTCTTAAGAAAAGAGTATATGGGTATGATTTTTTTATACTGTCAGGTTTTCATTATTACAACCATTCTGGAAAGCAATCTGGAATTATGCCCCAAAAGTTATCAAACTGTGCATACTCTTTGATCCAGCAGTATTACTACTGGGTTTATATCCCAAAGAGATACTAAAGGAGGGAAAGTAACCTGTATGTGCCAAAATGTTTGTGGCAGCCCTTTTTGTAGTGGCTAGGCACCTGAAAATGTATAAATAAGATGTCAGGAAATACAGAATTAGTTCTTTTAACTGTGAATGTGAATGGGTTGAACTTTCCCATAAAATGGGAGTGGATAGCAGACTGGATTAAAAGGAAGAATCCTAAAATATGTTGTTTACAAGAAACACAGTTAGAGCAAAGTGATACATACATACAGAGTGGAAGTAAAGGGCTGGAGTGGAATATATTATGCTTCAGGTGAAGTAAAAAAAAAAAAAAAAAAAAAAAAAAAAGAAGGGGTAGCAATCCTGATCTCAGATCATGTAAAAGCAAAGATAGATCTAATTAAAAGAGATAAGGAAGGAAAACTATATCTTACTAGAGGATACCATAAATAATGAAACAATATCAATACTAAACATATATGCACCAAGTGGTATAGCATCCAAATTCCTACAGGAGAAGTTAAGAGAGCTGCAAGAAGAAAGAGACAGCAAAACTGTACTAGTGGGGGATCTCAATCTTGCTCTCTCAGAAACAGATAAATCAAACCACAAAATAAATAAGAAAGAAGTTAAAGAGGTAAATAGAACACTAGAAAAGTTAGGTGTGATAAGATCATTGGAGAAAACTGAATGGAGACAGAAAATAATATAGTTTTTTCTAAGCAGTTTGTGGAACGTACACAAAAACTGACCATGTATTAGAGCATTAAAACCCCAAAATCAAATGCAGAAAGCCAGAAATAGTAAATGCATTTTTTCAGATCATGATGCAATAAAAATCACATGTTATAAAAGGCCTGGGGAAAATAAACCAAAAAATTTATTGGAAACTAAATAACCTAATTCTAAAGAATAAATTGGGTGAAACCACAAACTATAGACATAACTGATAACTTCATCCAAGAGAATGACATTAATGAGACAACATACCAAAATTTGTGGCATACAGCCAAAGCAGTTATAAGGGGAAATTTTATATCTCTAAATGCTTACTTGCATAAAATAAAGAAAGAGAAGATCAATAAGTTGGGCTTACAACTAAAACAGCTTGAAAAAGAACAAATTAAAAACCCTCAATTAAACACAAAATTTGAAATTCTGAAAATAAAAGGGGAGATTAATAAAATGAGAGTAGGAAAACTATTGAATTAATAAATAAAACTAAGAGTTGGTGTTATTAAAAACCCAACAAAATAGATAAACCTTTAGTTAATTTGGTTACAGAGGAAAGAAGAAAATTAAATTGGTAGTCGCAAAAATGAAAAGGAAGGAAGAACTTTCCACTAATGAAGAGGAAATTAGAGCAATAATTAGCAGTTGTTTTGACCAACTATACATCAAGAAATTTGATAATATAAGTGCTATGAAGGAATATCTACAAAAAATATAGATTGCCTAGGTTACCAGAAGAGAAAATAAATTATTTATATAATTCCACTTTAGAAAAAACAATAGAAGAAGCTATTAATCAACTCCCTAAGAAAAAATGCCAGATGCATTTACATGTGAATTCTTCCAAATATTTAAAGAACAATTAATTCCAATACTATAAAAACTATTTGAAATAATTGGGAAAGAAGGACTCCTACCAAATTCCTTTTATGGTGCTGATATTTTAACCAAGTGGGGTGAAAACAAAGAAAATTATAGACCTATTTCTCTAATGAATATCGATACAAAAATCTTAAACAAAATATTAGCAGAGAGATAACAGAAAGTCATCCCCATGATAATACACTATGACCAAGTAGGATTTATACCAGGTGCAGAACTGGTTTAATATTAGGGAAACTATAAGCATAATTGACTGTATCAATAATCAAACTAACAAAAATTATATGATTATCTCAATAGATGTAAAAAAATCATTTGACAAAATCCAACACCCATTCCTTATTAAAAACACTAAAGAGTAGTGGAATAAATGGAGTTTTCCTGAAAATGATCAGTAGCATCTATTTAAAACCATCAGCAAGCATCGTATGTAATGGGGATAAACTAAAACCATTCCCAATAAAAACAGGGTTGAAACATGGTTGCCCACTATCACCATTACTATTCAATATTGTATTAGAAACGATAGCTTTGTCAATAAGAGACAAAAAAGATATTAAAGGAATTAGAATAGGTAATCAGGAAATCAAATTATTACTCTTTTCAGATTATATGATGGTATTCTTAGAGAACCCTAGAGAATCAACTAAAAAAACTACCAGAAACAATTCACAAGTTAAGCAAAGTTGCAGGATATAAACTAAATCCACATAAATTATTAGATTTTTACATATTACCAACAAAGTCCAACAGTAAGAGATATAAAGAGAAATTCCATTTAAAATAATTGTCAATAGTACAAACTATTTGTTAATCTATCTGCCAAAGGAAAGTCGGTAACTATATGAACACAACTACAAAACACTTTCCACACAAATAAATCAGATGGAATCAGTTGGAAAAATATCAAGAGCTCATGGGCATACTGAGCAAATATAATAAAAATGACAATATTACCTAAATTAATCTACTTATTTAGTGCCATACTAATCAAAGTCCCAAGAAATTATTTTACACATCTAGAAAAAATAATAACAAAGTTCATCTGGAAGAACAAAAGATTGAGAATTTCAAAGCAATTAATGAAACAAAATGTCAATAAAGGTGACCTAGCTGTACCAGACCTAGAAGTATATTATAAAGGAGCAGTCATCAAAACCATTTGGTACTGACTAAGAAGTAGAGTAGTTGATCTGTGAAATAGATTAGGTTCACAGTGCAAAATATTCAATGACTATAACAATTTAGTGATTTATAAACCCAGAGACCCCAGCTTTTGGGATAAGAACTCACTATTTGACAAAAACTGCTGAGAAAATTAAAAACTAGTATGGCAGAAACTAGGCGCTGACCCACACCTAACACCGTATACCAAGATAAGGTCAAAATGGGCTCATGATTTAGACATAAAAATAATATTACAAGCAAATTAGAAGAACATGGGATAGTTTATCTCTCAGATCTGTGGAGAAGGAAGGAATTTGTGACAATAGAAGAACTGGAACTCATTATTGAACACCAAGTAGATAATTTTGGTTACATTAAGTTAAAAAGTTTTTGTACAAACAAAACTAATGCAGACAAGATTAGAAGGGAAGCAATAATTTGGGAAAACATTTTTTAAAAAGGTTCTGATAAAGCCCTCATTCTTAAAATATATAGAGAATTGGCAAAAATTTATAAGATGTCAACCCATTCTCCAACTGATAAATGGTCAAAGGATAGGAACAGAAAATTTTCAGATAAAGAAATTGAAGCTATTTTTAGTTATATGAAAAGGTTCTCTAAATTACTATTGATCAAAATGCAAATTAAAACAAATCTGAGATACCACTACACACCTCTCAGATTGGCTAAGATGACAGGAAAAGATGATGAATGTTGGAGGGGATGTGGGAAAACTGGGATACTAATACATTGTTGGTGGATCTAACCATTCTGGAGAGCAATTTGGAACTATGCTCAGAAGTTATCAAATTGTGTATACCCTTTGATTCAGCAATGTTTTTTTGTTTCTGGGGTGTTTTTCTGCTGAGGCAATTGGGGTTAAGTAACTTGTCCAGGGTCACATAGCAAGGAAGTACTAAGTACCTGAATTCAAATTTGAATTCAGGTCCTCCTGACTTCAGGGCTGGTGCTCTGTCCACTGCACCACATTGCTGCCACAGCAGCTGTTTTTCTACTGGGCTTATTATATCCCAAAAAAAAATCTTAAAGGAAGGAGAGGGACCCACATGTACAAAAATGTTTGTGGCAGCCCTTTTTGTAGTGGCGAGAAACTGGAAGCTGAGTGGATGCTCATCAGTTGGGGAATGACTGAATAAGTTATGTTATATGTATGTTATGGAATTTTATTGTTCTATAAGAAATGATCAGCAGGATGTTTTAGAGACACCTGGGGAGACTTACATGAACTGATGCTAAGTGACCAGAACCAGGAAATCATTGTTCATGGCCATAGCAAGGTTATATAATGGCCAATTCTGATGGCATGAGATGATTAAGGCCTGTTCCAATGATCCTGTGAAGAGAGCCATCTGCACTCAGAGAGAGGACTGTGGGAACTAAGTGTGTATCACAGCATAGCATTTTCACTCTTTTTGATGTTGTTTGCTTGAGTTTTGTTTTTTCTCATTATTTTTCCTTTTTGTTTTTTTTTTTGTTTTTTTTTTTTAATTTAATAGCCTTTTATTTACAGGATATATACATGGGTAACTTTACAGCATTAACAATTGCCAAACCTCTTGTTCCAATTTTTCACCTCTTACCCCCCCACCCCCTCCCCTAAATGGCAGGATGACCAGTAGATGTTAAATATATTAAAATATAACTTAGATACATAATAAGTATACATGACCAAAACATTATTTTACTGTACAAAAAGAATCAGTATTTTTCCTTTTTGATCTGATCTTTTTTGTGCAGCAAGATTATTGCATTAAAATGTATACATATATTGGATTTAACATTATAGCTTAACATGTTTAACATATATTGGATTACTTGCCATCTGGGGGTGAAGATTGGGGGAAGGAGGGGAAAATTTGGAGCACAAAGTTTGGTAAGGGTGACTGTTGAAAAACTATCCATGCATGTTTTGAAAATAAAAAGCTTTAGTAAAAAAAATCCAAGCTTCTATCCCCTGCACACCTAAATGATAGCAGTTTCATATATTTCTTTCTTTAGGAAAAACTCTACTATTAATATTAATAAAATTACTATCAGATTTTTGACCAAAAGAACAGTTGTTCATTTTAGAGAATTTATTAGGGAAAAACTCCTGTTTTGAAACCATCATATTGGTATGTGTCATATAAATTGTGAGAATGATCCAATTAATCAAATATTTTAAATCCCTGACCTTATGATATCTCTTTAGAACTAAACATATCATGTTCTTGATGGTCCCTAGAATACCAAAGAACACCAAAGTCCAGACTTGCAGGGAATTTTCATGCGGGGAATGTTGGAAGAAGTTTTGAGTAGAGATTGATTATTATCAATTATTGTTTTTTCATAGCTTTGTATTTACAAGTTATATGTATGGGTAATTTTACAGCATTGACAATTGCCGAACTTTTTATCAATTATTATTATTAGCCACAGAGACTTCGTGGTTACTGAAGATACTATGACTTTACTGGATACCACCAAAACTTACAAACTCCAAGTATCTGGAGAGAAAAAACCTGTGGCATCCTCTGCAATCGCTTCTTTGTTAAAGGTGCCTACTAGTAGTAGTATTTCTAATAATGAATATTTAGCATTTGGGGGCATTACAACATGGTTTTATATAATAAGGACTGATAAGGGGAGACAATTTTTGTTTGTAAATAAGATCCGAGTAGCTAAGATGTAGTCAGGTGGGTTATATAATACTATTACATATAAATAAGAAAATAAACTGGGGGGGGGGGAACCAAAAAGAAACAAACAACCAGATCTTAGGAGGGTGTTCATTCAGACATGAGAATCTCATATCGGTTTTTTAGAATTTTCTTCGAAAATTAAATTCCCCAGCCTGGCAATAAGTGACACCTCAGAAAGGAACAATAAGGACTAGATTGTGAAAACAGAATTCCCAAACAAAGATGTGACTTGGGACCTGGAATGTCGGCGCTTTTGGGAAATACGCAGCCTAGAATCCTGACCTGGATGAGTCAGAAGGGCCTTTTTTTTTTGGGGGGGGGGGGGCGGGTACATCATTTCTTCATTGAAATAAAATGCGTGTTGGGCATCAGGGATCTTTAAAAACACCCCCACCACCAACCCCCCAACTAAATTGAGCCAATTCTGAGAGAATGGGAAATACTAAGAGGCTAAAGTGGATGGTTCTCTGACTAGATGTCATAGGAGAAGGAATACTTTCGGGTTTGGAAGAGCCAGGGAGAATAGAAGGAGAGAAATGCTTGTGAGGAGGGGTGGGGTGAAGTGTGTGGGGAGCTCAGAGACCCGCAGTCGAGCTAGTCGAAGGGAGGGGGGCAGGGCTGGGGAATGACTGCAGTCTGCGGTGGGCGAGATGGGCGGGGACTTCCGGCATCAGTGAGTCTGCGCTGGAGGAGCCCCCTGGAACCTCGCCGTTTCTTGGGAGCCAGAAGCCAGCAGGACGACCGGGAGTAGGAGAGGGTCAGTCTGGAGCAGAAGGTCGATCGTGAGGTTCGTGTGGAAATTTTCTCCTGCGGTGGACTGGGCGCGCCATCTCCGGTGCCGCAGACCTGCAAAGCGCAGCCCCTCCCATCCCGTTTACTGCGGACCTGCATTCCGCCTCCCTCCTCCCTCCCTCCTCCCTCCCTCCTCCCGTGAAGCAGACTGCGCCCAGTCGTCTCAGGGCTGCGGACCTGCATCCCGCCGTTCCTCAGTTGAAGCGGACCTGCAGTCGCCGTTCCAGTTCCAGCGGACCTGCATCCCGCCGTGCCCATCGGAGCCCGGGCAGCCTCTGCCTAGCGCAAGTAAAGCAGGTATCTGCAGGGGGCCCTTTGCAAGGAGGCGGGATGGCCGGGGTCCCGAAGCCGTCGCAGGCAGACGAGGAGATCGAGTCCGGGCTGGTGCAGGATTTTGAGGCCGCTCTGTCCGGGATCGGCCAGGAGATGGGAGCGGGGGCCTTGAACATGAGTGATGTCCTTGAATTGCCCATGTTTAAACAAGAAGAGTCGGGGCTGCCACCTGATGATGCCAATAAGAGCATGCCCTTCCACTATGTGCTTTGTGCTGCTACCTCTCCTGCAGTCAAGCTCCAGGATGAAACGCTCACCTATCTCAAGCAAGGGCAGTCTTATGAGATCCGAATGCTGGACAATAGGAAAGCGGGGGAAGCCGCAGAAGCCAGTGGCAGGCTCGTGAAGAGTATGTTCCGGTTGCTGTTCCACGACAGGGGGCTGCAGTACTCTGAGCAGCAGCAGCAGCTTGAGAATTGGAAATGGAACAGGCCAGGGGACAGAATCCTGGACATAGACCTGGCGATGTCCGTGGGTCTGACTGACCCTTGGGCAAATCCAACCCAGCTGAATACCGTGGAGTTCCAGTGGGATCCCGCTGCCAAGAGCACGTCCGTGTTTATTCAGGTGCACTGCAACAGTACCGAGTTCCCCGTGAAACAACCTGGGGGAGAAAAGGACGTGGCATTCCGACTTCAGATTGACACTTTCAAGGAGAATGAGAACGGGGAATACACTGAATACTTGCATTCGGGCAGCTGTCAGCTCAAGGTGTACAAGCCTGATGAAGCAGAGGAGAAGCAAAAAATGGACTGTGAGAAAATGGAGAAGAAAAGCCCTCGTGAAAAGGAAGAGTACCGTCCTTCCCGTGAGACGACTCTATTCACAGAATGCGCTCCCTGGGTGGAGATGCCATATGCCAACAATTCCCATTCCCCTGGCTTTAACAGTTCCCACAGCAGTTTTTCCACTGGAGAAGAGAACGGTTCACCAAACCACCAGCCGATACTATCTCTTCCAGCTACAGATAAACTCCTGCCCACCACGACTCCCCAGGAAATTCAGCAGTGGCTACAGCGCAACCGATTCTCTGCCTTCTCTGAGATTTTCTCCAATTTCTCTGGCGCAGATTTGTTGAAGTTAACCAGGCATGATTTTATCCAAATCTGTGGCCCTGCTGATGGAATCCGATTCTTTAATACCATAAAAGATCGATTGGTGAGGCCCACGATGACAATCTACCTTTGTCACGAATCCCTGCAGCTGAATGAGCAACAGCAGCAGAAGTACGAGACTGTAGATTCAAATGCCGTTTTGTTTGTGTACCGTGCCATCTATCTGGACGAGCTGACAACTGTTGAGCTGACAGAGAAGATCGCTCAGCTTCTCGGTATTTCTCCTTCTCAGATCACTCAGATGTACAAGTTGGGGCCGAAAGGAATCCATGTGCTCATCAGTAACCAGATGATCCGCAACTTCGAGGAGGAAGCCTGTTTCCTTCTGAACAAAACAAAAGCTGAAACCAATGACAACTACTACATCGTCCTGGAATAGAAGGGGAACGTCCTGTGCTGGGCAGCTGCTGCTTCTTTCTCCCCTTGGACATTCCCCCTCTTGCAGAGAGATATGGACAGAGAGTTGGAGGTCTGCAGGAGCCTGACTGATGGAGAGTGGGAGGGGGAGTGATGCTATTCTGTGGAGATGTGTGCCCAGCCGTCCATTCCTCGTCCCGACCCTTTTGCCACATCCAAACAAACCCCTGTCCTGCATGCTGTTCTGCAGCTGTCTTCTAGTTACAAATTCTAAACTGTGTTGTCGTTGTTGAATATTGATAGAAAACTGTCATATAATTTAGCTTTTATGTTGGTCATAATGATGATAGAAATTGTGTGATGTCTAATTGAAAATGTTAAATTGTGTGATAATCTGGAGCCATGTAATCTGTTTCCTAATATATAAACAAGAATGATTCTTTCTATTATTTAGCCTATCCACCAACCAACTCCTCCATGACATACCTGCTGTCTCTGCTTTCACTGCACTGTATTTGTTCCTGGAAAGCAGAATGGTGGGGAAAATTTTTTGTTTTGTTTTTTCCCCCGATGCACTCTATTTTCTGTCATTAACCCTCTTGATACCCCACAGTGATCCTGCAGTGCTGCGATTCATCCCAGTTTACTTGGAAGATCAAGGAAACAGCTGCCAAAGGGACCCACTAGTAGGGTCAGAGATATGAAAAACCAAATATAAGTGTTTTCTCTCCCTTTGTCTCTTTTTGCAGGGGGAGGGGGTTGCAAGAAGGGCACTATTACACAATAAAGTTGGCAGGATTTCAGCACTTACTGTTCTTCCTAAAGTTAATTTTTCCCAGTGAGGTTTTCAGGATGTTAGTTTAATGTATAGGACTTTTTGGCTTTATCTTGTGGCCTCTTTCTAGCATTAGAAACCCCTTTTGTTTATGTAGTGTTCTTGAGGAAGTAGTTTTTAAGGGTATCTTTCCCATGTGAGTAAAAGAAGCCCCAGACTAGGAGTCAAGACCAGGATTCTAATCCTTAGCTCTGCAGTAATTCACTCTGTGGTCCTGGAAAACTTGCTCCTTTTGGGCCTCTCTTTCCTTATCTTTAGTAAACAATGTGAATAACGTGAGCTCCAAAGTCCTTCTTAGCTATAAAATCTAGAATAATGTGATCCTATTTGTATTCATATCTTTTTCTTGTGTTTTTGTTCTTCTTAAAATGATTGTGTAACTATGGGTATTCCTTTCTTGCTGCACATGTAGATTGCTAAAAATTACCTTTACAGATTAATTTAGGGCTGAAGAAGAAAGACATGGTTAAAAGATTCTGTATGGGTTTGGATTTTGATTGTTTAAGCACTTGATAAAACTTAATTGTTCTGTATATAATGGAAAATTTTGTCCATTAAAATTATCCTGCCATGTAATCTGATTACTTTTGGTTGAAAGCAAATTGAAAATGTTTAAGTTACAATATTAATAAGGGTTTCATGGTTAAAAATAATTTTCAAAAGAGAATAGAAGGAGAGAATGAGGAGGGCTTTCAGAAGGGATACAGATATCCAGAAGAAAACAATTTTTGGTGTGGCAAGGAACTGGAAACTGATCATTTGGGGAGGGACTGAATAAGCGATGGTATATGGATGTTATAGAATATTATTGTTCTATCAGAAATGATCAGGATGATTTCAGAGAGGCCTGGGGATACTTACATGAACTGATATTAAGTAAAGGGAGCAGAATCAGGGGATCATTTTACACAGGAACGGCAAGATTATAGGATGATTAACTGTGATGGACTTGGCTCTTTTCTACAGTGAAGCGATTCAAAGCAATTCCAATAGACTTGTGATGGAAAAAGACATCTGCATCCCCAGAGAGGAATATGGACACTGAATGTGGAACACAGCATAATATTTTGACCTTTTGTTGTTGTTGTTATTGTTGCTTGTTAACTAGGCTTCTTTTCTTTCTCATTTTTTCTTCAATTTGATCGGATATTTCTTGTGCAGCATGTTGAATGTGGAAATACATTTAGAAGAATTGCACATGTTTAACTTATATGGGATTACTTGCTGTCTAGGGGAAGGGGGAGGGGGAAGGGAGAAAAATTGTAACACAAGGTATTGTAAGGAGAAGTATGGAAAACTATTGTTGCATATAATGTGAAAAATAAAAAGCTAGTGTTATCAAAAGAAAACTTTGTATGTGATAAGATTCATGTGTATTGTCATAATTCTCCAGTACAAAAAGGAAAAGAAAAATTCTTAGGTTTTCCAGAAGGCTCCAGCTCTGCAATCCAAAATCTCAGCCCCTTATAACACTGACATTTGAGGCATCCTGGGACCTTGCTGTGGATCTTTGTTTCTAGGATTCTGGGGTTTAGAATTTCCTGCCTCTGAAGGGCCAGCTTTTGAGTGAAAACATTAAAGAAACTATGAGATGTGGGGTCACTCCTGGCACATCAAATGTATGTGCTTTAAAAAAAATTTGTAATGAAGGTTCATAAACTGAGGGAGACTATAGGGTCTGCTAGGCCAGAATTGTGAGGGCCTAGAAAAAAGGAGGAAATTTACAGCAGCTGGAAATGGACATTTTCAGCAAAATGCAACAATAAAAAATGGATTGTGAAACCAGAGTTCTTAAACAGAGATTATTAGATAGGAACCTAGAATATCTGAGCTGGATTTAAATATACAATCTAGAATCCTGAGCTGGATGAAGTTGCAGAAAGGGATGTCAGACTGGGGGCTGATTAGAACAGAAACAGAGTGGGGGACATTCAGAGGCTCATAAAGAAATTTTTTTGAAGAAATGGAGTTTTAGAACAGACAGGGTCAAGACTAAGCAAAGCCTTGGAGAAGAGATTGGGGAGGGACTATTGGGGAAGGGATATCTGATTGGGGTTCCGGAAAGAACCCCAAAGGTCTGAGTTGGAGTATCTTTAAATTTTCCATATGCCCTATCTGTGAGGGCTCTGATAACCTACATAATCTTCTGGGGTAGGGGTCCTTAAATGCAAAATGTCATTTCTAAGATTATATTAAATATAATATTCCTGGGAAAAATATCTTCCAGTTTTATAGGAATAGAAAAAGGTGGATAATTTAGAATTTCTGGATATCAATAATTTAATTCAATTTACTTTATATTTTTCCCTTTTGAAGATAAAAATGCACATCTACTTCACATTCACAAAGATTTAAAAAAGTGACTGCTAATTTTTAGCTAATTAAGAATCCACAGTAAAGGGTTACAGCAACAGAAAACAAACACAATTCCATGAAGTTCCTTTTTTTATAAGGAATGCTAATTATATTATTACCACTGACAATGCATATAGTATATTTTTGGACAAAAAAGGAACCTAGGGATTAAGTCCTGAACCCTAATAAGAAATAGAATAAAGTAATTATCCAATAATAAAATAAAAAGACAAATCCTAAGAGACTATAGGAGGGAATGGCCTTAGAGTCCAAAACATCTCTTCTAGGGAGCCCCTTAGAATGCTGAATATCCAGGCTGCTCTCGAGACCTTTCAGATATATATATTGGACAGGTCCTAGAGCTGAAAATATTGCATTTCCTAGCTAGGGAATAAGTTCTGCCTCTGAATGTGCAGATTTTGAGTCAAAATCTGAGAACAAATTTTAGATTTTCATGACTCTATAATGTATCAGCTTGAAGGAAATTTGGAATTCAGAATCATGAAATGAATGAAACTATAGAATTTGCAAGACCAGAATTTTGAGAAGTGGGGAGATGGGGAGATAAATGGGGATTGGGAATAGACATTTTCAGAACTAGGAACACCAAGAGTGTCTGGCTTGGTAGTTGCCATGGAGATGAAAATGAGAAAGCAAGCAGTGCCTGTAGAATAGGGGACCTCAGAGCAAAGAAAGCAATTAAAGCAAAAAAGATCAAATCCTGTAGTGTTCTGAGTAACAAGATATGCTATATAGCTAGGTGGGCTGTGAGAGTAGAAATCATCTGCTGAGCAATGGGTCTCCCAGTTGAAAATCTCATATCTCAAAAGGATTTCTTTTTATACACACACACACACACACACACACACACACACACACACACTGTAAGGGTCCAAATATTGGCCTTTTTTTTACTAATTAAAAAAATAAGAAAACAGATTTTCCATAGGGGTTCATTTATCTGTTTCTATATAATTTTTTACTGGGCATTGGTGATGTATAAAAACAAAGAAATTAAAAGCAATAACGACAACAAAACCCCTCAATCTTCACACATCCTTTCCAAATGGTTTAGTGAGATTGCTGATAATATTTGAGCTAGCCAGAAAGAAAAAGCCCTAATCACCACAACACCAGCACACAAAACAAAATGTTCCTTGATGCATGCATTTTATTTATTAAAGATTGTTGTGACCATTAGTATGAATGAAAATGAATATCAAGCAATTTTGAACCCAAAGATAAGAGTGCAGTATAGAAACCAAATTAATGAGAAGGTTTCTATTTCCAAATCGTCATACTGGTGAGAACTGATGCCCTTTGTAATAATAAACCAATTGATAAAAATAATAATAGTACCTTTAGCAAAAAATGGCTTTAGAACCAAAAATGTTATGTCTTCAGTGGTCCCTAGAATACTTCCAGGTACTCTTCATGTGAGATTGTTGGAAGGAGTTGAAAGCAGACACAGAGAATGTCTGAGTTAGGATTTTAGCACACAGCACAGTGTGGCCTTGGTGAAGAGATGGAAAGGGGCAGGAAAGCACTTTGAAGAAAGGAATGGAAAGCAGACAGGGATGTGAGACTCGAAAGGGTCGCCACCTGTCATTGTGGTGGTCATTCTCAATGAACATAAATAATTGCCTCTGGATGTGCCTTGAAATGAAAAATGGAAAAAATGGAAAAAATCTTTTCCCATTTCTATCCATAGTTGATACAAATGTAAAACTGCTGTAAATTATTTAAAATAAACAAGGAGAAGGTAGGTTTTTCTTAATGAGATCCAACCCAAATTCTTATTTAATGTTCAATATGCATTGATAATAGAAATATTTAAAAATCTGACATCTTTTATCTCAGAATCTTAAAGGGAAAGGTGAAAATACTATTAATTTCATTGCCATCCAAATCAACACCACAATCCCCAAATATGTGTGCAGGAAAAGCAAATGCGATTCCCTGCAATTTCTTCATTGATAAAGACATTCATTTTACAGCAGTGTCAGGTCTGGGAGGAGCACTGGAGAAGGAAATGAGAGACTGAGAAGAGCCTCCTCTAGAAGTCTAGAAGAAAGGATATTTGTTTCAGGAGAGAAGAAAAAATTCAGGACTGCAATGTCCTTAAATTTTTGATATTCCATAATTGTGAGGGATCTGCTGTAAAATGGGCCTTAAAATGCAAAATATTATCAGTTTTAAGGATTACTATGAATGTATTCTTAGTGGAAAAATATTCTTAGCCCCAGGTAAATAAAGAGAATTTAAAATTTTACAATGAAATCAACTATGTATTTTAAATTGCTTTATATTAAATACTTGGGAAATTCAAAAAAATCAACAACTTCTAACTGATCAAACATGTTTTATAGAATGACTGATAATTTTTTGACTTCAAAATTCCCAAAGTAATATAAAAGTCCAATGAAAGGAATATAATTCTATGAAGATCCTTTTCTGATAAAGACTGTCATTGATAAGATGACTATTGATAATGAATTTAGAATATTTTTAAATACAAAAATCTAGGTGATTAGAGAAAGAACCAATATTTCCAGGCCATGTAAGTCATTAAGTACATTTTAACATTTTAATAAAAACCCATTAAAAAACTTTATAAATCATAGGATGGTATTCCTTATTTAATATTTTCCCCAGTTACATTTAAAATATATTTTACATTTGTTTTTAACATTTTTTGAGTTCTAGATTCTCTCTCTTATACCCACCCTCAGCCTCCATTATGAAAACACATGTGAAATTATGCAAAACATTTCCATAAAAGTCATGTTGTGAAAGAAAACATAGATCTCCCATCCTAATAAAAAAAAAAAACCCTAAAGAAAAATGAAGTTGAGAGACAGAGACAGAAAGAGAGAGAGAGAGAGAGAGAGAGAGAGAGAGAGAGAGAGAGAATGCTTCAAGTTGCATTCAGACACAATCAATTTCTTCTCTGTATATGGATAGGATTTTTCATCATAAGTCTTTCAGAATAGTCGTAGATAATTGCACTGATGAAATTAGCAAAGTCATCATCCCAGAGCATTGCTATTAGTTTGTACACAGTACATTTCACTTTGCTTGAGTTCATGGAGGAATTTCCAGGTTTTTTAACATCTGTATTAGAAAATGAAATTCCAAAATAATACCAATTTTTCTCATTTCCAATTGAAGCACCTCAATTTCCATTTTCTGCTAATGAACATTATAAATTTTTGTATATTAGGTCATTTGCCAGATTGAAAGAAATCCTCATTTGAATTTTCTCATAGCCCTTTTAGAAAGGAATATGTATGAATTTATATTTTGGGCATAATCATAGTCCTTTATCAGTTTAAATAGAATGCTCTTCTTTTTAAAATTGATTCAGTTCCTCATATGTATTGAAAATTAGGCCTATCAAGAGAATTGTAAGAATTTTATCACTTGTGATTAGACTGATTCTCCTTTACATTCTATTTCTTCTTTTCAGGCATGCTCTTCTCAAGTTTTTTACTACACTTTATTTATTCTTGTTTATTATGAATAACCTTTATTCAGAAAATCCATTGCTTCAGGTAAATTTTTTAGTTATTAATGAATCCTTGCATTCTCACTATCTTTCTGATTTTCTTTCTCTTCACCCTCATCCTCCTATGGCAAAAGTCTATTTGTTGACATATTCTTTAATTATATTTATCATATATTCAGAACAAACTTTTCATTTTGACAGGAATTGATGTCAGAGGTAAATTTTTATAACATGAATGAAACAAATCAAACAGTTTACATTCATTTCCCAGTGTTTTTTTTTGGGGGGTGTAACTGTTTCTGTTCATCATTGATCAATTGAAACTGAATTAGGTCTCTTTGTCAAAGAAATCCACTTCCATCAGAGTACATCTTCATACAGTATCGTTGTTGACGTATATAATGATCTCTTGGTTCTGCTCATTTTACTTAGCATCAGTTCATGTAAGTCTCTCCAAGCCTCTCTGTATTCATCCTGCTGGTCATTTCTTACAGAAAAATAATATTCCATAACATTCACATACCACAATTTACCCAACCATTCTCCAATTGATGGGCATCCATTCATTTTCCAGTTTCTAGCCACTACAATCAGGGTTGCCACAAACATTTTGGCACATACAAGTCCCTTTCCCTTCTTTAGTATCTCCTTGGGGTATAAGCCCAGTAGTAGCACTGCTGGGTCAAAGGGTATGCACAGTATGATAACTTTTTGAGCATAATTTCAGATTGCTCTCCAGAATGGTTGGATTCTTTCACAACTCCACCAACAATGTATCAGTGTCCCAGTTTTCCTGCATCCCCTCCAACAATCATCATTATTTTTTCCTGTCATCTTAGTCAATCTGACAGGTGTGTAGTGGTATCTCAGAGTTGTCTTAATTTGCATTTCTCTGATTAATAATGATTTGGAACACTCTTTCATATGAGTGGTAATAGTTTCAATTTCATCATCTGAAAATTGTCTGTTCATATCCTTTGACCATTTGTCAATTGGAGAATGACTTGGTTTCTTATAAATTAGAGTGAGTTCTCTATATATTTTGGAAATGAGGCCTTTCTCAGAACCTTTAACTGTGAAGATGTTTTCCCAATTTGTTGCTTCCCTTCTAATCTTGTTTGCATTAGTTTTGTTTGTACAGAAGCTTTTTAATTTGATGTAATCAAAATTTCTATTTGTGATCAATAATTACTGAGCACTCCTTACCCCAATATGCTCTCTCTTTTATCATCTTCTCCTATTTTCAGATACCTTTCCTCATCTATTTTCCTGAAGGGTAACATAAATAGGGCACAGGGGAAATTGTCCTAAGATTCATCTTCAGAGGGACAGGAGCTTCTGATTGACTCCCCTGAGGCCAGTTGTGTTGCAGACTTTCCTACTGCACTGGGTGAAGCTGGCAAAATCCCATTTGTTATGCTGGGGTTGAGAAACTCTCTATTTGCCTTCTGTAGTTTCTTTGGAAGTCTCTTAGATAGTCTGCTGATCCAGTGGTCTTTTGAACCAGTACAGAATAGCCAACATTGTTATATTTTCTTTTTTTTTTATTTAATAGCCTTTTATTTACAGGATATATGCATGGGTAACTTTACAGAATTAACAATTGCCAAACCACTTGTTCCAATTTTTTACCTCTTACCCCCCCACCCCCTTCCCCAGATGACAGGATGACCAGTAGATGTTAAGTACATTAAAATATAAATTAGATACACAATAAGTATACCTGACCAAAATGTTATTTTGCTGTACAAAAAGAATCAGACTCTGAAATATTGTACAATTAGCTTGCGAAGGAAATCAAAAATGCATGTGTGCATAAATATAGGGATTGGGAATTCAATGTAATGGTTTTTAGTCATCTCCCAGAGTTCTTTTTCTGGGCATAGCTGGTTCAGTTCAATAATGCTCCATTGGAAATGATTTGGTTGATCTCGTTGCTGAGGATGCCCTGGTCCATCAGAACTGGTCATCATATAGTATTGTTGTTGAAGTATATAATGATCTCCTGGTCCTGCTCATTTCACTCAGCATCAGTTCGTGTAAGTCTCTCCAGGCCTTTCTGAAATCATCCTGTTGGTCATTTCTTACAGAACAGTAATATTCCATAATATTCATATACCACAATTTATTCAGCCATTCTCCAACCGATGGGCATCCATTCAGTTTCCAGTTTTTAACCACTACAAAAAGGGCTGCCACAAACATTCGTGCATATACAGGTCCCTTTCCCTTCTTTATAATCTCTTTGGGATATAATCCCAGTAGTAACACTGCTGGATCAAAGGGTATGCACAGTTTGATACCTTTTTGAGCATAGTTCCAAACCACTCTCCAAAATGGTTGGATTCGTTCACAACTCCACCAACAATGCATCAACATTGTTATATTTTCACTAAGAGCCTCCCACTAGATTCACAGCATGGGCTTCTCCACCTTAGGTCTCCCTGTACTGTGCCTGCACTGGTCTGTATTCCCACCTGCCCAGTTGAGGCACACCTTTCTTGAAGTTATTCCATGATATCTTAGCCTGGAAAATTGTTACACTCCAAATATTTGTGGCTTCTGTCACTTCAAAATCCATTCAGACACTTGATTTAGTGTTGATTTTGAGGGAAGCCCAGAAGAGCTCAGGCAAAGCCTAACTATTCTCTGCTATCTTGGCTCCACCCCTCCTAGGTAATATATTAAAACAAATATAAATTACATTTTCTTATATGATAGAAAATAATTCAAGTTTTAGTATGCACTGGTGATTAAAAAAGTAAAAAACCTCATATCCTTAACCACAGAGTCTAAAAGATACAGTGAAAATGCTATCTATTTTATTGCTGCCCAGAAACACTCCACAAACCACAAATATGCAGACACAAAAACCAATGCAAATCTCTGCCATTCTGTTATTGATAAACATAACCACTGATAGTAGTATTAGTAATAATGAATATTTTGGGGGTTTGGGACATTAAAAATAGGTTTACATGATCAGGACTTCTAGGGAAGATATGTTATGTTTAGTATACATCTAAGACTAGTATATTGGTTTAAAAAAGAATAAAACAAGCTGAAGCAGAAAAAGGCTTAGAGATCATGAGATCTCATCATGAAGATGCTCCTTTAGACATGAGAATCTCATATCTGTGAAGGTCCTTAGTAAACTGAATGTCTAGACTTCCAGTACCATAAAAGTGGGCAAATTGGTCCTAGGCTTGAGCCTAAAATACAGAACATGGTATAATGTCCTTCTGAATAAAACAATTAGGAATGGATTGTACAGACAGAGTTCTTGAACAGGTCTTATACTAGGAAGCTGAATATTGAGCTTGATGGAACCATGCAATTCTGAATATAATCCTGAAAATTACAATTGTAAATTCCTGAAAAGAATGAGACTGTAAAAAAAAAAAAGGAATGTTATTTTGGGCAAAGACTAGAACAGAGAAAGTAAGAAAATGTTCAGAGGCTGATATGGGATATTGTCTGAAGCAAATGGGATTTTAGAACAGACGATATTAGATATGGGAGGGGCCATGGAGAAAAATGAAAGACTGAAAGAGGAACTTTAGAAGAACGGATAACTGATCCCATAGAGAACACCAAAGGTCAAAATTTCCATTTACCATACCTGTGAGGGCTCTGAGATTCTAAGAGATTTGTTGTGGAATGAGTTTTCAAACACAAAGTAACAGTTCTAAGGACTGTATTAAATGTGTTCACATTGGGGAAAATGCAGGTAAATAAAGTGTACCATGGGAAGGAATTAGAAAAGTAAATGATTAGTTTTAAAACTGTGGATGTGGTAAGATTCCTGTTCATCATAATAAAGTCATTATTGAGGAAAGGACAATAATAAAGTCATTAGATACATTTTAAGAAAAACCCATTAAAAAGTTTAAAATCAACTTTATAAATCATAGGATGGTATTTCTAAAAATATTTATTTAATATTTTCCCAGTTACATTTAAAACAATTATTTTATATTTGTTTTAAAATTTTTTGAGTTCCGGATTCTCTCTCTTATCCCCACCCTCATCCCCCATTAAGAAAACATATGAGAAGTTATGCAAAACATTTCTATAAAATTCATGTTGTGAAAGAAAACATCTCCCAGTTTAATAAAAAAAAAACCCTAAAGAGAAATAAAGTTGAGAAATACACACACACACACACACACACAGAGAGAGAGAGAGAGAGAGAGAGAGCAAAAACGAGAGAGAGAGAGACAGAGAGAGAGAGAGACAGAGACAGAGACAGAGAGAGACAGAGAGGGAGCAAGAATACTTCAAGCTGTATTCAGACATAATCAATTTTTCCTTCTCTGGGCATGAATAGAATTTTACATCACAAATCCTTGAAAATAGTCATGGATTATTGTACTTCTGAATAGAAAAATCATTTACAACTGATCATCCCAGAACACATACAGTACATTTCACTTTGTTTGAATTCATGGAGAACTTTCCAGGTTTTTTCTAAGAGCATCCTGCTCATCATTTCCCAGAAAACAATAATATTCCATGACAATCACATACCACAGTTTATTCAGCTCTTCTCCAATTCATGGACATCCCCAATGTTTTTAATTCTTTGCCCTGAAAAGGGACCTGCTACAAATATTTTTGTATATATAAGGTTTTTTTTTAATTCTCTTTTGGTATTCATGCCTAATAGTAGTATCGTTAGATCAAAGGATATGTATATATTGATAGCCCTCTGGGCATAGATCATATCTTTTGATCATTTGCCAATTGGGGCATGGCTGTTATATTTTTTTTATAAATTTGACTCAGTTTCCTCGATATTTCAGAAACAAAGCCCTATTAGAGAAACTTGCTTCAAAATAATTTTACAATTATTTTACAATTACTATTGTCCCCCATTTATTCTATTCTCTTTCTCCTTTCAACCTTTCCATTATCACAAATGTTTTCCTATTGACTATTCTCTCCCCCCAATGTATCCTCTCTTTTATCAGCCTCCCTGCTTCCTATATTCAATTCCGCTCCTCTTTTCCTACAGGGTAAGATGGATTTTTATATCCATATTGAGTGTGTATGTTATTTTTCTTTGAGTCAATTCTGATGAGATTAAGATTCATTCACTCCCCTCTTCACTTCAATTGTAAAAGCTTTTTCTTGCCTCTTTTTTATGGCAGATAATTTACACCATTTCACTTCTCCCTTTCCCTTTCTCCAAGTACATTCCCCTCACTCCTTCATTTCATCATTTTTTGATATTATCCTTCATATTCAACTCACACCTGAGCCCTCTATTTATATATACTCTTTCTAACTGTTCTAACATAATAATGAGAAAATCCTAATGAGTTACAAGGATCATCCTGCCATGTGGGTACATAAACACATAAACCTTAGTAAGTCCTTTACATTATCATTTTTCTGATTACCTCCTTCAACTTCTATTGAATTCTAAACTGGAAAATTAAATTTTGTATTCAGTTCTGATCTCTTCATCATAAATGCTTGAAAATCCTCTATTTTATGGAATTTCCACCTTTTCTCCTGAATGATTATACTCGGTTTGACTGGGTAGGAGATTCTTGGTTGTGATCCGAGATCCACTGCTCTCTGGAATATCATATTTAAAGCCCTCTGGTCCTTTAATGCAGAAGCTGCTAAATCGTGTGTTATCCTGACTTTGGCTTCACTATATCTGAATTGTTTCTTTCTGGATACTTGCAATATTTTCTCCTTGACTTGGGAGCTTTGGAATTTAACTATAATATTCTTGGGAGTTTTCATTTGGGGATCTCTTTCCGGAAGTGATTGGTGGATTATTTCAATTTCTATTTTACCCTCTGATTCTAGAACAGGAGACAGTTTTTCTTTATCATTTCTTGAAAAATGATGTCCAGGCTCTTTTATTTATTGATCTTGACTTTCAGGTAGACCAATAATTTTGAAAGTATATCTCCAGGATCTAGTTTCCAGATCAGTTGTTTTTCCAATGAGCGATTTTTACAGTTTTTTCTATTTTTTTCATTTTTTGGAATTTCTTTGTTTTATCTTGACTTTGCATAAAGTCATTATCTTTCATTAGCTCAATTCTAATTTTTTAAGGAATTATTTTCCTAAGTGAGCTTTTGTACTTCCTGTCCTAACTGGCCAATTTTGATTTTAAGGCATTCTTATTAACTTTTTGTATTTCCTCTTGAATCACTATTAGTTCTTTTCTTTTATTTGATTTTCAAGATCCATTTTGAACTCTTCTAGGTCTGAGCCTAATTCTTATTTTTCTTGCAGATTTTGGATGTAGGAGCTTTTACTTTGTTATTGTCTTAGCGTGTGTTGTAATTTTCCTTGTTATCATAGTAACTTACTATGATCAGAAACTTGTTTTTGTCCGCTCATTTTCCTAGCATATTACCCAGATTTTAACTTTTTGTTAAAGTAAGGCTCTGTTTCCAGGATGCATTGTCTCAAACTTCAGGGATTTTTAAAAAAATAACTTTTTATGGACAGAATAATGGGTAATTTTTTACAACATTATCCCTTGCACTCACTTCTGTATTGACTTTTCCCTTCCCTCCCTCCACCTCATCCCCTAGATGGCAGGCAGTCTTATACATGTTAAATATGTAATACTGTATACTAGATACAATATATGTGTGCAGAACCATACAATCCCCTTGTTGCACAAGAAGAATTGTATTGAGAAGGTAAAAATAACCTGGGAAGAAAAACAAAAGTGCAAGTAGTCCACATTCAAAACCCAGTGTTCCTTCTCTGGGTATAGCTGATTCTGTCCACCATTGATCAATTGGAACTGAATAGATCTTCTCTTTGTTGAAGATACCCACTTCCATCAGAGTACATCCTCATATTGTTGTTGAAGTGTATAATGATCTCCTGGTTCTGCTCATTTCACTCAGCATCAGTTCCTATAAGTCTCTCCAAGCCTCTCTGTATTCATCCTGCTGATCATTTCTTACAGAACAATATTCCATTGTTAGGATTCTTACAAGGTGCTAAGTCAGTTATCTAATTTAGCATGGTACTTAACAGTTCTCTAGTTCACTAATGTATTTAGTACTTATTAGAGTTCTACAAGATTCACACCTTTAAGAGAACATATATAAGCTCGTAGCCTCAGTCAGGATTCAGTCTGAGACATTCAGAAGTCAGAAAGGACAAGCACATTCTTGGAGGAAGAAACAGATTCATTTCCACCTTTGTGCTGGCTGGAGACATTCGGAGGGAGCTAGAGGCTAAAGCGGGCAGAGGCAAAGGACTAGCTGCAAGAGCTCTCGGTACCAACGAGAAAGATAGGCCTCTAAGGAAGCTAACGAAGGCCAAGGAAGGAGACAATATTGAAAGAAAAAATAAAGTCCAAGATTTGGACTTTAACTCCTGGCTGCATTTGGGGTGATCACTCTGAAATGAAACGAAGGCTGCTCCCAGAAGTCCGCCAAGAAAACTGCTCCCAGACAACATTATACTTTAGAGAAGAATATTACATTCCATAACATTCATATACCAAAATTTACCCCCCATTCTCCAATTGGTGGGCATCCATTCATTTTCCCTTCTTTAGTACCTCTTTGGAATATAAGCCCAGTAGTAACACTGCTGGATCAACGAATATGCACAGTTTGATAACTTTTTGGGCATAATTCCAGATTCCTCTCCAGAATGGTTGGATTCATTCAGAACCCCACCAACAATGCATCAGTGTCCCAGTTTTCCTGCATCCCTTCCAAAATACATCATTATTTTTTCCTGTCATCTTAGCCTATTTGACAGGTGTGTAGTGGTATCTCAGCTGTCTTAATTTGCATTTCTCTGATCAATAGTGATTTGGAACACTTTTTCATATGAGTAGAAATAATTTTAATTTCACTATCTGAATATTGTCTGTTCATATCCTTTGACCATTTATCAATTGGAGAATAGCTTGATTTCTTTGAAATTAAAGTCAATTCTCTATATGTTTTGGAAATGAGGCCTTTAGCAGAACCTTTAACTGAGAAAATGTTTTCCCAGTTTGTTTCTTCCTTTCTAATCTTGTTTGCATTAGTTTTGTTTGTACAAAGGCTTTTTTATTTGATATAATCAAAATTTTCTATTTTGTGATCAATAATGACCTCTAGTTCTTCTTTGGTCACAAATTGCTTCCTCTTCCACAAGTCTGAGAGGTAAACTATACTATCTTCCTCTAATTTATTTATAATCTTGTTCTTTATGCCTAAATCATGGATCCATTTTGATCTTATTCTGGTATATGGTGTTAAATGTGGGTCCATGGCTAATTTCTGCCATGCTAATTTCTAATTTTCCCAGCAGTTTTTGTCAAATAGTGAATTCTTAACACAAAAGGTGGGATCTTTGGGTTTGTCAAACACTAGATTGCTATAGTTATTGACTATTTTGTCCTGTGAACCTAACCTATTCCACTGGTCAACTAATCTATTTCTTAGCCAATACCAAAAGGCTTTGGTGACTGCTGCTTTATAATAGAGTTTTAGATCAGGTACAGCTAGGCCACCTTCATTTGATTTTTTTTTTCATTAATTCCCTTGAAATTCTTGACTTATTGTTCTTCCAGATGAATTTTGCTGTTATATTTTTCTAGGTCATTAAAATAGTTTCTTGGGAGTCTGATTGGTATAGCACTAAATAAATAGATTAATTTAGCTAGCATTGTCATCTTCATTATATCTGCTAGACCTATCCAAGAACACTTAATATTTTTCAAATTATTTAAATATGACTTTATTTGTGTGGAAAGTGTTTTGTAATTTTGCTCATATAATTCCTGACTTTCCTTTGGTAGATAGATTCCCAAATATTTTATGCTATTGACAGTTATTTTGAATGGAATTTCTCTTTGTATCTCTTGCTGTTGGATTTTTTTAGTGATAAATAAAAATGCTGAAGATTTATGTGGATTTATTTTGTATCTTGCAACTTTGCTAAAGTTGTGAATTATTTCTAATAGCTTTTTAGTAGAATCTCTCAGGTTCTCTAAGTATACCATCATATCATCTGCAAAGAGTAACCATTTGATTTCCTCTTTAACTACCCTAATTCCTTTAATTTCTTTCTCAACTCTTATTTCCGAGGATAGCATTTCTAATACAATATTGAATTATAATGGTGATAGTGGGCAACTTTTTTTCACTCCTGATCTTTTTGGAAATGGTTCCAGTTTGTTCCCATTATATAGGATGCTTACTGACAGTTTTAAATATATGCTCCTGACTATTTTAAGGAAAAGTCCATTTATTCCTATATTCTCAAGTGTTTTTGTTAGAAATGGATGTTGGCCTGTCAGATTGGCTAGAATGACAAGGAAAGATACCTCAGAATGTTGGCGGGGATGTGGGAAAACAGCGACACTGATACATTGTTGGTGGAATTGTGAACACATCTAGTCATTCTGGAGAGCAATTTGGAACTATGCTCAAAAAAGTTATCAAACTGTGCATACCCTTTGATCCAGCAGTGTTTCTACTGAGCTTATACCTCAAAGAGATGCTAAAGAAGGGAAAGGAACCTGTATGTGCCAAAATGTTTGTGGCAGCCCTGTTTGTAGTGGCTAGAAGCTGGAAAATGAATGGATGCCCATCAATTGGAGAATGGTTGAGTAAATTGTGGTATATGAATGTTATGGAATATTATTGTTCTGTAAGAAACAACCAGCAGGATGAATATGGAGAGTATTGGTGAGACTTACATGAACTGATGCTGAATGAAATGAGCAGAACCAGGAGATCATTATATACCTCAACAACAATACTGTATGAGGATGTATTCTGATGGAAGTGGACTTCTTCGACAAAGAGAAGATCTAACTCAGTTTCAATTGATCAAGGACAGACAGAAGCAGCTACACCCAAAGAAAGAACACTAGGAAATGAATGTAAACTGTTTGCATTTTTGTTTTTCTTCCCGGGTTATTTATACCTTCTAAATCCAATTCTCCCTGAGCAACAAGAGAACTGTTCGGTTCTGCACACATAGATTGTATCTAAGATCTACTGTAACCTATTTAACATGTACAGGACTGCTTGCTATCTGGGAGAGGGGGTGAAGAGAGGGAGGGGAAAAATCGGAACAGAAGTGAGTGCAAGGGATAATGTTGTAAAAAATTACCCTGGCATGGGTTCTGTCAATAAAACCTTATTTAAAAAAAAAGAAATTGATGTTGGATTTTATCAAATGTTTTTTCTGCATCTATTGAGATGATCATATGGTTTTTGTTAATTTGGTTTTTGATATAGTCAATTATGCTAGTAGTTGTCCTAATATTGAACCAGCCCTAAATTCCTGGTATAAATCCTACTTGGTCATAGTGTATTATCCTGGGGATGATTTTCTGTTATCTTTTTGCTAGTATTTTATTTACGATTTTAGCATCAATATTCATCAGGGGGATTGGTCTATAATTTTTTTTCTCTGTTTTCAACCTACCTGATTTAGGTATCAGTACCATGTCTGTGTCATAAAAGGAATTTGGTAGGACTCCTTCAATCTCTATTTTTTCAAATATTTTAAATAGCGTTGGACTTAATTGTTCTTTAAATATTTGGTAGAATTCACATGTAAATCTATCTGGTCCTGGGGATTTTTCTTAGGGAGTTGATTAATATCTTGTTCTATTTCTTTTTCTAAGATGGCACTGTTTAACCAATAGAGGATACAATTGGAAACTAGTTGGAGAACAACTAAGTGAAGGATAATGGTAATGATAATGATAATGATATTTGTCCTGATTCAATTTCTAAGGAAACAGTCCATATATACATAATACAATTGGCCTTAAAGAATCCCACAAATTCTAGAGAAAAAGAAAAATTTTTAAGGAGAACAACCAGAACAAGGAAGCATGAGGAGAAAGAGGAAGAAAAAAGGGAGGGTAATGAAAAAATCGATGAAAGGCATGGGGAGTTGAGTGAATTTAAAGGGTATGTATGGTCTTTCTCACTCTCACAGCCCAGCTTCACCTCAGCCTACACCTGAGCAGGCTCTTGACCTCCCCCATCAACTTTACCTTCCTGGGTGGAGAGAGGAGGAGGAATGGGAGGGGCGTGATACCACCAGTACCGCCCCCCCAGCAAGCACCCCCCCATGACTCGATTACAAAATGTACTACTAAAAGTCAAAGAGAAAAGGCAGAATACAGCTGATTTGAGAATATAAATTTATCCTGTGATTGAACAGCTTAACTCTTCAGGTCAAGAAAGGAGAAGATACACTCCTTTTAATCTAGAAATTATCAAAGACCTGAAAAAGGCTTGCACTCTTTATAGATCTATATCATCTTATGTTGATGTTATTACAGAATTTGGCTTATGAAATTTTAACCCCTAGTGACTGGAAATCTATAGCAAGGACAAGTTTAAAACCTGGACAAAACTTGTTGTGGCTTTCAGAGTATAGTGAGTTCTGTCGGATACAAGCTCAATGAAATAGGCAACCTGGAGTTAATATACCAATCACTTCTGACCAACTAACAGGTGTAGGTACTTATGCAGACATTTCAGCATAGATTAATTACCCCATAGCAACATATGAGCAAATTACTTCTGCTACTATCAAAGCATGGGGCACCCTCCCCAGAAAGCAAAATAAAGGGGAAGCCTTCATGAAAGTAGAACAAGGTTTAAATGAACCCTTTGCTGATTTTGTGAGATGTCTGCAGACAGCTGTCATGTGAACTATGGGTGAAAATTCAGTGACAGAAATTATGATAAGGCAACTTGCTAAAGAAAATGCTGATGAGATTTGTAGAAAAGTTATACTAGTATTACACAAGGATGCTACATCCTTTTAACATCCTTCTTCAGAGGAGATCATAAGACACTGTGCCACAGTGGGCAGAAATAACTTTTATGCCCAGGCTATGATACAGACTTCCCAAGGTCCGAACATGGAAAAACAGGATCCCTTTTGACAAGGGACTTCCAGAGACTTGTCAATGCTTTCAATGTAGTAAAGTAGGACATTTGAAAGCACAAAGTTGGCATAAAAACAAAATCAGAAAGCAAAGTGGGAGAACAAGACCCAAAACCCCATGTCCAAAATGCAACAGAGGCTTCCATTGGGCATCAGAATGTAGATTGATTAAGGGAAATGGGATGGGGGGCCCAGCACTAGAGCCGAAAGCAAAAAATACTTAGGGGATGATGGCAGCCAATGCAACACCCAGAGTCTTTAGAAGTTCAGTACTCAAAAGTGAGTAGAAGCAAAAGAACAGGGATTTTTACTCTGACACCAATCAGATAAAAAATGAACCAATTTCAAAAATAGGACACTAATCTCCTGTGACTGAGTTGATGAGTGCTCAAGTCCATTCTCATTTCTTTGGTTTTGGGGCCCTTCTGGCTTCAAGAGGGAGGAAAGATGGCAATCCCATTTCAAGTTACTGAAGGAAAAAACTCTGGGAAGAAGATAACATAAGAGGAGCTGTCAGTCTCTATTATGTCAGACTTGAGGAAACCTCTCTTTTGGTTGAGTTGAGCTACCTCACTTCCAAAGGAAGAGCTCCTTCTTTCTGTATTGTCTGGCAAAAATTCTCTTAAATATAGTTATCTGAATTCTGAAAAAAAAAAAAAAAGTTCAGTACTCAGACACGACCAATCAGCTAAGAAGCAATCTGATGGGAGAAAGGGATTACAATTAAGGAGAATAGAGTTGTATGCAGCTGGGACTACTGAGATACCCCCTGGAGAGGTGAAATCAGTTTCTCTCCAGGCTATGGATCCCTTGCCTCCAGGCACAGCAGGCTTGACTATTTCACCTCCTGAGAGTGCTTACAAAACAGTGTTCATCTATATACCAATGTAGCAAATTGGGGAATGTGTAACTAATATCCCAGTCACTAATACAGATAGACCATGTGTGATTTATCAACCAGGAGACGTAGTAGCATCAGGGTTACTGATACAGACTTCTAATAGGCAATCTGATGATAGGTGCCCAGATTTTGACTCTCAACAATAGAATATTCTTGACTGCAGCAGTTACATCTGACCTCCTAGCTCGTTATCTATATAAACAGCATATCATTAGAAGGATTGGTAGACATGGGTACAGATCGTACTGTCATTAGAGGTGCCAGCTGGCCTAGGCACTGGCCAAAGATTAAGGAAGACAATTATATATCTGGTGTAGGAGAATCAATAGCAGCTGAAGTTAGTACTATCCCTTTGAGATGGACATTTGAAGGTGAAACAGGAGTTTTGATTCCTTTTATAATTGAAAAAATCCCCATCAATGTGTGGGGAAGAGACATCTTACAACAGTTAAGATTACAAGTGAGTACTTTGGTTTTTTAGGCAGGGCTGCTGTTGAAGGCCTGCCAACACTTTCACCTGTTCCTATCCAATGGAAAACTGATACACCAGTGTGGGTAGAACAGTGGTCCTTAGCTAGTGATAAAATTCAGGTCTTATTAGTTATAGTACAAAGCAACTTGACCAAAGACCCAACCTTCTCTAAGCCCTTGGAATTCCCCTGTATTTGTTGTAAGAAAGAAATCTGGAAAATGGAGGATGTTGACTGATTTAAGAAAAGTAAATGAACCCATGAAAACTATGGGGACTCTTCAGCCTGGACTTTCATCTCCTACTCAATTGCCTAGAGAATGGCCTCTTTGGGTTGTAAACATTAAGGATTGTTTCTATTCTATCCCTCTAGATAAGGAGGATATGAGAAGATTAGCATTTTCAGTACTGAGTATTAACTTAATTGAACCTTATAAAAGGTATGAATGGACAGTTTTGCCACAGGGAATAAAAAATAGCCCCACTATGTGCCAAATGTATGATGCTGCTGCTCTTACTCCAGTAAGAAAAGCATTTCCAAAAATAATGTTATTACTTTACATCAGGGGTCCTCAAACTTTTTAAATAGGGGGCCAGTTCACTGTCCATCAGACTGTTGGAGCGCCGGACTATAGTAAAAATAAAAACTTTGTTTTGTGGGAGTTTAAATAAAGAAACTTCATAGCCCTGGGTGAGGGGAATAATCATCCTCAGCTGCTGCATCTGGCCTGTGGGCCACAGTTTGAGGACCCCTGCATTACATGGATGATATATTGGGATGAGCACCTGAGGAGCAAATGTTAGAAGCATGTCTACAAAAGACCATAGAAACACTAAGGAACTACAACTTGCACATAGCTCCAGAAAAAAATTCAAAGACATGCTCCTTTTCAACATTTAGGATATAAAGTATCTCCTAAGGTGCTTACAGTACAAAAACTTTCCTTAAGAACTGAGAAGCTGAACACCTTAAGTGACTTTCAGAAATTGATAGGAGATATCCAATGGATGCACCCATGCTTAACTACTTATTAATTACAACCATTATATGACATTTTAAGGGGAGACAGTGCTTTAAACTCACCACGCCAGCTTACAAAAGAAGTTCGAGAGGCTTTGAGAGAAGTTGAACTAACTTTATACAATGTGGTTGAAAGAGTCACTCAAAAAACCTTAGAAGTATCAGTTTTTGCTACAAAAGAGGCGCCCGCAGCAGTCCTTCATCAAGGAGACAGTGTGATAGAGTGGGTGAACCTCCCAGCACAACCACAACAAAACCTTACTTTTTATGCAGTGATTATGGCTAGAATTTTATTAAAGGCCATTAAGCAAGCAGTACAATTATCTTGGATAAGTTCTGACAAGATATATACCTTTTATACTAATGGACAAATTAATTTATGCTGTGAAACCATCCCAGAGTGGCAAATTTTATTAGCTATGGCTCCAAATTTTATACATGGGTCTCCATTAAAGATAACCAGACTATTACATAATTGGTGATGGATTCTTGAAGAAAATGTTTCTGAAGTTCCTCTTAAAAGACCAACTATCTTTACAGATGCATCCAAACATAATATTTGTGCTATATACTCTTGTGACTTAACTATAGAATAGTCAGAACTCCTTTTCAGTCCATTCAGCAGAATGAATTGTATGCAATCATTCTAGCTCTTACTTATTATCCAGGAGATGTAAATATAATATCTGATTCAGCCTATTCAGTAGGTGTGGTACAAAGAATTGCCACAGCCCAAATAAAATTTTTAGCTTCTAATATATATCGGCTCTTTAAGGAACTTCAAGAGCAAGTGAGAAAGCATCCACGTAAGATTTATATCTTGCATGTCCACTCACATAGTGGACTTCCAGGTCCTATTTTTGATGGCAATTCAAAGGCAGATAGCCTTCTAACCATGTTGGGAATACTCCTTTATTTCAGGCAGCCGAAGAATCTCATTCTAAATATCATCAGGCTGCTCAAGCTTTATGTCTGCAAGGTGGGATAACAAAAGAGGAAGCTAGGAGCATAGTAAAAGCCTATACAACTTGCCTTCCTTTCCATGCACCTACGCTCCCTCCAAGGAAGAATCCTTGTGGTTTGAGACCCAATGAAATTTGGCAAATGGATGTGATCCATTATAAATCTTTTATTCATCTGTCTTTTATCCATGTTGTAGTAGACATCTTTTCAGCATTTACTTTTGCAATATCAGCAGCAAAAGAGACATCCCGAGTGGTCACTGAATTCCTTATACAAGCTTTTGCAATTATGGGTGTGCCACAAGCAATAAAAACAGATAATGAACCTGCATATATTTCTAAACATTTTGCACACTTTTGTGCACAATATCAGATTTTACACACTACTGGCATACCTTTTAATCCTCAAGGACAGGCAATAGTAGAGAGGAGAAACAGACATCAAGATGCTCCTCCAAAAACAAAAGAAAGGGGGAGCCACAGGTAACCCTAGAGAACTTCTAAATTTAGCTCTTTATACAATTAACTTCTTGATTTTTGATAAAGAGGCACAGGCTCTGGCAGATGGGTTTTATAACCCACTGAAAGGGCAGTGTCCAGTGCGAGCAGCTCCACTATCTTTAGATAATCACCAGGTGATGTGGAGAGATCCAGAACGTGGTGAATGGAAGGGACCAGGATAGGTTAACTGCTTGGGGGAGAGGATTTGCTTGTATCTCTACAGACAGAGAAGGAATCAGATGGGTGCCAATGAGCAAATGCCTTTTCCATTAGAGAGAGGTGGAGAAGACACTTGAAATGAAGGAGAAGACCCAAGAAACATTGGATGGTTCCATTGCTGATTGTGACCACCACTGAAAGTTATGCCACATGGCAGTTATGGCAATTGACTCATGGACATCAAAAATTGTTAATGAGACTGATGCAGACTTCAAAACCCTCAGGAATCAATGGATTCCCTGAGACATGATAAGATTATTGCAAGACTTCAAAATCTGCAGGAATCATTGTATTCCCAGAGACATGATAAGACTGTTGCAGGACTTCAAAAACTTGTAAACTTGCAGGGATCATTGGATTCCCTGACACACAAAGTAATGGACAATACCTTGATTTGGGACTATCTCTTGGCTGCTGAAGGAGGCATATGTATGATTATTATTTACCTACCCTCCTTTTACGATTTCTGGAAATCTTTTACAATAACATGCTGATTCATATTGTTTATATTATCACTACTTGGATGTACAATTCATGTTTGTTACACAACATTGAGCCTGCACCGGCTGTGGGGAGAATCATCACTACTAGCCTATGCTTTATTGCTATGTGCTTGTGTAATACCTCCCATGCTGATGGATTTGTGTGTACCTATTTCTTATAAGACCCCTCAATCCAGAAACCCACTAACAATATCTGGCTTGATTCCCCACTTCCCTTTTGTGTTTTTCATCTCTCTTCCTGAGAAGTCAGAGAGGGTGTGATCATCTCACTTTTTAGTGTTTTCATATCCCTTCTTGAGAAGTCAGGAAGGCTTGATCACCTCTTATGGGTGTTTTCACCTCCTTTCTTCTGAAGTTGGGGAGGGTATGATCACCTCCTATTTGGGATTCTTACCTCTCTGAGAAGTCAGGGAGGTCATGACCACTTATATTCTAAAACAAAAGAAAATGGGAGATGTAGAGGACTGAAACTCTGAAATGTTGGGCTTGAATCAGAAAGCGGAACAATTTGGACTAATTACCTTTTAGATATGACAAAATAGCTCTATATACATATATATTTAGATGGGATGGCGATGTGATGGCTCTCCTCACCACTGAGGCTTGCTAAATGTTTGGTGGTGAGGTAATTGTAGGCAAGGATTGGAGGACTGAGGGAGAGAAGTGAGAGTGACTTGCCTGTAGCAGGAAGAGAGGGCCTCAAGACTCTAGACTCCAGAATCCAGGATAGATCTTTTGGCAAATCGTGTGGCAGCTTGCTTGTCTCCTTCACTTCTCCCAGTAAAGACCAAGAACTTTTATAGATCCTGACTCTGATTAATCCTGAGACCCTCCAGGGAGCGAGCCTGGACATTATAGAAAGGGTGACAACAAAAGCAAATTGGGTGAACAAAGGATAATGTGCCTTTTAGATCTTTAGAGAAGAAAGGAATTTATGACCAAAGAAGAAGTAGTTCTCTACTTATGAAATGGAAAATGGCAACTTTGATTACATTAAATTAAAAAAGAGCTTTTGCACAAACAAAACCAACACAAATAAGATTAAAAGGGAAGCACAAAATGTGAAAAAAATTTTACAACACTGTTTTTGAAGAAGGTCTCATTTCTAAAATATATAAAGAACTATGTCAAATTTACAAGAATCCAAGTCATTCTCTAATTGATAAATGGTCAAAGGAGGTGAACTGACAATTTTGAGATGATGAAATTAAAGCCATTTCTGTTCATATAAAAAAATGCTCTAAATCACTATTGATTAGAGAAGTACAAATTAAAATAGTTCTGAGGTACCACCTCATACCTCTCAGCTTGGCTAAGATCACAGGGAAAGATAATGATAATTGTTGGAGAGGAAATGGGAAAACTGGGACACTAATGCATTGTTGGTAGAATTGTGAAGTGATCCAACCATTCTGGAGAGCAATATGAAACTATGCCCAAAGGCCTATAAAACTGTGCACATCCTTTTATCAGTGCCTCAAGGAAATCAAGGAGGAAAAAGGACTGACATGTGCAAAATTGTTTGTAGCAGCTCTTTTTGAGGTAGAAAAGAATTAGAAAATGGATAGATAACCATCTCTTGGGGAATGGCTGAATAAATTGTGGTATATGAAGGTAATGGAATATTATTGTTCTATAAAAATGGTGAATAAGCTGATTTTGGAAAGGCCTGGGAATATT